>NW_025999853.1:13743451-13829734 GCF_001458135.2 Marmota marmota marmota
GGGGGGGGGGGGACATGTACTTTCTGTGGGAATTAGTAGGAAAGAGTGAACATTTGTGTAGAATAATCCAGTCTACCACAGGATGCCTACACACACACACACACACACACACACACGTATATTTAAATCCACAAGTGGCTTGGATGCACAGCCAAGAATAAATATCTAGAGTATTTTCTAATTTTTACATCCTAAGATATTTTAAACTGATAATGAGAAACTGAAGTCAGGTAGAGGAGCAGGTAATCTGGGTGAAATTAGTCTACATCAAGCAAAAGTCATTACTGACGGCACAACAAGATGAGGATCCAGTGAACTGAGAAAACAGGAAAGCAACTAACCTTCCTTGAGCATCTGTTATCTTCCAAGGACCTACATATGAGGCCCCTTGGCTGGTTCTTGAGGGAGCCCTGCTGGTTAGGTTTGGTTATTCTCATGGTTTTTATCCTCTTCTTTTAGGTGAGGAAAAGGCCACAGGAGACAGTTCCCTTGCTAATGGCTACAGAGCTGGCACGGAGCAGTGACAGGATTCCAATCCTCCTCTGCCTCCAGAGTTTCTGCTCCTTTCACTGCACCTATAGCTCCTTAACCCGAGGCTCTGTCAAGGACCCAAGCCAGCATGAGGTCTACTGCAGGCAACCCCACATATGAGGCTGCACACATCTCCAGAGAACCCTAGAGTCTGTGTGTCTCCTCTCACAGGTTGTGCCTCTTTTGTGGCACTTACTCGGTTTTATAACACAGTCCTTTCTTCCAGAGGATGTCTTGGCAAGTGACTTGATCTCTCTGTGCCTTGGTCTTCTCATATCTAAAATGGGCATACTAGAACCTATCTCATAGGGTTTCATAAGGAGTAATTGAGTCAATATTAATAACACCTGTGTATGTGCAAAGTCTGGCACATGAGAGGTGTTTGTTAAATAAATAATGGTCTCATTTGCACACGTCTTGTATATGGGCTGGAGCAGTGGTTCTACTGACCATATCCCACTTCCAGGAAATCAGAAACTCTGGAGATGAATCCCAGCTGTCCTCCAGGCAACCCTGACACATCCAAACTAGCTCAAGTGTCTTTCTATCCTCTGGCTCTTATTAGAAATCACAATAGATAGCAAAATAATAGTATTTGGCATTTATTGATTCCCCCAATGTTTGAGGCATACTTTGGGTACTTGGAACTCTCCTAACCACTCTATAAGGCAATTGCTATCATTATTCCCAATTTACAGAGGAGGACATTGAGGGGTAACAAGGATGAAGTAGGCAGACCTGGGATTTGAACCCATTTTGTTTAACCCACACTCTTTAAGTTCACCTGACATGGACGAATGGAGACCTCTGAATAAATCAGAAATAACTCATACTCACAAAGCCCTAGCTTGAACATAAACTTACCATCCATGACCACTCCCCCAACCCCCAGCCCTGCTCCACAGGGAAGTTAAAGATAGGAAACAATTGCTCTTCTCTGGGACTAGAAGTCACTGCAGCATCTCCTGTCTGCTGGGGCCACAGTCTCCAGTCCCAATTTGAGAAGACCTCCCAAAATTTTCTTGACCCTCTCCTCAGTCTCTATTTTTAGACCTCTGCTGCTCTGGATTCATCTGCTCATTGGTTTCTTTGGTCTCTAACTAGACCCCACCTTCTCCCAGGCTCACCCACATCTCCAGCCTCTTGGCCAGAAGAAACACTGCATGCTGCTAGACTTATTAGGACTTCTGTAGAAGACTCACCGAGCCAGCTCCTTTGGCTAATTTTCAAACCATGCTATCAACTCCATTTGTGCCTAGTTCTTAAAATACACAAAACAAGCTATCCTGGCTGTTTAGAGGCCATCTCTAAAGGGCAGCTGTGGAATTCCTGAATTTGTTTTTCTCCCAGTGCAGTTAAATGAGATCAGCGTCCTCCCTCCACTCACTGCATTTGCAGCTGAGCTAGTTCAGCTTTCTCTTGGATTCTGAGCGCTTTAATCATAGTAACAACGCGCACATGGTTATTTATAAAGTGCCCTCGCTAAATCCAGGTGTGGGGCGGGAACTAATAAGCGAAACTTTAATCTCACCTGGGATAGAGGCCGTCTATGCCAGCCAAAGCAGCAGAAAAGAGCCGGGCTCCAAAGGGTCACCACTGGCCTTCCACGGCCCTCAGAGAGAGAGAGAGAGAGACAGAGACAGACAGCGAAGGCCTGTGCACATATGCTGTGGGGAGGGGCCCACAGATTCAGAGGAAACCCCAGCGGAGGCAGCAGCTGCTTTTGTTTCCTTGGAGGCAGAGCCCAGTGGGAGTGGGGAAGAAAGGAGCCAGAGGACAATTGCTAGAACGGCATTCCCTGGAGTTCTAAGGAGGCAATTAGAGCCACTGAGTTTGAGACTATCAAAGTGGGAGTGGACTTCGATGACCCCCTTGTCCAGCCCCCTCATTTTACAGCAGAGGTCACCCAGGCCCCCAGGAGGACAGTGATTTGCCCAGAGTCACAGCATCCATGAGGGCTGGGACTAGAACCCAGATCTTGGTACAGCACAATGCTCTGCCTCTTCCAGAATCAAAATCCTCCCGGCAGAGGGCCTGTGTCTGAGGTCAGGTGAAGGAGCAGCCAAGCTCAGGGCAGAGCAGGGCAGGGCCTGCACTCCGGAGCATCCTGGGGGCAGGGGAATTTCTCTTAGGAAGCACAGTCAGGTTCAGGAAGAGGCGGAGCCTGGGAGGGACAGAGGAGGAACGTGGGGAGAGGCTGTTTGAGCCACCAGGCAATTATAATTTTTAGCTACCTGTGTAATGTCCTATGTACTATTCCTGCCACCTTCAGCAAAGATGTTATTCATCTCTGCATATCTAAGAGCCTATTCTCAGAGTCCTCAAGGGATCCTGCAAGGGAAGAATCCCAAGGTGCCTGGAGTCTGGCACTCTGAAGGGCTGGCCAGTATTCCCTTAAGAAGCCTAATAAATCTGCTAACAAATGCGGAAGAAAGGACCCAAAGAATGTGCGCTGGCTTCGCAGCCCTCCTCCAGGAACAAGTGTCCTCAAGTCAGGCAGCCCTTGGCCCCTGCACCCTCTGCCCTCCTCCCTCCCTGCACACTTGCCCACCTGAATTGTCGCTTTGTCTCCTGGAGCAGTCTGGGCGATTTGCATCTTTGCTGTTCTCCGCTTAAAAATGACAGAAGAACCTCCACAGAGTGGAGCCCGCCCAAGCAAAATTTCTGCAGACACCAACAGGGGCACAGAATTCGATTTGACATTTAGCCAATGTGATGCCCCCTCCCTGTCCCCTCACGTACACACCACAAAGCAGACTGTAAGAAGTACAGTGCTGAGAAGGCGGGGGCAAGGAAGGCACTAAAGCGGAGGAGGCACAGATCTTCCTTCCATGGCCCATTTAGGAAACACTTCTGCCCAGAGATCTGTGCGCAAGGGTCACAGAGGTCAATGGCAACTTCTCCATCCTGGGTGTGCTTTCCCTTTCTAACCTTTAAAGAGGGGAGGAGAAAGAGAACCGTATTTCTCAGGAAACACACACATCACCACAATCAATTCTTCAACAACCCAGTGCTCTTCAAGTTCAAGATGGGGCTGTTGTATATCAGAGAGGTGAAATAGCTCATCCCAGGACACATGTTCTGTACCAGAGTAGACATCTGTATGCTCTTCCAGATGCCTGTTAGCCCTCTGGATTTTTTTTTTAAGGTGCTATATTTAGGAAAGGTAGCAAATATTGTCACTCAAAAGCCTACATTTCCTTCCAATTAAAAAGATATGCAAAAGGACCTCTTCTATTTATCTTTTTTATGTAACATGCCCTCTAGCGCTTTCCACTGTCAGTTATATGGCTCACTCTCCAATCGCAGACAGAAGAGAAGGATTCACTAAAGGGGGGAACCTCTCCACAGCAACTTTTTACAAGAAGCCCTACGGTGGGACTAAGCCCTTCATCCATATTAATGAGGCATGTGTGGAAGTGGCAGGAGCGTTTGGAGCATGGCTGAAAGAAAAGTGCTTCTTAACTTGGAGCTGATATAAAATACAAGCCGTCTGCTGGCCTGTGAGTACATTTGATAAGTTTTTAAAATGGCAGTTTCTTCTTCAGGGTTCTCAAGTACCAACAAAATAATCCTACAAAACATAGAATGCATAACCAAGCTTCAGTGGAGTTCCAGTGGAATTAGGATCGCTCCTGTTTATAAACAGTGGTGAGCCCCAATTCCCGGTGGTCCATCAGCAGAAGGCTCTGTCTTCATTACCTCCTTCTGTGAGGTGCACCCACCTTTGTCATTGGGAGCAGGAACCGAGGGCATTATGGGGGCTCAAATGTCCATGTGTTGACAGAATGAAATGTCCAACAGCCAGAGGTTGGGACTTGCATTGGGATGTCACTGGGAGATGGTAGAAGATTCCAAGAAATTTATCACTGCTACCTTCTTGGTTTTTGATGCTGTCAAATGGGAGGTTGCAGCACAGGGACTGGGACAATGAAGACTGATAGAACCTGGTACTTCCAGATGTAAAACATTTCATCTTGATTGATGTGGGTCAGAGAAGTGGACCTCCCACTGCCCTACCGCAGGGATGTGCCACTTCCAGGCAGAGCTTTGGGGATAAGTGTGCTTCTCACATAGATGGCTTCCCAGGATGGTGCCTGCAGCTCAAAAGGTGACAAATCTCATCCTAACATCTTAGAGTCTTTGATGGAGTAAACCAGGAAAACCTATATTTCAAATCTTCCTTGTTTTGCTAGAGTTGGAGGCTATTTGAAAGAAACTTCTATGAGTGGGAGGGCAGGTGCCAAGATGCTTTAAAGTGCTGTCATCAACAGGGGGCCATCAATCAGACTGAGGAGAGGACATTCTTCCCTTGTGTGGACTGAGCTCTACTGTCCTACCCCAAGAAGCTCTGGGCGAGTGTCTGGAGATAGCAGCACAAGCACACAGACTGCAAGTTTCACAGAGTCCTAGCAGAGCATCTGGCACATTTTAATGTTCAGTTAGTGTTTGTTTTAAGCATGAAAAGCTGGGGTTCTCAGCAAAGGCAATGGAGGGGCATCTGTCCCAGGCAGAAACAAGTAAGCCTGAGAGTGGGGAAGAAAGTGGGGATGGATGACGGATGTAACTGAAAAACAAGAGAGTAGGTCCAGGAGGGGCATTTCTTGGGGATTCCCAGAAACAATGAGGGGGGACATTTTTTAGAGGAACAAACTTCTCTTCAGCTGGGGGAGACTAGCTCAAACAATGGAAAGTGTTGGCCCGGTAAAACACACACACACATACACACACACACACACACAACCCCCACACACACTTTTTCTCAAGTTTAAAATATCTTTTAGGCTCAGGGGGCTTAGGCAAGAGGATTGGAAGTTCAAAGCCAGCCTCAGTAGAAGCAAGTCGCTAAGCAACTCAGTAAGACCCTGTCTCTAAATAAAATATAAAGTAGGGCTAGGGATGTGGCTCAGTCGTCAAGTGCCCTTGAGTTCAATTCCTGGAATTTCCCCCCAAATCTTCTAGTCCTAGCTTTATGACTTATAAATCAATAAATAAACATGTATTAAGTCCAACCTTGCCAAAAATATTTTAAAAATCTACTAACATAGCCTTTTTCTCCAGGATTACTAAGGGTTCAGAATATCAAATTATCAAAACTAGTAAATTATTTAAAATTCTACCTAGCACCAAAGTACAAAGAATTAATTGAGAACAAGGGTTCTAAAGCATTAAACCTGAATGTAAAAAAAAATAATATGCTAAAAAATAGAGCAAAAAGTAACTTTCAATCACTCTATAAATTATTTTCTTTCATCCCTAGACTGATGGGAACTTTTTAAAAAAGCCAAGAACCAGAATACCACTGGAAGACATCTGTTCCTCTCATCCTTTAGTGAAGTACAGATGGAGACTCCTCCGTGGTCTTGGTAAGAGGAATTGGTCATGCTCATTAGCCTGGGCAGATTTAGGTTTCAAATAATAAGCTAAATTGAGAACTACCAAGAGACCAACTCTTGTAAAAGCTGTACTGTAGCCTGAAGAGGGACATGCCAATTTTAGATTAATTAAAAAGGTTATTAAATTGTTCAGATGGCATGTTAATGAGCAATCTGCAGGGGCTCAGTCAACAGCCACACCTCCCATCCTTAATTACAGGACCCTTACTGTAAAGAATCTGGATAAGCACACAGAGGAGCTAGAAGAGCATCCTTCTTGAATATAATGTGAACATGGTCAACAGAGGACATCTCATGAAGAAAGATGGCAGTGACACATGCAATGTAAATTCTTTCAGAAGAAATGTAATGCTCATTGCAGCCATCTCAGAGACACTGAGATGTAAGAGTTAATTAAAGATACAACAGATCACATGCCTTTATAATATAGTCTGAACCTAAGAGGTGCAAGTGCTTTGGTATATTTTCTAAACTCCCATTTTTCCAAATACTTGGTGATAAAAATTAGAAGTTGTTATTGTTTCTATTTTACAAGGTTCACCGAAATTTATAGATCAAGACATTGTAATATCCACAACCTATTTTAGCATTCATGCCAGAGAAAGACTGCACTACTGTCCAGATCAGTAATTCTCCAAGTGTGGGCCACATGGGGCTACCTAATGATCCCTTGCACTGATATATAATTGCAACCCTGCTTTGGTCCTTTTGTGTGAATTGCCCATAATTCCATAGACTTTAGTTGCTATAAACACCAAGTTTATTGTCTAGTAAATTCCTAATGAAGTTGATAATGGCTACTCAAACTTGGCATTCCTAAACTAAAGCTAGGCAGCTCCTAAAATTTATTGGGGAATATAATTCAATATTCTTCTAAGAAGTCTGCCACACAGTGCTTAGCAGGGATGAAAAACTCCTATTGCATAAGAACACTTGCAGATTACTGGAAGCCTCACAAAATTTAGGAAGGGTGATTTGTTTTCAGTGTATCAGAAAATCTGGAGCTATTCATTATTTGAATAGCTACCATTATTTTTTTAACTCAAAATTACTAGTAATTTATTTTTGTTACTAAGTTGTGAGTTATTTGGTTAATCCTATGGCATTCTTCCTGTATACTGAGATGCCACTGTCACCATGTTCTTTTCATTAGAAAATAGAAATAGATACAATAAATGCATTGTGGGTTTTTGTACTAATTGGGTTCAGTAAAAAATAATGGAGAACATTAGTCTACACAAGTAATATTGCATAGCAATTGAAATATAGCTTCAAACCTTTTCTGAATATTTTTCATGACTAAAACATGAAGAAAAGTCAGAAGCCAATATATTTTACTTTTGTTCCTAAAATTATACCTTTAGAATAAATGAACCAATTGAATGAATAAACATTTATTATAGGCTATGTTGTGAATTTTTTTCAACTTTGTTATTTCAATAAATTTCTCCAAATTAGGAATACCAGGTTTGCAAATAACCAGTTAAAAATAAATTTCACCCAGACAACAAATAATTCCTTAGTTTTAGTATGTCCCAAATATTGCACGGGAAGTACTTACACTAAAAATTATTTATGTAAAATTCAAATTAAATTGGTTGTGCTAAATTTGATCTGGGAACAATGCCCCCCCACACACCAAAACCATCTTGTATTTTATAGAGAAAAGCAAGAGAATTTAATAAAGTATGTTTTGTCTAAAGTACCAAATCAGATTGATTAGTATTGCTGATCTGAAACATTCAGAGACTCTAAAAATCTGGGTTCATGATCGATTAGGAATGTCTGCCATGGATAAAACCCAAGGATTTATTGATACCGGTGTTGATTTTTTGCTGTTTCTGCCTAGTTGCTAAACTAGAACTTCTACCTTATAAAGTCTTATTAGAAGTTATCTATTGACTGGGACTCTTTCTTCTTTTGTCATGTTCTCCTTCACCTTTTATGGTATGGAATCGTTAGCCTTGGTCAGGGTCTTCATGTAGGGTTTTGCTTCTACCAAGAAATTTCTTCTCTTCTTCTGTGCCCAAGAAATTTCTGTTCATTCTTCAGATCCAGCCCAAACATCTCTCCTCAGATCAGCTTTCTAACACCCCAGAAAAGGTGAAGAATCATTTAATATAGACTCATTGCAACTCTCGGTTTGTGAACATTACACCAATATTTGATTCATATATTTTTCCCATGACTAGACCATAAAATTCTTAGAGGCAAAATCAGTCTTTGTTTTATTTGGCATTTTATCTACAGAATCTGGCATGGTGATTGCTATACATTATCTTATTAAGTGACCCCATCGTTTTCATTCTCAGGCTATAATCACAAATTACTTAAAGACTTTCTAAAGAAAATAAATAAAGTAAGCCAAGTACAAATCAGAGTAACTTTTTAATTTACACAGTTGCTGCTGTAATTTGGATCTTGACTGTTCCCCAAGGCCCACATGTTAAAGGCTGGGTCCTCAGCCTCTGGCAAGACTGGGAGGTGGTGGAGTCTTTAAAAGATATGACTTTGTGGAACGAAGTTAGGTCACTACAGGTGTGCCTTGAGCTGGACACTGGGATCCAGACCCTTCCTTTCTCTCTTTCCTTCCTGCTGCTATGTGGTGAGTAGGCCTCCTCTACCACATGCTCCCTGCAAAGCAACAGAGCCAAGTGACCGTGAACTAAATATTCTGAAATTGTGAGCCAAAATAAACTTTTCCTCCATATCAGTTGTTTACCTTAGTTATTGTGTCACCATGGTGGAAAATTGACAAGCACACTTGGTGTCAATATCTTTATATATTTGGAAAACACTTCAGTGGAGAGTTGAATAGGGAAGAAAAGTTCTTAGGTATGTACATATTTGAGGTTTTGCCATTAGTTAAATAGAGAACATTTTGTTAAAATGTGTTCTAAGCATGCTTATTTAGTAAACATTTTTATCAATTCACCCATCTGCAATGGCTTTTTTGATATGTCAATAATATAGGCTATTATCCCCATTATTCAAGCACTAATCTAGGGGTTTCTATGATGCTATGTTGTAGATACAGTTAAGGCTCCTAATCAGTTGACTTTAATTAAAGTCTGTTTTTTTTTTAAAAAAAATCCTACTATTTATGGATATTACAAGTAGGACTGATACAATCAGTGGAAGACTTTAAAAGAGGCCTCACTCCTCTCTGCAAAAGAAAACATTCTGAATCTAGACAGCAGTTATGGCCCCTGCTTATGAGTTCCAGTTTCTTTTATAGTCCTACAGATTTCAGACTTGCTTATTAACCCCCACATTCACATAAGATGATTCCCTCTGGGTGTGTTTGTATGTTCTATTATAATCTAAATGTCAATCCAGTTATGATGTGAATGTTTGGGTCTCCCAACCTAAACTGATATATTGAAACCCTAATCCTGACAGTGATGGTGTTAGGATGTGGGACCTTTGGTCAGTGATTGAGTCAGAAAGGTGGAGCCTTCCTGAATGGGACCAACACCCTTATAATAGAAACCTGGGAGAGCCACCCCTGAGGACACACAGAAGGCACAATCTATGAACCAAGAGTTGGGGGGGACTTCGCCAGACACTGAATCTGCCAGAGCCTTGGACTTCCCAGCCTCCAGAACCGTGAGAAATAAATTCCTGTCATTTATAAACTGCCCCTGAACCAACTGAGACACATCCTCTATGACCAAACCCTGTATCCATTCCTGCCCCATTCCCTGACTCCTTAAGAAAGTTAATAAACTCAGGTGCAAGTAGATTTTTAAGAACTCAGGGAAGAAACTGGGCTTCATGCAGACCAACATGGTAGCGTGGTGGTTGTGGGGAAGATGGGGCGAGAGATGCAGCCCGCCTCCTTCAATGCCCCACCCCACTTTCTTACCACTACCACCACCAGCAACATGAGAAGGTCTACCAATGTTCACAGGGCCACACAATTGTGGTTTGGGGGAAGCGTTTCCGGATCTCCTAAGTGGGCAGAGGATTGGTTAACGTTTAGTTACCTAGATAGGATGTCATTGTTTCCTTCATCACATGCTTACGCATTTCCAGGAAGCTAAAGGCTTTACCTAATTGGCCTAGTGTTAAACTGATAATAGGTCATTGTAAATTCCCCAAGGCAGCAGCCAAACATCAAACTGGCTAATTAGCAACAAAATATTTCAAATATTGTTAACATTCATAGCAGGTTGTCAGAAGGGCAAATTCCCTTAGTATACACATTCAGATTCAAGTTCTGTCTTCATATACTTAAAAAAATAAATAAATATTTACAAGTCACAAATACATTTAAAGCATCCTAGTCTTGTGTGAGTTCTTATGAACAGTTGCCTGTTCAATTTTCTGGTAAGTATTCACCAAAAGTAGCAAGAGCAGATTTTCTCCTTCTTCTAATGGTCAAGGTCCCAACTCACTGCAGTTTCCCAAATGAGTTTTTACGTAACTTGGTGCCCTCACAGCTGCATATATGGTGGTGTGAAGACAATGGAAAGGCTGACCAGAAATACATTCCTGACTGTGATTCCTGGCAGTTATTTATTTTTTTTGTGTGTGCCTGTTCAGTTCAATTCAGCTAATATTTATGATGCAGACGCTGCGCTAGGTGATAGCAACACAGAAATGATTAATATCTAGCTCCGGTGCTCTGTAGGTTCAACATCTAAATAATGAAATGCCATTCCTGTGATAGGAGTAGAATAGAGGCAGAGAACAGTAGGGAGAGTGGCTGGCTCCTCTGGAGAGGGTGGGAGGTCAAGGAAGTCTGTAGTGTAATACAACGTCAGAATTTGAATGCAGTGAATTGGAAATGCAAAAGTTAAAGTGCATTTGAACAGGCACCAAAAGGCTAGAATGGGATGTCCAAGAAAACAAACTAGCAAATCTTAATGGGCAACTAATTCTACTAAATAGCTCAATAACAACCCTGAGGAATTGGGAGAGGAAAGGGCATCTCAAATAAAGAAGAAATGGATGAAGTATTGAGTCCTTTTGGTGGTTGATAAGTAAGGGACTCCTACCAAGGCAGGTCATGGCCCTAAAGAAATCAGCCCTAGGTCCTAAGAATAGCCACATGTTTTGAGAGTCAGCATGTTAAAAGTAAGAATCTAGTATTTGTGACTTTGAAAGAACAGCATTTCTGTCTGATACTCAGACCTAAGCCAATAATCAATTGTTATTGCTGGAAACTTTGTTCCTGGCTATATCCCCCCATCCCCCTAACTCAAACACAAAAGATGCTCAATAAATAATAATAATAAAAAGTTATCATTTCTGGAGCTGTTTTTTTCTACATGTCAGAACTGTTCTCTTATGGGTATTAACAAATCTGACTAGGTTTAAAAAAAAACTAGGAGTCTCATGGAAAATTTGCATTCTCAGAATTTACAGTCAGCATTCGCATGTACCCCCTCCGTGGGCAACTTCATCCCTGCCAAGGTTTTAACTACAGTGCATATGTAAATAACCTTCAAGGCTAGGTCCCAAGCAAATCTATGATGGGAATGCCACTTATGGGCTCTGTTTTTCAAAGATTTATGGAACATCCAAATGAAACAAAATAAATAAATTCCAATAACTATAAAAACCCACATTATGTGGGCTTCCAGGGAGGATTTTGTAGATCTCATTAGATAGCACTGAGGTTTTGTTTAGAACACAGAAGAAGTCAGAACCATAAAGTAGAAACATTTTGCTATCCTACCCCAGTAATAGAACATTCAGTCTCTACCCCTCCTCCATATACAAAAAGTTAAATGACAAACCATGTTAGAAACCTTGCAAATCTTACAAATGAAGCACAAAATGACAGGACACAGACATATGGCAATTTCTACCATGACCTTGCAAAACAAAATAGCATATTTTTGAATGAAAAAAGCAGGTGAGATGACATTTAATAAAGTAGGTTAGTGGAATGCCTCAGGATAACACCGATCTATTTACTAACTGCCATTTCTTATGATCATTTCTCTTAGTAATCTAGATCCAACAATCTGGAATCCAAATTTAATGAAACTCTAAATAGAGTAATTAATTTTGTTTAACTTTAAATGCATTCCAAAATATATGTTTATAGGGTTTTTGCTATTTCTATGGAACCTCTCTCTTAAGTTTTCAAAAGTATTTCTAAAAAATTTTCATAGAGAAAAAAAATCAATAAGAGAGCTTATGTATAATGGCATAATTTGGCATGAACATACTTTATATACAGAGTTAAGAAAAACTGTGCTGTGAAGATAATTATGAATGTAATGCATTCCACTATTGCCAGTATGTAAGAAATTTTTTTAAAAAAGGTAATTTAATGGGGAAGGGGTGGAAAAAAAAAAAACAGAAAAAAAAAAAGATGGAGGGAGCTGAAAGGTAAAGTAATTTACCCAAATTCCCAAAACTTGAGACAAGCAAGGCAGTGTTGAAACCTGTCTGCCCACTAAATAAAGGTGGTGGGAGAACACAAAGAATTCCTAATATCCCAGGCAAAAAGGTAGCATCCTTCCTTTGAGTAATTTCCCTTCCTAGGCCTCTTTCTCAAGATGCTTATAAGAAACATTGTTTTTCTCTTACCCTATTTCTGGATAGGCACTGTTAGGGAGAAAATAACTTTATAACACATTTTCATAAAGTATCAAAGAAAGTTATGACAAGAATAAACCTAACAATGAATTCCTGAAAAGCTGCTGACTTCACTAAAAACTTACTATTAACACTTTGGCATTTGCTAGAGCACTCATCGTGACCATGTTGCCTGTGCAAATGCAAACACCCATGTGGGGTTCCATCACAGAAGAAGTTTGCAAAACACTTTTGATTACAGCTCCTCCCACATTCCTCTTGGGATCATTAACATGGAACCATCTATGCTTTTTAAATTCTAACCCAGGGTTAACCAAACTTATGTGACCTGGACACTTCTACAACATACTTATGATTTTGTTTTGTTTTCAGAAGACATGTTAAATATTTCAGAACTATTGTTTTGTGGAGCACCTTATAAAGCATTGTTGCAGTCTATATATCATTATATATATATGGTAACTTAAGGGATATATAGATGTTCCTCTCAACACCCTTTAATAAAAACCAAAATGTCAACACTTCTTAGAGGTTATTGGACACTTGAAGTTTTTAATTAATATGCTTATTATGCTTAATATTCCAGGAATCAAGCATTTAAAGCCAAGAGGCACCATCTCCTTAAGAGAGCCAACCAACCAACAAGTCTAACCAAGCCCTTGGCTGCCCTGTCGCTATCCATTTCAAGTGGAAGAAAAGAGGCTACCACAGGTATGGATGAGCCCACACTCTGCTGCTATTGGTACATCCAACACTCGCTTCTCAGCCTTTTGGCTAAAATCAAATGTAGTTCACACAAAAACAGTACCTCCAAACTGTTGATTCCTCATCCTAAGTACTGTTCCAGTGTATGGCTTCATTACTACCAGCTCAGCCCAGATTTTTGTTACTGCAAATCATTCTGTTTCAGGCCCTCTTTTCACTAAACAGATCCCAATAAACATCCTTTACCCTCTATTGAAGAATCTAGAAATACTATGAGAACAAGTCCTTATCTTCAAAAACCATGTCATGCCCACTTTATATTTTGTATTACTCTCCATTCACTACAGAGGACAGTGTCTTCAGTCTTCTTTGTGAATTCCATCTCTTCCTGCCTTCCTTGATTTTCTGTCTATATTTTCCTTTCTTTCTCATTTTTCATCCAAACCTCATGCATCTTTCAAATTCTACCTCCCCTGACAAGGCTTTTAGTAATTTTACCCAACATTGATCTCTCTCTTTCCTGTACCAGAGTTGAGGGTACTATTAAATGCATTTAATACATGATTATATAATTTCATTTTATTCTCTGTTACAATTGTGTATGTTTTGTTCCTATCTTACCACCCCTCATTTCTAAATATAAATCTCTTAAAAGAACAAGCCTTGTCATAATCTTAATTTGTATTCTCTACCACATTAATCATGCACTGGAAATGTAAGAAATATACTTCCTGAATCAATGACTTGAATGAAAACAAAATGATAATTATAAATGGATATCATGCAATTACTAACGAAAGCCAAATAGGACTCTCCTTGATAACACATTATTTGGAATAATTTTAAAATATTGTCTACTATGAGCAGCATAATTCCATCTTTGTAATACTTTATAATTCAAACCTTTCATCATTGCAGACTATCTCCCCCCAAATGAACAAGGGTTTCTTTTCTCTAAGAAGGGATGGAAATGAAGAAACAGGCATGACTGTTGGGTTTTACATCTCCTAAAACCAGGGGTATGTTGGGCAGACCCAAAGGTGATCCACAATTATCCTTGCCTCTTACTATTTCCTCCTGTGTGAAATCCTCTCCCGAGTGTAGGCAGGACCTATGATCTGCTTCTAACTAATGGACTTTGGGACAGAGATAGGATACAATTTCTATGAATAATAAATAATAAATAATAATAATAAATAACTTCTATCTTGCCTTCTTTGCTTGCATGCTTTTGATGAAGCAAGTAGCCATTTTGGAAATACCCATATAACAAAGAACTGTGGGTGGTCTTCAGCCAACAGTAAGCTAAGAACTCTGGCCCTCAGTCCAATAGCCCTGCAGAAATGGGATTCTGCCATCAAACTGGTGAGCTTCGAAGCAGATCCTCCCCCAGTGAAGCCTTCAGATGAGATCCAGACCTGCCTGACCCATTGATGGCAGCCCTATGCAAGTTCCCAAGGCAGATGGCCTAGCTCAGTCATTGGATTCCTGACCCCCAGAATCTGTGAGCTGGCAATTGTGTATTGTCTTAAACCAGTCAAGTTTGTAGGAAATTGTTATTCAGCAATGAATATCAAATAAGAGATGTTAAAGGAATAGGCTTCTGATTTTTTCAATGACTGACAGACATTAAGATGTACCCTATCAAAAGAACCAACTTGAGATCTAAATATTCAAGATAGACTCTCTCCCATTGTGAAAATGCTGAAGAAATTAAAACTATCTTAATGATACCTCATTGAAGCTTGAAATCACAGACACAATCATTAAGAATCCACATTATAACATTGTTTAAAGTCTTGGCCCCAGCATTTGGAGTAGATTTTTTTTTTAAGTCTTTGTTAGATGTCTCTATCAGATGCGTCTGTCAAAGGTCACACATCCTAAAAGTCACTAACTCTCTGTGTAGAGTTTATTACGGTAAACATTTCATTACCAAGTATGAAAATTCTTTTAATTGGTAAACATCTATTAGCTAGATACTTAATGGGAAAGTACGTTGAAACAAGTGAGTTGAGAATTGCTAATTAGGATAAAAATCGGACTTTTTTTTACAAGTTTTCATCTCACATCACTACCTCATTTGTTCTTTGTTTTCTTTTTATTTGGCAGTTGAAAAAGCCCCTGGATATTTTGAATCTCTTAAAAATTTGTGATTGATTCAGTAAAATAGTGGCTCCTAGACTTTCATGTTTCAAGAACAGGGAGGTGGGAACTAAAAAAAAACAGGTAGTTGAATGAATATATTATACTGCCATAGTCAATAACTATGTCTATGGCAGACATTTGGCCAATTTTAGTATATTAAAACAATATCTGTGTGCTATGATCATTTCATAGAGAAAGGACAATTCAATCTCAAGTAGCAAAGCAGTATGTCAAAAAATACAAAACTTTAATTTCAATACGTTTTTAAAGGAAAAAGAAAAAGAAAAGCTAAAAATTTTCAACATAAACCTAGCCTACTATACTCCAAGGAAGGAAGTCTCATCTTACTTAGGAAACTTGAGGTGAACTTCTTTATAAATTCTGGATATATAATTGATAACAGCTAACAATATGTTTACTAAGGTATATGTGTTTCCATCAGCCTTGTATTTAAGTATATATTCAGATCTTTTGAAATGTAGTAATTGTCAAGTTCAGATATTTTAAACAAATTCTTCTCCATACTCCTACAGACCGAAATGTTACAATGATCACTGACTCAACTGATGACTAGGATCCAAAGATGACATTCCAGCCACCACAACCTCTGGGGCCGCCATCTTGGATCACAGCACAGAACCCCCAGAGGCAATAACCAACCTCTGGAGGCCTCCACATCCAAACCTGAAATGTGCACTGATGGCAACATTTTACAACTACCTTCCACCCCCATGAACAAAATTAAGTCCTCACAGAATCTGCCAGTCCCCCAAAGTAATGGACTTGTCAAACTCTGACAGCAGAAAATCACTATGACTATATAGGTATCTCAGCATTTGATCTCACACTCATAGTGAATGTACAGATTGTTTAGCCACATATGTTTTTATTACTTTGAACTACATCATGGAATTTAATTGGCAAAAGCTCCACCACTCCAAGTATTGAGTTCCTCTGTAGTTCTTTGGGGGTGACCTTTCATGGTGCCTATATGCTCCTTCAGAAACTTGGGGAACTATAACTGAAGGAAGCACTCAGGCATCTGTTGTGGAAAAGAGCAGTCTCTGAGACAAATGTCAGGGCTAGAATTAAGCTGATTGGCACACATTAAAATGCAACATAATAGCGTATTTGTCACAGTGGCCCACTCCTGCAGTTGGCTCATGAGGAATAATGATGGCTTACTGACGAGAAACTGGGGCTCAGCCGCTTGATAACATTGTTGCGCTGATGGTTTGAAGTGGCCCCACTGTTGCCTGCATTTGGCAGGAAACAGCAGCCATTCACTCATTCAGGCAGGGCGCTAAAAAACAGAGCCTCAGCCACACACAACAATGTCCATTTTGAAAGGCTTAAATAAAGCAAGCTCTGCCATAATTTCTATTGTCATTCTTCTCCCACTGTTTATATAATATGGCCAGGAGTGGGACTGTAAACTCATATTACATTCAAGAGAGCCTCAAACAGCAAACACCAGGGCTGTGTTTTGCAGGGAGAGGATTACCAAGCTTCCCACAGAGGCAGGCACGCAGGCACACGCAGCCACCTGACTTATTAAAGCGGTCCTTTCCGGGGAGAAGAACATTGCCTCTGAAATAATGAATTAATTTGGCATTTCCTTCGGTCTCAGCGCACACTGTGCTTCCCTAACCATGAAAACAGCACATCTTCACAGAAACATCTCTAAAATGATGTGCCTACTCATAGAAAAGATCAATTTGAATACACTCAAACCCCAAGAGGGCAATTCAACCTGAAAAGTTTCCCTCCAAAGTTAAGACAGATTGTCCAACTAGTTTTCAAGTCCAGCATAGAATATTATCTTTGCCCATATTTCAGCTTACAAACCCTCTCTCAATATGTGTGTGTACACACACACACACACACACACACACACTTATTTGTAGCTCTTTATACACCAAAAACAAAGTTTTTGCTATGTCAGCATAAAGACTAGTGCAACAGAACTGAGAAAATTGTCCTGTAATACAGGGAATAGACAGAAAGTTACAGAACATGACTTCAGTCAGCATGCTTGCACTTGGGTTGATGAAAGAAAAGGAGAGATGAATGGGTTTATAAAAGGGGTGGGGGTGAGAGGGAGAGAGAAGTTGATTAAAATCATAGCTGGTGGGTCCTGAGTGGAAGATATGAATTTGAGAGGAGAAAGGCCAGACCTGGTGCAGAACAACCAGGATAAAATACAGCTTTAAAGTACAATTAGCAGATGGCGGGCCAGACACTATGCATTTAAAGGAAGAAGTGATAATTATAAACAGCTAAGCAGAGGATGGAAATCCAGAGGTGATAATGTGGTACTGCTGAGATGGGGAGGGGGTGGAACTCCTTGAATCAAGTGCAAGAGGACAAAGCATGCGGTCCACCAGCACCAGGGCATATTAAGTGAAAAATCAGAGCAGACAGCTGTGGGTTTTCTTTTTTTGCTTTCATTCTTAGGTCAAGTATTATTGCCACTGAATTTCCCAGGTTGGATTCTGCCTGGCATCCACCAAAGAAACTTTATTGTTAGGAAAGTTAAAAATCCCTTAAAACCATATTCTAGTCTTCTCTGTATTTTCCTGACAATAACTTTTGATGCCACAGACATGACACTTATTATTTCCATTCTCTATCTCTGAATAGGTGCTGGAAGGCTGTTTATGCCAAGTAATTTTAATACTGACAAAACCAGGAAGCATGGTTCATTAGTATGATGGGTAAGAGCCGGATACTAATAAGCAAGGGCAGTAAAGCAATGGTTCCCCGAGGTGGCTCTCCACCAGGAATCATCTGGTCAGATTTTAAAATTCCTCATTCCAAGACTGCATCCCAGGCAAGATAAAGAAAAATCTCTGGGGGTGAGATGCCAGATTTTGTTTTTGTTTGTTTGTTTGTTTACTTTGTACGTTTGAGAACCTGTAACATTGAGAAATCCCTGTTTTCCATTGACTTTGGTTAATTCTATGTCTAGTCCATCCTGTTCAGTCCCTAGATCTTGCCCAGTAGACCTAAGGGAGCTCCAGTGTCAATGTTGTCAAATTTGCACTAGTTCATCTCCTTATTGGGAAAAGTCACTCCAAGAACTGAGGACATCAAAAGCTTGATGATAACAAAGGCCAATGGAGGTGGCCTCAGAAAGCAAGAAGCAGATCCAAGTTTGCAAAAGAAACTGCAACCCTGAAATAAACATGAGCTTTTACTCCCTACCAACCAACCCCTGGTGTGTGTGTGTTTGTGTGTATGTATGTGTGTTTTAAATTTTTTTTTCATCCAAGTACTGTTGCATTTATCATTTTAGGGACAACACGAAGGAGACTACTTCTGAATTTTATAGGCTGAAAAGCAGACATTGGATGACTACTGATGGTTTTCTGCCCTTTAGGACTTTTTGCTGTAGGCTTTAACATTCTCCCTTAATGAGAAGTAACCTGCTAAAATTCAGGAGTTGTTCTGACCCCACAGGCTTCTTCCCACCACCACCCCCCCCCAGGGACCCAAATGAGAATGTCTTAGTCCTAGACTCATTATCCTTTATAGCCATACTCAAGAACTATTAACTCTGGATTGAAAGTAATTCCCAAAATTCCTTGCTTAATTTTTGTTTTTTTTCCATATCACAAAGCCATAAAGGTTAACTCAGTTCTTTGTGAATCAGATCACTCAAAATAATTTTAGATAGATGCATTCCATATTGTCATATATATGGTATATGATGCATCACAACACCCTTTTCTACAGTAAATTTTTATACCTTCATTCTTTATTAGGGCAATTTTGTTAGTCCCTGACTTTAAAACTAATGTCTGGGCTATAAGTCCACAACCCCATAACACTCCTTAACAATTCCCTCTACACTGTTCTTCTTGTTTCTTAATTCTTAGGCTGTTTCTGAATTATTTCAGCATTTGTGTTTGTTACCCCTATTTAAAAAAAAATACTTGCAATTACTCCCCAGAGTGTGATGAATGAAGTTCAAGCTCCATAGCCTTTCAAAATATTACATAATCAGATTCCAACCTTCCTTCCTAGCCCCTGAGATAACTGATCCCTCATTGTTTCTGGAATGTGCCATGCATGGTCCCCACTGATGTTCTGGTGTGTGTATGATCCCTCTTACAGTGAGGACTGTCTCCGTTCTCTCTACACTAGATTGGTTGGGTACAATGGTTCCCCTGGCTTGCTGTCAGTCATAAGTTCTTAACTTGAAACTTATATACTTCTTGGGTTTTTTAGGTGGGTTTGTTCAGGGTTGGGTGTGTGTCTCTTAAAATTGTTAGACAAAATTATATTTGACTATGGTAGGCTGTAACTCTGGGGGCCTGCAATGAACCATGCCTCCCAATATTCATGCCCTTGTATAGTTTACTTTCTATGAATATAAATTCAGAGGAAGTAACTCTGTGCCAGTTCTGGCTCAAACCTTAAGATTTTATGCTCTGAAGGAAGCCAGCTGCCATATAAAAGTTCCAAGTACTCTGGGACCACCAGACTGTTAGAAAGTCCAAGCAGTCACATGGAGAGGCCCATGAGGAAGATAACTGGTGCCTCCTGCCAAAAGCCAACAGCCAACACCAATTGCCAGCCTAGTGAGTGTGGCCATTTTGGAATTCCCAGCTGCTCATGTCCCAACTGAAGACAGATGAAGCAGAAGAATAGTCTGTCTCCAGGCAATTATGAAAAATTAAGGGAAAAATCCAAAATAAATAAATAAACAAAACCCTCTTGTTTTTGGTTTGGGTTAGGTGGCTTACTTCAGAGATAGATATAATAGATTAAAATGTATGTATGTGGGTGCCACTGGATGCAGATGTTTCTCTAAAAGGGTCCAGACCCTCAAAGGAGTTAGTAATACAAGTTAAGCACTGTAGTATGAGGAAGTCTCTGTAAAGTACCTACTATATGGGAAGTACTTGGTAAGTGTTATTATTACTATTATTATTATTATAACATGAACATTGTATTATAGAAATTCCAAGAAGAATATATCAGTTATTAAAAAGCATAATTTTTTACTACTTTCTCTGTTAATCAATGTTCTCCTGTTAAGGATATGGTAATATCTATCTATCTATCTATCTATCTATCTATCTATCTATCTATCTCCTTCTCTCTCTCCCTCTTTCTCCATCACACACATACACACACACACACACACACACACACACACACACACACACACACACACCTTATAGAGTTTACATAAGAGAATTCAGATAGTAGAAAAGTCAGTGGATATAAAATTTCAGCCGCATAGTTGCAATGGTTAATTTCATGCTAGATGCCATAATTTCCTTGGTGAATTCCTTTAAATAAATCCGTATTCCTTTTTTTTCCCCCTCTCTTTTTAGCTTCTTTTCTAGAAAGGAAATGAATATATATATATATATACACACACACACACACACACACATCCTATTGGTTCTGTTTCTCTGGGGAAACCTGACTAATGTATTGGTTTTCTGATTTTTGCATGATGGGCTCACTTGAGGGCCTAAGATAATGGATATTTATTTAATGGAGACCTGACAAGTAGCCATATATAACATATCCTGACCTCAAATTCCTTTTTGACCATGAATTTATGAAAATGTTCCTTCAAAAATTAAGAAAAGATTCTAATCAAACCTGATGCTCTTTGAATTTATGAAGTCTCACTTTCTACGGTAAAGCCATTTTTTTTTTTTTTTTTTTTGCCTAGCAGATCATGGAGCATTTTGCATATGGAACCATGGTCTCAGGTTCTTGTATTATCTACATTTTGCCCCAGGCTTTTTATGAGCATAGCAAAGTCTGCTGTCTCAGAAACAATATTCTTCCCATGTCACCCGTTTCTGAGGGCCTTTGGGCTCCATGATACCTAGCATTTCTCCTCTCTTTCAGGTAATATAACTGCCTGTATTATTTGTCAGAAAGGCTCTGTCATACATATTCAGGAAACATTTGCCTGGAAGATAAATGTAGTGAACAGTGTGCTATAGGTAGAAATGGAGCCTATCTATTCTTCTTTCACATAATAATGACTTCCTGTCTACTCTTTAAATGAGTATTTCTGGATCACTGGAACATTTTTTAAAAAATCACTAAAAACCAAACTTATTATTCATCTGATTCTTACTTCACGTCTCGCCTTGGTTTAATGACATGACTTCTTTTTCACCACATCCATGTGTCATTTCTCACTTTCTTCCGTCCTTCCCTGTCTATCTGCTGGGAGGCTTTATCTCACATTGGCTCTTGTCTTCTCCTTCCTTCTTTCAGACTTCTCTTCTGCTGGACTAAGGAAACCATTCCATTATTTTTTCCACCAAAGATCTTTTATCTTTGTTGTGAAAATATAACTTTTCTGATTTTATTCTCCCCCATACCAAGATCTATATTATTTTTATTCTCACCTTTAAAACAACAGTTTTCCTATTATCACCTTTCTTCAGAGCTTTTTTCTCAGTAGTCGGGAAGACTAAAGAAATTAACCTGAACAGTGGTTGTTTCTTGTGGATCATTAACATACCTTAACCTAATCAGTCATGGGCAATATAAATACCAAGCAATATACTGTTGTAGGGGACACACAGGCAAGGCACCAAAGACAGCAGGAAATCATTTTATTTGGCTGCAGCCAGGTTCAGAGGATACAGCTTTTGCTATAATCAATTAATCCCTTGAACCCTGAGTTCAGGTAGTTTCAGAACTTTATACCCAGCATGTAAGGGGAGGGGCTCAGAAGTTCAGTCTGCAGAAGTTCACAGAAAAGCAGCTTTTTCTTTCACTGTTCTGGGCAAGTTAACCCATTAAGGACAACACCTGAGAAGGGGAGAGCTTCTTCTCCCTTCTCTTTCCTCTCCTTGACAGCTGTTACCATGGAGCCCAATGTAGACATCTCTGTGAAGCCCAGCTCAAGGGCAGAGGCCTTGTTATTATCTCTTTTTATTATCACATTTTGCATTTGCAAACACATTTCTACAAACTACTATACTGGATAAATGTTTGTGAGAATCAAGTAAAGGGGCATCCAGCACCTGGAGTGCTGATTTCTTCCAGGCCAAGTAATAGAGCAACAGGAAAACAGGAAGTTTACCTACATTGAACTCTTTTATAGAGACTCTTTTTTTGATAGTCCTAAAATCAATTATGGTGAGATTTCTGGAGAAGCTTAATTAAGATTTTCTGAGGCGGAGGGGGGTGCCACTACAATACGACTTCCAGTTGTAGGATCTTCAAGTCTTACTGTGACGTCTCTGCCTTCAGTTTGTTTGGTTATAAAGGAAACTTTATAACAATAATAATATGTGCCTCAGAGCACTAGTGCTAGGATTACATAAGATTAGCATATTAAAGCATGTTATAAACTATGAAAGTGATAATATGAAGGTTAGTATCCAGTCATCCAGGTGCATATTCACCGGGAGACTTCCTGTGGATTAAAAATTAAATTAAAAACTCTGCCATAACAAGTCAATAAAGAAACTAAACAGCACACAATTACCAAACTTAGTCTCAATTGTGCTACATTCTTTCTGTCACCTAGAAACTAATTAGTATGACATAATCACATACTTCCTGCCCAGTAAACATACAAGTCCCAGAGGAACAAATGATTTGTATCATGAATCACTGGCCACTGCTTACTGGTAATTATCATATAAATGAGGTGCTTCAAGTTGACCTCTGATTCCCCAGTCCTTTTCTGAGACAGCAAAGACACACCAGTTATGCAAAAACTGGAGAAAATTTAAATTACTTTTCTAGCCTTAGCCTTCTGGATATTCTTTGTTTGAGGGAAAAGGTGTGTGTGTGTGTGGGGGGTACTATAACAGCGAAAACAAACTTATCAAAACATATACTAAAATATTAGTATACAGTGGTGCATTTAGAAATGTTCCCCAAAATTAAAAAAAAAAAGAAAGAAAATTCAAGAACAATTTGTAATGGGCAAAAGCAACCACTCACTTTAGGTATATCAAAGTCCCTCTTTTCAAACTGTCCTTAAGGAGAGGTAAAGGCAACAGACAGCACCAGCTCTGGTCATGCTCAGCTTACCTGCATCTTATCAGCCACATAACTCATCTGACCCACAGTTCCTTCCTTTATACAAATAAGCAACCGGACTGGGCGATTGTAGGGATCCTTCTTGGACTATTATTGCTCAGTTTTGAATCTTGAAGACATATATCCCAGAATATGCACTAAATATCATTTAAAATATCATTTTTCAGCATTAGGAGCACATTGGCTAGGACTCCACTCTCAGAGAGTCTGAATTAATTGGTCTGGGTGCAGCCTGAACTTCAGAGATCTTAAAAGCCCCTGGGTGATTCTAACATGCAGTCAATGCCAAGACCACCTTGAATTACCACGTATATTCTTGGACTATGGGTAGTTACTCTTCTTTTCCTTCCTCGTTCTCAGAAGCTAAACAATCTCTCTGAGGACACCTTCTGACTAAAGCATGGAGAGCCCAACGTAATCGTAGAAACCCTCCGACGTCGGCCATGGAGGCACCAGCTGGCCACTGGAACGCAGCAGTGTCACAATCAAGCACCCTTTACTTCCTTTCCCCACTTTCTCCAGTCCCCAAGACTCCAAGACCTACATGGCTTCTGCTGCTCATCAAATATCGGAATATCACTGAACGAACCTGAATAAATGTTCCACAGTAGAATTCTCTAAACTATCTTACCAACTCAATGGAAGTACACCAAGGTGAGAGAATCCATCCCCATGACATCTTAAATATGTAAAAGAAAAGCTTGTTCCATGAAGAGACAAACTAGCCAATTTTTCTAGGGGTCTTTGGTTTCATTCCTCCTCATCCACGGCCCCTCCTAGGTGCACACACTGGACCATCAGGCCACCAACTCTGCTCTCACTGATACCAAGGTTCTGTGTCTCGGGGACCATGGATTTCTATTTCCTTTCAATATAGCATCACCGTTCCTCATTCCCGGAGACACTCCTTATAGACTGGGTCATATAAATACTGTCTTATAGGAAGTCTCAGTAAAATACTGGTTGGATACATGAAATCAGTGGACTCATATTTTCTCACATGTGAGTTTGAAATATGATAAGAGCAATATCAAGAAATGATCAAATTAGGAAAAGCACACCAAAAAAGCTGACTTAGTGGGTGTGTGAAGCCACCTGAGGTTTGGTTTTGTAGGCCCTAGCCTCCAGCCACCTATGGGAAGGCTCTCAAATCGATGAAAAGATGAAAGCAAAAGTTTTTAGCACACTGAGGCTTCACCAGGAGAATGTCTGTTTGTAGTGTTTGCCAGCCCAGCCCTTGATTTCAGTGATCATTATGTGACGGACAAGCAGGGCTAGAAATAGAAAAGAAGAACAATATTCTATCAGTCAATGTTCCTAGTCAATCAGAATAATTCATGTGTTTTCTCTTTCAAGAGGAAAATGTGGAATAGAATATAGTTGAAGCCTGAAGTTATCAGTGAACAAGAGAGAGAGAGAGAAAAAAAGACAAATTGCAAATGTTCTAGCCTCCCCATCCATCAGCTCCAATATCAAAACAAGGGCTACTTCATCATTTTGTTCAAACAGTCAAATATTCACAGAGGAGTTTTGACCAGGCATCTTCAACTACCACCTGATTACTGAGCAACTCAGGCTGTCTTTGGTACTTTGTTCCAAGTCCTCTCTGATGACGGGAGAACAGGAGGTTATAAAATACTCAATAGCGAGTAAGGTTGTTGAACTGTCTGGCATTCCACTCTTCTGTGCCTTTATAAACCCATTCAGCACAAAATAGTTTTTATCCTGACTAATCATATCTGAAAATTACAGAGTGAATAATCACTCATGATTACAGAAACATCAAGGGGGCTTGTCTTCAGGCTGCTGAGCAGGGGCTGATTCCTGGCCCCTGCCCCTGAGCTTGTGACTCTAGAATGAATGAATGAACTGCAAGCAAATATTCAGAACAAATCCTGTGGCTTGAGAGAAGCAATTTTTTTTTTTTTTGCAGGGGGGTTACCAGACACTGAACCCAGAGGTGTGCAACCACTGAGCCATATCACCAGTCCCTTTTTAAAATTATTTCTTAGAGACAGGGACCCATTAAGTTGTTTAGAGCCTCGCTAAATTGCAGAGGCTCACTTTGAACTCGCTATCCTCCTGCCTCAACCTCCCAAGCTGTTGGGATTAGAGGTGTGTGCACATGCAAAACTTTTTTTAAAGATGGGTAAAAGGTCAGTGTTCTGCCTAAGGAAGTGGGACTACTGGCCTTGAGCACCCCCAGTCAAGGAGAGAGGTAGAAGAAAAATAAAGCTGCCCCCCCGCCAGCAAAACAGGTGATTCATTCATTCACCTTGAGGAGGATCAGTAATTGTTAAGTCCACCTTCGAAATAGTTCATGAACCTGAACAGCAGTTTTCTAAATTCATTTCCTTAATGAATTGTCCTCCAAGCTTTTGTGAGGATAAGTAAGTGTAGTCTCAGAGGCAGAAACAAGGTTTTAGAGGGTAGAAATAACTTGCCTACAGTCACATAGCATGCCTTAGAGACTCACATTTGTTTCTCATGCCACTAGACTGCACTCAGAACTGTGAAGGAGAAATAAAGAACTGGGGCAAATAAGCAGAACAATGGTTGTGTGCATCCTTCCAGAACATTCCAAGCAAGCTCCTTGCTCTTTAACAGGAAAGTGGCTGATGATCACATTTCCTTTTTGGCCTTTACATACTGGCTATTGGTTATTCACAAACATTAAATTTTTTAAAAAATGGAACTTTTTACTTTGCAGGATAATAAGCTTTATAAATCATATTCTACTCAAAAGGGAATTCACTGAATATGAAGACTCCAAAGGAATATCACAAAGGTTTCCTTTCTTGGTTTCCTCTATTTTTTTAAGTAGCACATAAGTTAAAAAGCAGTGACAACAGTTTCATTAGTGGTATTTTTGTTTGTTTGCTTCCCTGTGGAGTAGAATCAGATTTTTCCAGATGCCCCCACTTTTTACATTAACTCTCATGTTCCCTTTGAAGATTACGGGAATGTTGAGGGTATGTACTAAGTGATTCTCTTTTCCCACAAGTATGGGAAACAGAACTGTGCAAGAGAGGGTGAACAGGCCGGAGAATTGTAAAATCCTAGCTGAAATCCTAGCTCTGCCATTAGGCCTTGAATAGATCACTTTATACTACTAGACTGCAGTTTCTTTATGCCTTCCTCAAGCAGGAGAATGATGCCCAGCTTGCATGGCTCACGTCACATTGGGGTAAACGTTTGCCTCCCACAGTGCCTGGTTCATAGTCGTCGAAACCTGATGCAGTCTCAATTGGTTTAAATTTTATAGCAATGTTAGAAAAATGACTCCATCATACCATGAAAGTACTGTGAACAAGAATGCTACATCCCGGAAGAGCCACGAGGTGGCTGGGGACAAGGACAGAGAGAGGGCATCGTCCTTGCCCTGCCATTCTCTCTGAACCTTAGGCAAGCTCCTCTCCAAGTTCATTTCTTGATCTGTGAAAAATCAGTAAAAATAATACTTGCTATTCTGACTTCACACATTTGGTAGGGCAAATAAAATGATGTGCTTGGTAAGTGATGAGAGAATATAGTATAATTCTGAAACATAATGCAACAGCAAGAATGTGGGTAACTGTCTCACCTCTCAAATGCATACACACCAGACTTGTTTCCGTGCACGAGAATGTTCTATTCCCTATTACTTCTTTGAACAAGTCTATGTGGTGGCTAACTTTCCACTTTTATCTAAAAAATGGCATATATGGTTGCATACCCACATATACACAAATATATGCAAAGAATATGAAAGAATAAGAAATGCATTTGAAGCACTGAAAATTTATTTATTTATTTATTTATTTGTTTGTTTATTTATTTATTTGGGTGCTGGTGATGGAGTCCAGGGCCTTGCACATGCTAGGCACGTGTTCTACCACTGAGCTACACTCCAATGTGTAAAATTTATTTTGGAATTTCTCTGTTTTGAAGTAGAAGAAGTAGTCCTTGATGATTTTTAAAGCCGGTTGAAAATCAATTACAGAGTATTATCCACAATAGCTAGCGTTTATTGAGAAATGATCACAAATTGGGTTCTGTTCTAAACTTTTACTTCTTTCATTCTCAGGATGATCCTGTGTTGGAGGTGCCAGAATTATTTCCATTTTACAGGCAAGGCAATGGAGGCTAAAAGAGGCTACGTGATATGCCCCAGGTCACACAACTAAGAATTGCCTATAATTTAAATTCAGGTTATCAGTTAAGTTTTTCATCATAACCACTACATACTTTTATTTATGTTTTTAATTTCAGGTGATCGATCCTGCTAATGAAGTGATCTTAAAATTTTTACTAGGCAAAGAAGGAAAGGAGAATACAAGGTAAATACAAGAGAAAGTGGTGCATCCCAAGAATCTCTTGGTAAATCCATGAAAATGAAGATAATTGATAAAACAACACACAAGTACTTCTTACTATAGTACTAAGTCCATGTAAATTGTTGGGAGGAATTATAGGAAGTAGAGTAATTGTTAAGAGAGAATTTGTGAAAAAGGTCAGAGAATAGGTTGTTGGAGAAGTAGAAGCCAGTGTTGGGGTGGGGTGATGAGAACTTTTCTGGACAGACTACAACATCCTCTTGCATGGGGAGTGGGAGGATTATCCCACTTATTCTTACTTTAGATTGGAAACAAGGAGGGATTCTGACTCCAGATGTAGTTCTATGGAGGGGCCAAATCCCTGGCTCTGGGATCCACTTTCCTTTGTCTGTTTGTTCAGTTCTGCACTCCTGTATGTATTGGCTTCATTCTCCAATAGGCCACAGGATGGCTGCAGCAGCTCTAGACCTTTCACAACTTCAAAAGAATTGGAACATGACTTAGTCAACTTTTTCAGCGCCACAACTAAAGACCTGACCAGAACAACTATAGAGAAGGGAAGGTTTATTTAGGGGTTCAGAGTTTCAGAGGTCTCAGTCCATGGACAGCAGGCTCCATTCATCAGGACTCAAGGCTGAACATCATAGCGGAAGAGTGTGGCAGAGAGAAGCAGCTCACATGACAATCAGAAAGCAGAGAGAGGACGACTCTCCTTGCCAGATACAAATATATACCCCATAGCCTTATTTTCCCCCTCCTCCAGCCATACCCTACCACTTCAGTTACCACTCAGTTAATCCCTATCAGGGGATTAATTCACTGATTGGGTTGAGACTCTTACAACCCAATCATTTCTTCTCTGAACTTTCTTGCACTGTCTCGCACGTGAGCTTTTGGGGACACCTCACATCTGAACCATAACAGAACATGAGATTAACATTCTCCTTGGTTCAGGGAAAAAAAAACAGAATTGATTCATTGACTCTTATTGACTTGATTCTTCTATGTGCCTGAACTCAAACCATTGTTGATGGATTTAACCTAAGTCAAGTGTTCTACTCCTGGAGTCCTGGCTTGAGAGTCAGTCTCACAGGAGCTAATGTTGGGCAGGTTCATTACCTCAAGTAAATTCAGGATATTGCTGTTTCAAGAAGTGACAGGGCCTCTAAATAGTAAAAAAAAAAAAAAAAAAAAAAGTTCCACCTGAGTGTACCCTGCAACCTGAAAACCAGGGTGCTGAACATGTGGTTTTTATCATTAGTATTTGTAAAAGTAATGTAAGTTACACTCTGTGGTTCTTGGAAGGTTTTGCTGTTCCAAAGTATCTTTCATGCAGCAACAAGACCATCTGGGTACTTGTTAGAAATGCAGAATCTTAGGCTACCCAAGGCTTGAGATTAATTTGGACCTGCATTCTCTACCAAGATCCCCAGGGATTATGTGGACATTAAAGTTGGAGAAACACCTTCTTCATGTCCCTTTTCAACCTACATCTGTGGATCTCTGGTCCTGGTTCTTTCCTCCTAACAAAACAAGTGTTTTAATTATAAAAAGTGCTAAGGATAATGCTAATTACCTCATATACTGATCCTAAATTTAGACATTTTATTATAGTATATCCATTTTAAAAACACATGGTTGGCAATCATGTCAAAGATGCTGGTCTTAAAACAGATCCTGTCCCTTGGGATCCTGAATAAATCACCTACCTTCTTCATACCTCCATTTCCCCAGCTGCCTTCCAACACTGTAGCAAGACTTAAATATAAAGTTTTCAACACAGCTCCTGTGGCATGCTTAACGGAGGTCACTCCCAGTGCTACCCCGGAGCAGTTGTTTCACACAAACTGCTCTTCCTTTTTCCCAATTCTAGATCTCCATGGATTTGCTTTAAAAATCCTAGAAACTCTGAATTAATCATTCCCACTGAAGCTCTAAATGGCTTGAGGAACAGGTTCACAGTTTGCTTTTGTTTTTCATCTTGGAGTTTCAGTTAAAATATTTTTAAGAGGAATTTTTTCTTTATAAAAAAAATTCCAAGTTTTTCTCAAAAGAAAACACACTAAAGAAGCCCTGTAAGTGTTCACTCTGCCTCTTTTAACTCTTCCTGCAGCAGATGAGGAGGTCAGGAGGAAGTCTGAACCAGTAAAGGGCAGTGGGTTTGGGCTCTGTGTGGCTACTTAACTTCATTACTTTCTGTAGCCTTGGACCTAACCTTCATGTGCCACCTTGAAATCTGCAATAAGCAAGTAAAACAGAAGGAGAGACAGAACAGATCAACCCAAATGCCATTTCATTTTGGAAAATACTATTAGGGATGATAATTTCTAAGGTATGTCAGCAATCATAATTATATCTAAATGCCCACACTGTACCAACTACTAAGGAAATAAAGGTATTTTTTAAATTCTCAATGAAAATAGCAGCTATATGCCTTTAATACTACAAAAGTACCATAGTGGAATATTTGTGTTCCTGCAAACTTCACATGGGGGAACTTCACTCCCAAAATAATGATATTTGGAGATGGGGCCTTTTGGGAGGTGATTAGATCAGGAGGGCAGAACCTCATGAATGAGATTGGTAATTGTATTAGTCAGCTTTCAGTTGCTGTGACAAAATACCTGAGAAAAAACAACTTAAAGGAGGAAAGATTCATTTTGGCTCATGGTTTCAGAGGTTTCAGCCCATGGTCAGCAAGTTGAAGTGCTTTCAGCCTGAGGTGATGCATACATCATGGTGGAAAGACACAGTGGAGGAAAGATGCTCATCTCATAATAGCCAGAGAACAGAGAGAGAGAAAGACAGAAAAAGAAAGGGACTGAGGACAAGATAAAGCCCCCAAAGGTATACCCCCAAGGACTCACCCTCTTGCACTAGATTCCACCACCTATAGTTTCCACTACTTCCCAATTGTCTATTCCCTCAATGGATTAATCCACTGATGAGATCAGCCCCTCATGATCCAATCACTTCCCCAGATCCCAACCTCTGAACATTGCTGCATTGGAGAACAAGACTTCGTGAACCTGGGGGACATTCCAAATCCAAACCACAGCAGTGACCTTATACATTAAGCCCAAGGAAGCCTCTTTGTCTTTTCTTCCATGTGAGAACATAACAAAAAATTTGCAGTTCACAAACTGCAAAAGTTTCACCAGAACTCTACTGTCATGGCACTCTAATGTTAGACCTCCCAGCCTCTAGAAGTATTAAGAAATAAATTTCTTTTGTTTATAGCATTTTGTTATAGCAACCAACGTAGACTAAGACAATAAAATTCACCAATTGTAAGATTTTCTCTTTTACTTGACCTAAATGTGTGTGTGTGTGTGTGTGTGTGTGCATCTTCACAGCCACATATACATCTATTTCTCATTGTTTAATTAATTCCAGATCACTTCTATCTGTTATAGCCCATGGAGTTTTAAAACTCAGTATTGAGTATAGCATCTTTTTAATGAGAAAGAATAAACATTATCCATTTCATTGTTTACCCTAAACAAGCATGGGGTTGATTGGTCATTGCAATGAATTAGAATTTTTTGACAAATTTTATGATCTTATTAACTGTCATAGACTTAATGAAATTAAAATTCCTTTTCTGATCAAGGAAAGAAAAAGTAAAATGACCCTAGGGTGAAACAGAAAAATCATTCAATGAAAAGTAGACTTGATTTCATTAGTTTCCTACTGTGTCTATGTCAAACAAAGTATCACAAACTTGTGTGGCTTCAGACAACAGAAGTTTATACTCTCATTGTTTAGGAGGCTTCAAAATCAAGTTGTCAGTAGGTTCAATTTCTTTTTGGGTGTCTCAGAGTGAGAACATGTTCCATGCCTCTGGGGGTGGCTGGAGATTCTAAGTGTCCTTGACTCACAGCTACATGTCCTCTATCTCTGCCTCCTTTGGCTGACCTCCTTATCTGTGTGTCTCTCCTTCCTGTGTCTGTGTATCTTTCCTTCCTGTGTCTGTGTGTCTCTGTGTCTCCCCCTCTTCCTATGAGGAAACCAATCATACCGAATTAAGGGTCCACCCTACTCCAAACAGGGTCACATTCACAGGGATTGTGGTTTAAGATGCCAATGGATCATTTTAAGGGATACAATTCAATACAAAGGAGTTTTTCACCAACAGTGAAGGCAGGATATTGAACTCTAAGATAAAGATAAAATAAAACAACAAACAAACAAAAAATCTGAAAGCCACTTTCAAGAAGGCTTACTTTCGAGTCTTTGCTTTGTTCTTTTATTAGCCTCACATTGCATATAGCATCTTTTTTGCAATTCTCTATTCAAGACCCTCAATAATACGGTGATCCTGCCTGTCTAATCTCTTTTCCCTCTACATGTATACTTGGTGCCCTAGCTAGAGCAGACTCTCCACGATTCCCAGTGCTTGCCCTGTCTTCCCACCTCTGCCCCTGTCCTCTTGCATTCAGCCTGGAATGTTATTCTTTGTGTGATAATTTAGACTACTACTAGAAATTATAGTCCCCCTACCCACTGTGGGCTGGGGATCAGCTCCATGCATCCACGCTGGATTTGGACACAAAACTTCTTTTGGCCATTTGGGGTATTAGTGAATATGACACAAGAGAAGGCTTAAATGTGCTTGCATGGAGGACCTGCCCCTTCCCTTCTGCATCACCACAAAATGTGTATGCCATTGTGCCACCCACTTATCTAAGGGGAATGGGATACCCATGACATAGATGTGAAACCAGGCTGCAACTTGGAGCTGAGCTCAACCAGACCAAGACTAGGTCACCAGTCCCCAGCCAACTCACAGAGACATGAGCAAGATAAAATAAATGATTTTTTTTAAGCCACAGAGACTTGGGATGGATTCTTGCACACACGATCATGGAAGCACTTGGCTGTTGCATCCTGGGTTTTCTCCCAACCAAACTCAAAACCCAGTCTAAAATGAGACTTTTCTCTTTTTTGCTTTCTTCTTTCTGAAAATATTTCTTCCTTTCTCTGAACTCCTCTATAATTTTAGCTATACTTAAACCAACCCATAGTCTCCTTCCAATCCCCCCTGAATTTTATTTTATATTTATCCTTTATTTTCCCAATTAGATTATCCACTACTGAAGGACAATATGTACATTTTGTTCATATGGGCCTTATCATAATATTCTGAATAGGTTATTTGGTTAAATTCTTTGGGGATCTTTTAAAAACTAAAACCAGAAAGAGAAAGAAAAGATTCATCCCTGGACCAATGAATCATCACTTAAATTCAAATACTTATAAAAATAAATATAAGGGAAAGAAAAAGTACACAATAGCGTCTACAAATTAATTAGAGTAGTGAAAATGAATAACTAACAAAGTCCCTGCTCAATGGTGGCTTAAGAGGCAGAAGATATTTTCCTGGGCCATGCCACCACCTCATCTTCCGTCTACTCTCCTTCCTTCCACCCTGGGAAGTCTGTGATCTCTTTAGCATATAATGGTCAGAGAGAACTTTTCAGCATATAAATCATGTGTTTTCGGGCCTTTGCTTAAAACTTGCACTGAGTATGGAACACGAGCTCCCTAATGTGGCCTCTCTGGTTGGGACTCTGCCCACGCCTCCTATCTCATCTGGCACCACCTCATCCGCCCCATACTCTGGTAACCCAGGCCTTCCTTCTGTTTTCCGAACATACCAACCTATCAGTTTTGTTCACACCTTAAGGACATCGCACTTGCTGTTCCCGTACCTGGCTTGCTCTTCCCCTAGGCATTTGTAGAGCCGGCTTTGTCCTTCCACTCTGTTCTCAGTTTAGCTGTCAACTCCTCAGAGACATCTTTCCTGAACACACCAGCTCTTGGGGTCCGCACTCTCCCAGCAAGCCACTCTCTTGAAACGAGGGCACTCATCTGTGTGTTAGAACCACAAGCTAGAATGCAGTCCTCTGTCCTTCAGCTCACTCTTCTAAACAGCGGAGTTGAGCGATTAGAGGATCAGGCGAGTTCAGTGATTAATTGATTGGGCTCTGGAAATGGACTGTTTGGGTTAGACTTTGGGCGAGTCACTTAGAGGCAAGGTTCTTAGACCTCAAGTTTCTCACTTGTGAATTGGAAATAAGAAACTCTCTCATAGCTTTGTTGTCATTTAATATGTAAATAGCAATTAGAATAACAGCAGGCACATAATAAACACCCTATGAATGCTCACCTCCATCATTGCTGCTGTTATCTTATTATTCACTGGTGTATTCCAACACCTAGGGCACTCTTGGTCACAGAATCAACACTCACTAAATACTTGTGAAGTAGTTGGTTGAATAAATAAATGAAAGAAGGAAGCAGGTGTCCATCAGCTCCAATAATCTCATTTTGAAATGAAAAAATTAGTCTGATTCTATTTCCGATGAATTTGGTCAACTGCCTTACTGAATTAGAACCAAAAGAGAAACCATTGTGCCGGACTGCTCTCAGCACCATTGTACACACGGTTTAGATAAAGAGAACAAGTCTGATCATTTCCTAAAACTTGTTCAGAAAGCCAAAATATTCCCCAAACTGAAAACTCAGAGGAAATCAATTTCAGAACATGAAAGAAAAGCTCTAGAACTTTCCATTCCCAGGAGCTAGCTGGTGCAGACCCCTAACACAGTGAGGCTAAGTCAAACTAGAGCATCTCCCGAAGCAGTCCAGCATTATTTGGAAGGTCCACCTGTCCTCTCCAGGGACAGTCGCACTCTGCAGCACCCTTCTGGGCACCAGCATCTTGGCCCCGTGAGGTGGTTTATGCGTCTAATGATGGGTGGGGAAGGAGAGGGGTAAATAATCCATCCGATCCAAGTCAGGCTTACTTTACCTTGCTGTCCTTGAGCCTCCCTGTGGATGCTTTTTCTCTGTCCTCCAAGTCCATTTAGGACTGAGTACGTTCCCATTAACACCAGACACAGAAATGTTGCAACGACAAACACAAACCAACATGATTCAACACCTTCTCAGAGTCTAAATGGTGACTGACAAATGTCTACACCCTCAAAGCAGGAAAAAAAAATTAAAATGCATACTTTATAAATAATACTCTATGTTATCTCTCTCAATCTTAGGACTGCCTCAAATATTTTTATTAAAATGAAAAGAATCATAATCCACAGTCCATTTTAAATCACCTGGAGGGCTGGCAACAGTAAAATCAAAACAACCTGAGATTTGAGTCTGTCTTGATGTTTAGCTACCACAGACATCTCAAGTTGTATTTCAGAACCATTTCCAGTGTTTATTTGGAACTTTTTATTTTTAAAAAACAATTGCTAATGCTTCCAATCAAGGAACCTGGTAGCAATTCACCTCCACTGGAAACCGCACCACATACAGCCCGGCCTCGCAATAACTCAGTGTTATAGTACTTTTAACAAAGGCTCAAGTCCTCCGTGAAGCAGGATGGCTGCATTTCTAGGACATAACAATGACGCTGGGGGAAAGGACAGCATGGTTCACGTATAGACCTGCTGCATGATTACAAGCTCACTGTCACCTCGGCAGTTTCATTATTTGGATTGAGGAGAAGAGACTTCAAGATCAGCACGACCCAACCGAGCTGAGCCTAGAAAATCCTGGAGTCCTGTCACTTTCCAATAGTGACACATTTCACGGCCACAAACAAATCACTCACTTCCACCTGCTCCTGCTCTAATTTGTCCTCCTTGCTGCAAAGGGGGCAATATGACATAAATAACACCTTTTGGCAACAATGATATTAAATCATTATTGATTTTTGAATGCTCCAAATATACCATAATTAACAGGCAAAAAAAAAAAAAAGATCATTTTGAAGATTCCTTTGGGGGCATATTTAAGAATTTTATAGAAGGAAGGCTACTATTCTAATTCTCAGTCTGCCACTAACTAGCCATTACTAACTCAAGCTCATATTTTATCTTACCTATTCTCTTACCTTATCTTACCTATTCTCTAAAAATTCTTTTTCAAAACTTCTGCCCTTTCTTCCAGGGCTTTTGTGATAATCATAGGAAGTTATACATATGAAAGTACCTTGAAAAATATAACATATTATGAAAATGTACAAACAATATCAGGCACCCAACCAAAATTCCAGAGTACACCTTGATCTCTCCCTTGATTGTGAAGTTTTAAGAACTCAGCTTCTCTTTTCTGAATCACCAAATACCAATACATGAAAAAGGGTTCTGCACTTTAGAAACTGCACCTACTTCAAACCCGTAACCAAGAATGTGTGTTTTCTTTTGCCTTCCACAAATGCATAATAAAAAGAGTTCCATCTCTGGAGAATATGCAGTTATCAAAAATCAAAATGAAAACTCTAAGGAAAATAAAAGAAATAGCAACATTCCCCATCGGCAGGTAAATAACTCTTTGAAAGATCAGAGCTGAGAACAACAGTCTAGAGGAAGAACATTCTAGCAGGCATTGTTTTCAGTAAATAAGAAGGAAAGCAGATGCCACCCCACATTTTGTGAAATATTTATGACTCCACCATACACCCTTTTGGGGGAGCAAATTGATGACTCCTCTGTCTAACACAATCACCTGGGGTGTGCCAAGGACAACCTCCATCAATCACATTGATGTGATTTGTTTCTCCTTATTCAGAGGCTGCCTCCCCTTCAATCCAATGTCCAAGATGGAGAGACTGAAAAAGATGGAGTAGCCACAGCTCCTCTAATCAGCTTCTTCTTCCTTCTGTTTAAATGCCAATAGTTATAATGTTTGGAGGGTATTGCTTCTAGATATGGAAGTGTTTTGTCTCCTTCAAATTGGCCAAATGGGAGACTGTGCTAATCCCATTTCAGTCAAGTGCTATTCATTCCATATTTTCAACAACGTGCATGATGCTATGTCACAAAGTAATGTTTCATTTTGCACAAGGTTTAAAAATTAGACCAAATACTGTCTAAAATTAGATTAATGACAAAAATTCCCATTGACCATGGATAGAAGTTACTACTGCCCAAATAAATTTAAGCACACAGCCAGATTTAAATTAACTTCAATCCAGGTTACAGAGAACTGGTCATTTAGTCAGAGGTAGGTATTGAGCATTTATTGAGTGCTGGCAATGCATTATTCAAAGACATTTCCTCTCTTTGAGGGGGTCTCAGACTCAAGTAAGCAAGGGACAGAAATGCACCAAGTGCTAAAACAGAGACATGTCTGCGGTACTTCAGAAGACAGAGAGACGCCTCCATTCAAGGAAGCTGTCTACTTAGAGGTTTGACCATTTCAAACTAGAGCTCAAATTCTTTGCAGATGTGAGAGCATCTTTGCAGAAGATGTATGTAATCTAAACTCTTGGTATTCAGTGTATGGTTCTTGGACCAGTGAGAATCAACACTACCTGGGAGCTTCTTGGAAATGTAGACTTGGGCTAGAGTGTAGCTTAGTGGTAGAGCATGTGCTTAAATGAGTGAGATCCTGGGTTCAGTCCCCAGCATAGGAAGGACAGGAAGGAGGGAAGGAAGGGAGGGAGGAAAGAAGGAAGACTCTTAGAATATACCCTAGACCTTCCAAACCATAATGTGCATTTTTAACAAGTACCACAGGTGATTTCTATGCATATTTAAATCTAAGAATCCTTGATCCACACTACAAATACAGTTAGGGGATGGGGAAGAAGGAGAGATACTGGGGATATTTAGGGGACAGACATGATGACAGGAGTTGTCAAGTACACATGAGACCAAAGTAGAGGATAAGTCCAACATTTTCACTTTGGACAGCTGGGTAGATGATAAGACATCACTAGTATAGATGTTTAAAAGAAGAAGAGGTATCAGGAAGATAAGAAGTTAGATCCGGGGATATATTTAGCTGAAGATGCTAGAAGATCATCTAGATAGAATTGGAAATATAGGTTTGGGGCTATTGAAAAGCAAGATAGAAACAGTTTATTTTATTATCATATTGTGGCAGCTATAGCCATATTGATTCCTTTACTTGGAGAAATGTAAACAGTGAGCGGAGACAAGGGCTGAGGACAGAACCAATGACATAGACATTAAGAAACCAACCAAGGAAGGGAAGTTCATGAAGGAAACTGAGAAGGAAAGGCCATAGAAAAGAGAGGGAAGTTAAGGAAAGTAATATTTCCTGTATTCCAAAGTGATCAGACTGAATTCTGATGTCCTGTTCAAGACAGCAAACAAAATTATATTTTAAAGCACAATACAAAAAAATGTCCATTATATCCACAAAGTGGCCCTGAAAGTTCTCTGATTAATTCCCAATTTTAAGTCTCATTATAGCTTCTCTAGAATCCCCTCTTTCAACTATCTTGAAGCATTTGCTTGGCCCAATTTGCATTTTCCTGCCTTTGTTCTATCTACCTGTCTCTCTTCTGGCCCAAATCCTAACCTGTCCACAGGGTCCTGCTCACATGTCACCTCCTCCAAGAGATCTTCATTGATTTCCCATCTATGATTATAATCAGATTTTTTTTTTTTTTTTGTACTCAGGGGCACTCGACCACTGCGCCACATCCCCAGCCCTATTTTGTATTTTATTTAATTATTTATTTACTTATTTATTTTGTGGTGCTGGGGATTGAACCCAGGGCCTTACGCGTGCAAGGCAAGCACTCTACCCACTGAGCCATATCCCCAGCCCTCTATGATTATAATCAACATCACCTTTTCTGACATTTGATCTCACATACTTGTGTACTTCATAACGCCTCTTACTAAAACCTGACTTGTTTTAGATAAGTTCTAGATAAGGATGTTTGTCTCCACAGTGGCGTGATCATGTATCCCTAGGGGGAGGGAACCCATCATGTCTTATTCAACTTCGTTCACCCTCTATGAAAGATTCTTATAGGTAAGAGATCTTTACAGTGGACAAAAAGGAAGTACCAGTTTAATAGAATAAATCATTCCCCAAATCACCTTCATTTAGAGAACCCTCAAGACAGGCTAATTTAACAGAGTTGCGTTGATTCTTCCTCAAGCTAGTTACATTTTTTGATTTTATCTCTAGGAAGGCACTAAGAAGGACTAGCAGCCACTGCACCATCCATCCTTCCTGGGTCCAAGGTGCCATGATGAAGCTTTATCCCATAGAGCTCTCTTCTCCATCACCATTATCTCTATGAATCAGACTGTGTCACCTCCTTTCTCCTCATCCCCTAAGCCCTCATCTATTCCGAGCTTGGATAACTGCAACTGTCAGGAATCTTCTTGCTCAAAGATCTTCACACTCAGATATTTTTCCACCTTGTCAGTATAAATGTTTGTTCGTCAAAAACCAGTGGATAAGTTGTTATAATTCTTCATGTCTTGTGCCTTTTCTTCCTCAGGGCAAAACAGGGGATGGTCAGCCTCTTAAAAATGGACTGAACCCAGTGTTTTCACTTTAGAATGTGTGGTTTATGTGCCATGTGAAAAATTGGTATAATAAAAGGAGAAGGAAAAAAAAAAAACACTCACCAGGGACAAGAAAGCTTAGATACAAAATTTACCCATCCCCAAACCAGTCATCTGGTGGTAGAATTTCTGACTGAAGAATGGTATGGGAATATGGAAATTATAATGGGGGGGGCGGCGGGGATAGGAAATTGAGGACTGCAATTGCAAAGGCTGAATGATCTGCCAAATATGTCCTTCTCAATATAACACTCCCAGCAGAGAGAGAATTAAACCTCAAATGTGAGAAAGCACTCTCCAACTATTTTTACTCATCTAATAACCTACATTCTGTGATATATTGGTGTCACAATTCAGCTGAAGGAGATATTAAATGGTAATAGAACTGCATTCATTATAACCATCGACACAAGATCACAAGGCCAGTAAAGCTGGATTATGGTCCAAATGGTTGAAACTTGCAATATTTTTTATTTACAGAAGATTGTGTTGCCTGTAAAATGATGTCCAAGCCCCTTATATGAATATTCCTATGCACATATTTATTCTATAAAACAAAGGAGGAAACTGAAAAAAAATATATCTGTCATTTATTCACTGGGTCAAAATAAACACCATTATTTTGAAATATGAGCTGTTCCCAGCTAAAAATCAGATGTTAATATTATAAGAGGTGATAGAAAGTCTCAAATGAATGCATAAAGATCTTCTTTACCAAAAATCACCTACCAGTAAACCTAAGAATTTGATGATATAAAATGTTCTGATTTTTTGATCATGCTTAGACAAAAATAATAAGATGCTTCAATTTTTAGAGTATTGAATTTCCACTATACTTTAATATTCTTCTAAGGAATTCTTCCTTGGCTGATATTCTTACTGTCACATAATAGCTCGCTATGTGACTGGGCAAGTTGCCTAACCTCTCTGTGTCTATTTCCTCAAAATAAAATGAAGATTAAAATAGTACACACCCCCAATAGATTGTTATGAAAATTAAAATAGTTACTACATATGAACTGAGTAGAATAAGACCAGAGACATAATACCCACTTGGTAATGTTGACTGATTTTGTGGGAAATGTAGTGGACAGGGAAGCAGGATCAGTTCACACTCTTCCTGTTGCAATTTTGTAAACGTCGTAATTAAATTCTGTAGTGGGTGCTGACCCTTCCAAATTGTTCCCTGTTCTTTCCCTTTGCCAAAAGTAGCCAATGCCATATTTTAACTACAGTTTATGCTCCAAAGTGTTCACACGCCATTCTTAAGAAAATAAATTCATCACTATTCTCAAAACAACCTCTAGGTTATTGAGACACTAAACTATCCATTACAGAGATAATAAGAGATGCAGGAAAGGTTGCTAACCTTTGAGGTTGACATTGAAGAAAACAACATTGCCCTTTTCATAACAGGTCCCTGGGCAGCTTTCAGTGGATGGCCTTGAGTCCACTGCAGACCCTGACTGTACCTCTTCTTCATATGCTTTTTTTTTTTGACATATGTAGTAATTAGGGGGAGGGCAATACTAGGGATTGAACCCAGGGATGTTCTGCCACCAGCCTTTTCTATCTTTTTATTTTGAGACAGGGTCTCACAAAGTTGCTGAGGCTGACCTCAAACTTGCAATCCTCCTACCTCAGCCTCCCAATCACTGGACTTAGAGGAGTGTGCCACAGGAGTCTTTATCATATTATAAACCGCAAAAGAAAATACATATCATGTATACAAAAAAGTACATCCAAATAGTCATTTCATAACACCTTAAGTTTCAGCATTATTCACCAACAAAAAGAAAACCCAAACCAATACCTAACTACCTTTCTTATAATTATACTAACCAAGGTATGAATTTCCAAAAGGTTCACAAGACAGTGATAGGAAACATAGAACAGATGCTGAAGAGAGATGTGAACTTTCCTTAAGTTTTTTTTTTTTTTGGTGGTGATTGTGTGTAAATTACAGAAGTAATATATTCTTACTATAAAAAGCAAAATGGAAAAGGAAATAAAAAATGAAAAAAAGCCAGTAATTAACTGCTAGCTATCTTCATTCTTATCTATTTCAATAAGGGAACCAAATTAAACACCTGCTAAATAGTCTTCCAGAGGCTCATTAAAAATAGTATGTATACAAGCATCTAAAAGGTATTTGTTGTTTTGCAAAATTGAGCTGAAAATATACATGTCACTATGAAACTGATTTTTCCCATCTACTAAGCCATCACAGGTATGCTTCATGTCATTAGATATAGCTCTAACTCATTTAATAGATTAATAGTATAATAAAATTAGTTTAAGGTTTTAATAACTACGTAATAATCTATGCTTTAGATACCTCACAAATTATTCCATAACTCATTAAAATTCAGAGCTTTTCCAATATTTTTTTAATCCACAACAAAAATCTGGGTATATTGATATTATCAAATGGGGGAACTGTTAAGTGAAAGAAAAAAATATTTTTGGTAAATATCGCCAGGTGCCTTCCCCCAATGAGTGTACTTGCTTACCATCTTTGCCTGAATTGGGTGCCATCACTTGCTTTGACTTTTGCTGATTTAATGGAAGAAAAGACATCTCGTTCTTATTTTATCATATTTCTCTAAATGAGGATTTCTCAACCCCTGTACTACTAATATTGGAGGTCAGATTATTTTTATTGGTGGGGACTTTCTGGAAATGTCCTGTGAGCTCTCTGGTAGCATCCCTGCTCTCTAGGCTCTGGAGACCAGCAGCACCCTCACCCATCAGTGACAATGAGCTTGTCTCCAAGCACTGCCAGAATCACTCCCAGTTGGAAATGGCTACTGTAAATTCTTACATCAGAAAGACTCTGACTTTTAAAGATACTACCAAATTTACTAAATAGCAAAATTCCAGAGCTCATCTCTGAAATATTTTCTCAGATTTGATAGGTTTCAAAACCCAATCAATAATCAAAAAAAAATGTGAGGATATATTGCATCAACATACATGAACACTTCCCTACGTTAAAATTCATTTCACCCCAGGAACACTGAGAGCAGAGCCTTCTGACAGACAGAGAGAAGTTATTCAAAACCTAGGCATAATACATAATACCTGCTTTAATTTCAAAGTCAATAGGCAGCTTTTTTTTTTCATTTCATTCCAACTCCCTGTTTATGACTTATGAACAGGTAAAGATAAAAAGAGTTGTTAAATATTTAAATATCTATTCACTGTGCCAAAATCTCAAGCGAGGCTGTTTCTTTGATTATTTCTTTTGATTATAACAGTATTTAGATTTAGTTTGAGTTTCCTAGTCCAAAATAGACAAATGCTTTTTCCTAGAACTGCCTATGACTGGTGAAAGACTTCCTGTTTTGTTAGGAAATAGGATTCCTAAGTATTTTTACCATTTTAATCTCTAAGACCAGTAACTATACAAATTCCTTTTCTCAAGGAAAAAAATGGTGTATTCTAATTGTTTTTAATACAGAGCAGTTTTTCCTTGTCTCAGGAGAGAAAAATACCCAGAACAGAAAAAGCAATAGAAAAGTTTAATTGAAATTCAATACCCAAAGCAAAAACTAATATAACAATTAGTTATCTTCACCTATTCTTAAAATCAGGTTGATTGCTGCCTTTTTGCTAAAAGTGATAACACAAGACACAGAGAAGTTTTTAGCAAAGAAACTGACCTTTATCAATTTATTCCAGGATTAATTTTCTGGCTTTAATTAGAAGTCAATATTTCTTTCTGATGAATTCATAAATAATAATTAAAAAGCTACCAGCCATTCCCAGCTGGCTTCGAGGTTTCAATTCTCTGTTAACAGCAAAGGGGATGGTTTTAAAAAGGCAAAATGCCAGTCATGAGATCTATCTGACTATTGATAAAACACTGACAACAGCATTACAGGGAATCAATCAACAATGCAAAAAGCTGACCAAAAGACAAACAGGGAAACCTGCTCTCCTGTGCAGGGCACAAGCTTTTGTGACAAAAATCACATGGCCTGACAAAATCTGTCTATTGTTAGAGCCCAGGCTTCTAGTACATACCACCCTTACTGAAGTCCATTTTAGAATTTGAGATATTTTGAGCTTAAAACTATTCACAAAGTATGTTGAAAAGCAACATGAAAGATGTTTACCTATACCTATGACCACTCTTTACCTTCCTCCTCCAAAAGAGACATTTTTTTTCCCCTAATGCCTAAAAATATGTTAACAGAACAGTTTGTTTCCTAGGAGTGGGTGAGCCAATTAATAGCTTATATTTTCCTCTAGTTTTATTTCATTGCTAGCTATTTCAGGTAGCTGTTTAATTATTTTAATCCAAAAATGAGTTGAGAAATAAATCTCCCAACTAACACTAATTGGTTTCTTTTTATGCATTTAAAAAAATCTGTATAAATCACTAGATTAAATAACAAGCAATTGGTGGTAGTCTTCCAATTACAACACCTCCAGAAAAAAAACCCTACTCTATAGAAGCAAGCTGAATTTGGGTTAATTTATTAATGCATTTGGTACAGCATATAATGAGGTTGTCGCTATTGAAGCCACTTAGATTCATTTAAGTAATCAGAGTTCAGAGTCTTTAAAAAATTAGAGTAACTTTTAGCTAAAAGATCTCCAAATCAGTACTGTGAGGAAGCAATCAGGCCTGCCGTGGCCGGGTAGCCCACAGAAGTCCTTGAAACAATCATGCAGCTGGGAAATGGCCTATCCCACCACTGCTGCCTTCCGTCATCTACGTTTAGAAGTGCTCATCTCTGCCCAGCACAATTGGAGATTTGATGCAATCATCCTAAAGTGTAGGACCAAAATGAGGAGGTCAGGAAGGCGGCCGGAGACTTTGACACTGCTCTTAAGCAGTGGGAACTGACTTTTTGTGGCCAACTCTGCTTTTTTCATCTTTAATACCTATAATCCAGCCCTAAAGCAAATATAAAGTTGTCTGTTCCCATGATGAAATAGAGTATTAAACAGACTTATATTATTTGCTTCCAGGACAGGTTATCATTATTGGCATATCTGAAGTGATCTATTTCTGAACATTTAAATGGTTCTTTAATATGTTTTATTCATAAGGAAAAATAGTGGCATGTCAAAAACTTGTGTGTGAGTGTGCATCAAGTAAAGTCATGGGGAGAGAGGAACATTGGAGCTATTTTTCTTTTTTATCTGTTGTTCCAAATTTAAATATTTAATTAGGGCTTAGAGCCTGATAATAATCCCAAAAATGTCATTCTGAGTCTTGTCGTCCTATGTTTTATCTGTTGTGGGATTTATGTCATCGTAGGGTTTAGGAAATTTTCATAATTGATTTCAATAATTTTAATCATGTGTTATTATTTCTTAATGTCTGTATGATCTAAAAACATAATCTCCCCGAGGTCACAGACTGTGTCTATTTTTTATGGCTTTATTGCCAGAGCCAAACACAGTTCCTGACACATAGTAGGAACTCAGAATTTCATATATATATATATATATATATATATATATATATATAGACATACACATACACATATATACTGATTTTCTTTATCCATTCATCTGTTGAAGGGCACCTAGGTTGGCTCCATAGCTTAGCTAAACTACTATAACTAAACTACTATAAACATTGATGTGGCCACATCACTAGAATATGCTGATTTTAAAACTTTTGGATATATGCTGAGGAGTGAGATAGCTGGGTCAAATGGTGGTTCCAATACTAGTTTTCTGAGGAATCTCCATACTACTTTCCAGAGTGGTTGCACCAATTTGCAGTCCCACCAGCAATGTACAAATGAACCTTTTACCAAAATCCTTGCCAACACTTATTGTTTCTTGATAATTGCCATTCTGACTGGAGTGAGATGGAATCTCAATGTAGTTTTAATTTGCATTTCTCTAATTGCTAGAGATGGTGAACATTTTTTCATAGATTTGTTGATCATTCATATTTCTTCCCTTGAGAAGAGTCTGCTCAGTTCCTTTGCCCATTTATCGACTGGGTTATTTGGAAAAACAGACTTAATGAAAACATGGTCTCCCGTTTCTGAATGGAAGAGCTACAGCTGAAAAACATAATAAAGAAAAATCATGCTGCAGAGTAAAGAATAATAGTAATAAATAAAGAAGATCTAATGCTAAAGCTCCTCAACTTGTTCCATGAAATAGGAAAGGATGGAGCACTTCCAAATTCACCCTAGAAAGCCAGTATCATCTTCATACCAAAATCATATGTGCACATATCAAAGAAAGAAAACTACAGACCAATATCTCTGATGAACATAGATGCAAAAATCCTTACTAAAACATTATAAATCATATTCAACAACATATTAGAAGATTGTACATCAGGACAAACTTGGATAGTTTAACGTAATCAAATCAATAAATATAAACAACCATATAAATAGAATCAAGGACAAAAATTGAACAGACATTTCAATAGAGGCAGAGAAAGTCTGGAAAAATTTAACACCTTTACGTAATAAAAAATGGAAGAACAAGGAACAGAAGTAACTTACTACAACATCATAATGGCTATATATGAAAAACTGAAAGCTAACCTCATAGTAAGTGGGGGGGGGGNTTCATATATATATATATATATATATATATATATATATAGTGACATACACACACACTTAATATACAAAACATAAGTGTAGAGTTTAACTTTCATAAATAATTACAAAATATTCATAAATAATTACAAAACATACACCAATGATCACCACCCACATGCAGAAAGAGGACATTGCCACCTGTCCCAGGAACACCTCCATCTGTGCTTCTCCCACAGAGGGAGCCACATTCCTGTGTTTTCTTTAGACTTTTTCTGGTCTACATGTGCATCTTTAGACAATATTAATTAAACAAACAAAATAAAGATAAAATCATCAGAATTTATCTCATATTTGTGTGTAGATTCATCCATATATAATTTTTATCATATTTAATAACTTTAAATCTATGATAGCTATTACCAACTGGAAGGCCCTCCTCAGTGCAACACTACATACTAGGTATTCATTTAATTAAATATTCAAAAAAATCCTAATGTCTAAACACCATTATCTCCAGCTATACATATAGATACTGAGCCAGAGAGGAAATAAACCCATCTTGAACTGGATATTATCTGACCCATAGAGCCATAAGATTGGGCATGCGTGGCAGCATTCCATCATCAGATTGAAGCAGTATTTATAAGATTGGGCTTGAAGAGGCACTAAGGCAAAAGCAAGTTACACGAAGAAGCTCATGGTTCCTCCCCCTGTTCTGTCCCAGCCTGCACCTGTGGCTGCTTGGGGAATTTCCTATGATCTGCTGAATGAAGAAGAAGGAACCTAGGTCTGGTTTACTAAGGGTTGTGCTGATATGCAGGCACAGCCTAGAAGTGTACAGCTCCCTCACTATAGCCACTTTTAGGGCATCCCTAAGTGGTAAAGGGAAATGTTCCCAGTTGGCAGAATTTAGAGCAGTGTATCTAGTTGTTTATTTCACTTGGAAGGAGAAATTATCCAATATGCAATTACAGACCCATTCAGATCCCTTGGCTTGGCTAGATGGTCAGGGCTTGGAAGGAACATGATTGGGAAATGATGGCAAGATAATCTGTGGAAGGAGTATGTGTATAGATACCCCTGAGGGACAAAAAGGGGGAAAAAAGAAAGCTATTTGTATTCCATGTGAATGGTCAACAAAGGACAACCTCAGCAATGGTGCAGGAAATTAGTAGCAATTTCATAATTAAGTGGTGAGGATGACTCATTCTGTGGACATCATCAGTCTACTTCCACCGTCACTCTGGTCGTTGGCAATGAACTCGTGAACAAACTTATGTGAAAGAAGTAGAAGACCCAGAAGTGGAACCCAGGTTTCTGGCTTTGAAGACCATGTTCATAACCACTACCCAGGGTTGCCAAATAAAATACAGATTCCGGTTACCTTTGAGTTTCAGATAAATCACAATTTTGTTAGTATAAATAGGTCCCAGATATTTTATGGGGCATAATTGCACTTAAAAAAATATTACTTTTTAACAATGAAATGTAACATGGACTCCAGTATTTTGGGTTTTGCTATTTGGTTGTTTTTGGTGTCAGGGATTGAACTCAGGGCTTCAGGCATGCTTAGTACATGCTCTATCTCTTTATTTGCTAAATGCAGCAACCCTACTGCTACCCTACACTACCTTCCCAACCATAAACAAGCTGCTGTGCCTTCCAATTATATACCAGCTCCCATAACACCTTGTGCTTCTCCTTGGTGTGTTATCAAATTATAATAACTTATCTACTAAATTATTTTCTGATATTTAGATTCCCTCAAGTACATGAAGTTTAGAGGTCAAGGAACCTCACATACATAGACATGCCTAGACACGCAGGTGCATTAGCTTAAAAGTCATTAAAACCTTTAACAGCCTAGATAGTTGCAATTTTCATGGCTATCCTTTTTCCTCTAAATACCTACTCATGATCTCCTCTACCCTCATGTTATTTTTACAGAAATCCCAGGAAGCATTTTATTGTTTCTACAAATATTCCAGCATGTATTACTAAAATAGGACTATTTAAAAAAACCCATACACATAAAAAGTAACAATAATTCTGCTGTCCTTAATAGCATTAACTATCCATTCAGTGTTCATTGTTTGCTGATTGCCTCAATAAATGTTTCACAGTTTATTTGTTTGATAAATATTTTCAAACACGAATATTTACTGAGGAACAATGAGACATCTGTAAATTGGATAGAGTCCTACAACACGTTATCATAATTAACACATCACTCATTTACAATTTAAGGGCTCAGTTCAAAGATGACCTTCAAATTCCTTTTATCATTATTATTAAAAGATACTAAAGCAAACATAAGGATGAAAATAGAAGGTAGTGGGGTGACATGATTTGTAAATGAAAATGGGCTTTAGTCTGTGAAGTAATAGTCTCTGTGGGATTTTAGACTCCTTACCACTATCCATTCAGTTAAATGCTTCTGAGATGTCCCCTTTCATCTACAACAGAGTCTATGCAAACAACTGTAACAGTATAAAATGTGTATAAATATTTTTATATGGTCTACATATGTATACATGATATATGTGTGTGTGTGTGTATATATATATATATATATATATATACACACACACACATCTATATATGAGTGTTTTAGTATGAGAAATAAATAACTGAGCTCTATATCCATATAGATATTCTATATTGTTGAGAGCCACAGCCAAGTCGGGATGGCGCCTGGCATTTTGCCAGAAGGAATGGTTGGGAGGTGACACCAGCGAGCCATTGGGATGATGGTGATTAAGTTAAGTGGTGTATAATTATTGGGATGGTGACTGATTGCTGTAACTGGATGATGCTGGATTGGGGCAGGCTGTGTATTCAGTTGAGTATGTGGACCTCTGCTGTCCGGCAGTGGGGCGGCTCCTGCTGCCTCGGGTGCCCGCTATTTTTGAGTTCTCGCGGAGTTCTAGAGAGTTCCCGTTGGGTTCGGGCAATAAAGTAGTTCCTGTTTGAACCTACAAGTGGCTCGTGACTTCCCGGTTATTTTGTGCCCAGACAGACTGCGGCACTATATTATAAAGATTCTTGTACTTTACATATATTCTAGTATGCATATACATGCATACTAAAGTAGTTTTGATTTGCATTTCTCTAATTGCTAGAGATGATGAACATTTTTTTCATATATTTGTTGATTGACTGTATATCCTCTTCTGAGAAGTGTCTGTTCAGGTCCTTGGCCCATTTATTGATTGGGTTATTTGTTTTTTCAGTGTTTTGCTTTTTGAGTTCTTTATAAACCTAGAGATTAGTGCTCTATCTAACATGTACATCTGTTTATATACATATGTATGTGCCTATATTATGTGTATGTATGTTTCTAAAAACCAATTTCAGTATCTCTCTGTGATCCTGGAGAGAAGGGGAACAAAGAAGTAGAGTTAAGCCCCAAGTGCAGCTGCTTACCTGCCTAGGGGCACTCTCCAGTATGTGGTACACGTGGAGGAATGCAAATGAAAGAAAAGGAGTTGCTCATCTGAGGAAACAGGTATTTAATTTTTTTAAATTTTATTTTTACTGATTTAAAATAAATGATAGCAGAATGCATTAAAATTCATCTTACACATATACAGCACAATTTTTCATATCTCTGGTTGTATACAAAGTATATTCACACCAATTTGTGTCTTCATACATGTACTTTGGATAATGATGTCCATCACATTCCACTATCATTGCTAATCTGATGCCCCCTCCCTTCCCCTCCCACCCCTCTGCTTTATCTAGAGTTTGTCTATTCCTCCCATGCCCCCTCCCTACCCCACAATGAATCAGTCTCCTTATATCAGAGAAAACATTCAACATTTGTTTTTTGGGGATTGGCTAACTTCTCTTAGCAGTATCTTCTCCAACTCCATCCATTCACCTACAAATGCCATGATTTTATTCTCTTTTATTGCTGAGTAATATTCCATTGTGTATATATACCACATTTTTTAATCCATTCATCTACTGAAGGGCATCTAGTTTGGTTCCACAGTTTAGCTATTGTGAACTGTGCTACAATAAACACTGATGGGGCTGTGTCCCTGTAGTATGCAGTTTTTAAGTCCTTTGGGTATAGACCAAGGAGAGGGATAGCTAGGTCAAATGTTGGTTCCATTCCCAGTTTTCCAAGGAATCTCCATACTGCTTTTCATATTGGCTGCACCAATTTGCTGTTCCACCAACAATTTATGAGTGTTTTTTCCCGTATCCTCGCCAACACTTATTGTTGTTTGTCTTCATGATAGCTGGTTTTGGAATCAGGGTGATATGGGCCTCATAAAATGAGTTTGGAAGTGCTCCCTCTTTTTCTATTTCCTGAAATAAATTGAAGAGTATTGGTATTAGTTCTCCTTTAAAGGTCTTATAGAACTCAGCTGTGTATCCATCTGGTCCTGGGCCATTCTTGGCTGGTAGGCTTCTGCCGGTGTCTTCTGTTTCACTGCTTGATATTGGCCAGTTTAAATTGTGTATATCATCCTGATTCAATTTGGGCAAATCATATGCCTTAAGAAATCTGTCATTGCCCTCAATATTTTCTATTTTGTTGGAGTACAAGTTTTCAAAATAATTTCTAATTACCTTCTGTATTTCTGTAGTGTCTGTTGTGATATTACCATCTTCATCACATATGTTACTAATTTGAGTTTTCTCTCTCCTTCACTTCGATAGAGTAGCTAGGGGCCTGTCAATTTTATTTAATTTTTTTTTCAAAGAACCAACTTTTTGTTCTGTCAATTTTTTCAATAGTTTCTTTTGTTTCAATTTCATTGATTTCAGCTCTAATTGTAATTACTTCCTGCCTTCTATTGCTTTTCATGTTTATTTATTCTTCTTTTTCTAGGGCTTTGAGATGTAATGTTAGGTCATTTATTTGTTGACTTTTTCTTCTTTTAAGGAATGAACTCATGCAATGAACTTTCCTCTTAGTACTGCCTTCATTGTGTCCCAGAGATTTTGATATGATGTATCTATGTTCTCATTTACCTCTAAGAATTTTTTTAATCTCCTCCTTGATGTCTTCTGCAACCCATTGTTCATTCAGTAGCATATTGTTTAGTCTCCAGGTGTTGGATTAATTTTTAAGTTTTTATTTTGTCATTGATTTCTAATTTTATTCCATTATGACCTGATAAAATGCAGAGTAGTATCTCTACTTTTTTGTATTTGCTAAGAGTTGCTTTGTGGTATATTATATGGTCTAATTCAGAGAAGAATCCATGTGCTGCTGAGAAGAAAGTGTATTTGCTTGATGAAGGATGAAATATTATATCTATGTCAGTTAAATCAAAGTTTTTGATTGTATTATTGAGAGATATAGTTTCTTTATTCAACTGTTGTTTGGAAGATATATCCAGTGGTGAGAAAGATGCATTAAAGTCACCCAAGATTATTGTGTTGTGGTCAATTTGACTCTTGAACTTGAGAAGAATTTGTTTGATAAACATAGATGCTCCATTGTTTGGGGCATATATATTTATAATTGTTATGTCTTGTTGGTGCAAATTTCCCTTGAGAATAATGTAATGTCCTTCTTTATCCCTTTTGATTAACTTTGGCTTGAAGTCTACTTTACACTTTTGATCCGAGGATGGAAACCCCTAGTTGCTTCCACAGTCCATGTGAGTATACGATTTTTTTACCCAACCTTTCACCATTAGCCTGTGTATGTTTTTTCCCATCAGATGAGTCTCCTGGAGGCAGCATATTGTTGGGTCTTTTATTTTAATCCAGTCTGCTAGCCTATATCTTTTGATTGGTGAGTTTAAGCCACTAACATTCAGGGTTATTGTTGAGACATGGTTTGTATTCCCAACCATATTTGTTTATTTTTTAATTTAATTTGACTTGATTTTCTTCTCTGATTAGTTTTTCCTTTAGGATACTACTGGCCTCTGATGATTTTCATTGTTGTTTTTTGTTTCCTCTTCATGGAATATTTTTCCAGGGATGTTTTGTAGTGCCGGATTTCTAGCTGTGAATTCTTTTAACTTTTGTTTATCATGAAGGTTTTTATTTCATTATCAAATCTAAAGCTTAATTTTGCCAAATACAAGATTCTTAGTTGGCATCCATTTTCTTTCAGAGCTTGATATATGTTGTTCCAGGATCTTCTAGCTTTCAGGGTCTGTGTTGAAAAATCTGCCATTATCATAATAGGTTTCCCCTATACGTAATCTGATTCCTTTCTCTCATGGCTTTTAAAATTCTCTCCTTATTCTGTGTGGTAGGCATTTTCATTATAATGTGCCTTGGTATGGATCTGTTGTGATCTTCATGTTTGGAAAATTTTCTGATATTAGTTCATTGAATAGATTTTTCATTCCTTTGGTTTGGAACTCTATGCCTTCCGCTATCCCAATAACTCTTAAATCCCATCTTTTTATGCTATCCCATATTTCTTGAATGTTCTGCTCATGGTTTTTTACCATTATCACTGTGTAGTCTATATTATTTTCAAGATTAAATATTTTGTCTTCATTGACTGATGTCGTGTGTTTTTTTTTTTTTGTTGTTGTTGTTGTTTTTGTTTTTTGTTTTTTAGAACTTCTATCTCCCTGTTGAGGTAATCTTTGCTGCCTGTATTTGCTCTCTTATATCTTCCTTCAGTTCACTGAACATTTTAATCATGTACATCCTGAAGTCCTTCTCTGTAATTTCTTCTTCTGTAGATGCCACATCATGTTGTAGATGTGGTACCTTGATTTGTTTGGGGCACTTTTTTCTCTTGTCTTTTCATGTTGCTCGTCTGTCTTCCCTTCCAGCTCTGTGGGTCTGAAGTGTTATTGTTATTACCCTATAGGTTTGTAGTCTCTTATAGTGTTCCAAAACCTCTAATTTGTGGAGAGGAACAATGTTAACAGATCCCAATATCAACAATATATCACCGATAAACAATTCAGTGCTATTAAGACATTTTCAGTTTGGTCACAATGTATAGAAATGTTGGATTCAATTATTATCTATAATATAATCAGTAGTTTTGTAAAAGGGTTTACAGTTTCTGATGGTGGACAATGAACTGGGGGTGGGGCGTAGGATGATATGCTAAGGAGGTAGATGTGAGGATACAGAGTTAATATATCTTAGGAAGTGTGAAAGAGAAATCCAATGAAGAAGGTTAGTAGCAAGAGAAAAGACAGGAAGTAACTGTGTGTAGACAAGTACGTGGGAAAACAGTAGAGTACATAAAACAAACACAAGTGTATTTAGACAAATAAAGGATGTTAAAATAGTAAAAATTAAAGGGGAAAAGAAAAACAAAAGAAGAAAAAATAAAAATAAAAAGGGCATATATAATTCATCTATATTTTATTATTATTAAGATGTCCCAGTCCTCAAAATCCTAATTCATGCAAAGTTCTTGGTTTCATGTATGTTGGGGATATGAGGGAGGGAGGATACAAGGGGGAGAAGAAAAAAGAGAAAAAAAAATTCTCGAAGAAAGAAACCAGGATTGTAGCTAGCTTTAGAGATCCATATCTTTCCTACTTCCCTTCTCATCCAATAGGTGCGGTTGTCTGTTGTAAGCTGGGTCTCTGCCCTCAGGATGGTGGAGGTAACCTGGATGGGAAGGCTGGTCCTGGTGCCTGGAAGTGGGGAGTGGCACCTGCCAGCCCCTACAGGGAGACTGCATCTCAAGGGTCTCTGTTTGGGTTCATTCATATGACCTGAGCACCTGGTCCCATCTTCCTATCTTGCCTGAAGATTTCCCAGTTCCTGGTCTCTCCATTAGGCTCCAAAACTTAGCCCCGTCTCCCTCTCCCTTAGCAGTTCCCAATTAAGGAACCTCTCACACTGGGGCTCCCATGGGCGGTGTCCTAGTCACATTGTGAACCTGTCCCACTGAGAGCTGTTTTGTGTTGGGCAGCTACTGTGCTGGGTTACCGCTACTGGAGAGAGGGGGGAGTTGGAAACCAGGTACCTGGCCAGGTGGAGATCCAATCTGGGAGCAGCCCCCTCCAAATATGGCAAGGAAGTTGAGCGAAGATGGAGGCATTTGTCCGGTGGGGTGTGGGCAGCCAGGCGATGGCATTGTGCTGAGGGTTGGTAGCAGCTGAGTGTCCTGCGTGGGAGGGGAGCGATGCCTGGGTGTTCTGCAGCGCTGCTGATCCTGCTAAGGCGCTCCTGAGCCCTGCATTGGCTAGAATTTCAGGGGGTGGGTGTCAGGAGCCAGGAGACCTGCTCAAATGCTGGAAACAGGTATTTAAACACAGCTTCTAAGGAAACCACATGTTCCCTGGCAGAACAGTAGAGAGGTGGAGAAGTTCTAGAAGCTGGCATTGAGTCTCTGAACATAGCTGGGCATCTGTGCTGGGAGACACCCACAGCCTAGGAAAAGGCAGAAGCATCCTACAGCCCTTTACCAATGGAAGACACTGAGATTTCATTAAAATCTTTCCTCAAAATAAAACCTAAGCTGGATGGATTCCCTAGCTGGGTTCTATGAGACAATTAAGGAAGAAATAATACTAATTTCATAAAAATTGCTCAGAAGATGGAGGAATCCCAACACATTTTGAGGCCAGCATTCCTTGATTCCAAAAGAAAAAAAAAATTGAGAAATAAAATACCACAAACCAATTTCCCTCTTCAACATAGAACCAAAAATCATTGACAAAGTCCAGAAACAAATTTAACTAGAGGAATAGTAAATAAATTATATCAATTAAAAGGATAATACACCTGACCTAAGGTAATGTATCACTTCAAAGCAAGATTGATTTAGATTTCAAATCAATCCATATAACTTGCCATATTAACAAAATTTTAAAAATCACATAATCACCTAAATAAAGCAAGAAAAATATTGGATTATATTTGGCATCCATGCATGATTTAAAAAAACTATCAATACTCTATAAATACAAACTTTCTCAATCCAATAAAGATGATCTACAGAAAACCTACAGCTAAGATCAGACTTTGTGATGAGAGATTAAATCATTTGACTCTATGAGCAAGAATAAACTAAGGTTTGACATTTCTATTCAAAGCTATATTCACAATAAGACCAAAAATAAAAAGGGAAATTGTTTATACTAAAAGGAATTTATTTATTTTACTTATTCTTTTGTGGTTTTTGCAGTTAGCTTGCTGCAAACTTCAAGAAATCCACAAAAGTAAAGTATTAGAATTAAAAAGTGAATTGAGCTTAGTTTCAGAACACAATCAATTAAAAAATATATGTAGTAGTGCTAATATAAATGAGTATTTTTAAAGCACCAATTACAGTAACATTCAAAACATAAAGCATTTGGGAAAAGTTTAACAAAATCAGTTCAAGATACTACAAAATAATGAGAAAAATTAAAAATAAAAGAGAGATTTGCCACATTCATGATGAGAAGAACACAAGACCAACCAAAGCCCCATTAGACCTTTCTGAAGATACTGACAACCAATTCTAAAATTTATATGGACATACAAAAAAAATAGACTAGCAAACCAATCTTTGAAAAGAACAAAATTGAAAGACTTCCCTAATTTTAAGACTAACTACGATCATCATGACAAGGAGATTTGAATATATAGATGGAAGAAGAGATCAGTAGAACAGAATACAGAGTCCAGAATTATATCTACATCACATGTTCAGCTAACTTTCAGCAAGGGCAATAAAACAATTCAATGGAAAAAAGAGTCTCTTCAACAAATGGTGCTAGAAAAATTGGTCATCTATATGGAAAAAAAAATGAAACCTGACTCACCTCCTATCACCTACCTATATATATTTAACTAAATATAAAAGCTAAAAATATAAAGCTTCTAAAAAAGAGATAGGGAAATATCTTTGTGACATTCTGAGATAAGCACAGGTTTCCTAAAAATGAGAAAATGCCAGCCATGATTTTATGTGTGTGTGTATATATATATATATATATATATATATATATATATATATATGACATTATCAAAATCAAAACTTCCTATCATCAAAGGACACATTATGAAAATTAATAAATAAATTATAAGCCAGAATACCCTGATGCCAAAACTGGACAAAGACATCATAAGAAGACCACATACCAGTTTCCCTCATGATCAGAGAAGCAAAAATCATTCATAAATACTAGCAACAATAAATGACCCAGTAAAAATGGGCATAAGTCTTAAATAGGAACCCTTTAAAGGTAAATAAATGGGCAATGAGGAACATAAAAATACTTAGCATCATTAATAATCAGAAAAATGCAAACTAAAATCACATTGAAATACCATTATATATTCCCTAAAATGTATAAGTTAAAAATACTGAGCACTCCAAATGTCCACGAAGTTGTAGATCAAGTGAAGTACCTATGCATCACAGGTGGTGATACAAAAGGACACAACCACTTTGGCAACCGTTCTGCCAGTTTCTCACATAGCTAAATGTATACATGACCTATTATCCATTCCATCCCCAGGTCTTAAGATAAATAAAAATATATCTATACAAAAGAAACTATATGAAAATGCTCACAGCACCTTTATTCAAAGTTGTCCAAAAGTGAAATAATCCAGAATCTAACAAAATAAGAGGAAGCAAAGTACAGTTTATCCAAACTATGGAATATTACTCAGAAATAAAAAAGTAAAGTGACAATATTACAAAATTAATGTGCCTTAGAAACACCACCCTGAGTGGAAAAAAAAAAGACAGACACAAAGGGTATATACTGTGTAATTTTATTTATATGAATTTCTAACAGGTAAAACTAACCTATGGGTGAAATAGGCCATAACAATAGAGGCATTGATAGAAAGGGGCATGAAGAATCTTTTTGGGGTGGTAGAAGTGTTTATCTTATAGAATCCATACCCGCATCAAGATAAACACTTCTACCACCCCAAAAAGATTCTTCATGCCCCTTTCTATCAATGCCTCTATTGTTANACATACATATTATACACACACACACATTTGTCAAAACTTATTTCAAGGTCTAGGAATTTCACCGTATATGACTTACAACTTACTTTTGGAATGCTTTCTTAAATTTCTGTCAATTGGATTCTATCATAACCTAAGAACTAATCCAAAACATATCACCACTAACTAGACGCTACTAAACTCAGTATTGGGATTAGGCTTAGAATGCCCTGCTCTTCTTTGTCCACTTAGGACACTCTTATTAATCTTTAAAATCTAATACCAGGGCTCATTTCCTTTAACAAGGTGACCTCTGTTATCCATCAGAGCTGGACATCATCCATCTCCCTACCTAAGACAAGGATTATCTTTAATATTTGAATCCTCAGTGGTGTCCTATACATGGTATATACTGTATTCAATAAATATGTATTTCACATTTTAATATGAAATACTTGCTTTCACCTTACATATACCAAGAGAATCTGCCATTTTTACACTTACAGGATGCCAGTTGTGCTGGGGTGTCTGTTGGGACATTAACTGGCCTGACTTCATATGCACGCATGCTTCTTCTTACTTGGCAGATCCATTTGAATGTCTAAATGGTACCACAGCTTATTATGTCCACAGCAGATTATTGCCAGCTTCCCCTCCTTTGAATTCTTCTTCCTCCAGCCCTCCCTCATTCAGTGAGAATCTCCAGTTCTTTGTTATTTAAACCCATCAGTTGCTCAAGTCAAAAAAAGGTAGAAGTCAGCTTGATTTCTCCCTGTCATCCCACCTTTCCCCATCAGCCAATCCACTAGCACGACCTGCTGGTTTTTACCTCCAATACACATCTCCACCTTTCCACAACTGTCCTCCTCCAGATCTTCGTCCAAACCACCGTCTTTTCTTACTGTCACCTCCCAGTAGAACACCTTGTCATATATTCACCCCACTGCAATCCAATAATGTGAGTCAAATCATGTTTCTTACTCTTCTCAAAACTCATCAGTGTTTTCCCATGACACTGAGAATAAAATCCAAATTCTACACAATGCCTACAGGGTGCCACATAACCTGTCCCCTGCCTGCTCTTTCACCTGTCAAAAGCCATCCCTTGTTCCTAGGCCACCTCTACCTTAAGCTCCAGCCAGCCTCATTTTCTGCTCCTTGTGTCTGACACCTACATATATGTGTGTGTGTATTTTTTTTCTTCCAAACCTTTGTCCTTGAGATCTCTCTCTGGAGCACCCTTGGCCCTTGCACTTCCACTCATCCTTCACATTTCAACTCCAATATCACCTCCCACTTTATCTTAAAGACTTGATGACTTACTCCTCTTTCTCTTCTCTTCCACTGGAGTATAGACTCAGTGAGTCAGGGCCTGGATTGTATTGTTCACTTTGATATTCTCAAAACACAGTAAAAGTTCAAGCATGTAGAAGGCTCTCAATAAATACCTGCTGAAGGACTCAATCGACAAACACGAGCCAGGTTTCCCAGACATTTAAAATTTGCTTGGCTAGAATTTTTTAGCTTGTATTTCTCTGATTGCATCCTTCCTGATGGCCTTTATTTTTGACTTCTCTAAGTGCCTTCATGAGATAGCCGCACTCTCACTAGTGTTTCGGTATCTCTTAATTTAGTATCATCTGCAGATTTCATTAACTTATTGTTTACTGCTTGTTGAAGATCATTAATGAAGATGTTAAAAAAGAAAAAAAGCAGCAGCATTCCCTACATACTGCAGGAGCGTTTCTAATCATTTAGCCAATGTTGAGAGAAATTAAAAAAGCCTAAAAAATGTTTTCCTGTATATATATGATCTATGCTACAAATGTTAAGCTAAATGTACTTCATTCAAAAATTTCATTAAGTTCAAAGATCAGGAAGGTAGGGAAAGAGGACAAATAAGTACTTCATAAGAAACTAGCTGTCTAGTATGCTGACTTTCTTAGGTGATTCAATCCCCATTATTTGCCAGTCAGTATTTGTGAATTCGTCAACTTGCCAAAATTTATCTGTAATGCAAAAAACAATACTCGCAGCCCTTTTTTGGGACGTTAACTGGCCTGATTTCATATGCATTTTGGTCATTCACAAGTATGTGCAGATTAGTGAAAAATCTGAATGACCTGCCTGAAGAGAAATACACAGAAAACAGAGACTATACTGAGCAGTTGACAAAAATGTTGTAACTGAGGCTCAGAAGAACCTAACACTGCATTTCCACTAGGGACTCAGTAGTCACCAGTCAGTGTTCCCATGGACCATGAATAACAAAACTGTATGCATAATGTGAGCATTACTTACAAACTGCTCCATCCAGGAAGAAATGCTTAGGTGAATATTTGAAAAATCAGAAGTTCAAAATGGGGCTGGAGTATAGACAATAAGGAAGGGTGTTCCAGGTAGAGGGAACAGTAAATACTAAGGCTTAGAGGAATGGTCAACAAACTAGAGTCCCTGGGACAAGTCCAGCCCCAGTTTATTTTAGTAAATAAAGTTTTATTGAAACAAAGTCACATCCACTTACTTATTTATGGTCTATGGCACAGAGGCACCAGAGTCCTGGTATATTTAAGGAATGAGAAGGAGTTTGTAGCCAATTGGTCATGTGGGAAAGGGATAGTTGAATTTAGATAATTGGCAGAAGCCAGATAATGAAGGGCCTCAGGCTGGGCAAAGAGTTTGCATGGGGGAGAATTTGGGGGTAACTGCATTCACTAGAGAAAGCAAGCAGAGAAGAAAGCCTAGAAAATGAGAGGTCAGTTAGGAGGACATGAGAGGAGATGGGGGTTTATTTCCTATGGTGACTCAAAGGGAGGGTTGAGGACAATTTGAATAAAAGTCACGATAATTGAACATTTTTCTTTGGAAGAGTATGAAGGTCTCTGTATCAGATAAACTGTTATAGGAAGGTGCCATTCTGTAAGAGATTACAGAAGGAGAGTTTTGAGAGAGGGGATGAATATGGTTTTGGTCTTGGACATTTGGAACTTGACATGATACTGGGATATCCAAGTGCAGACATCCTGTGAGTATTTGCATATACAGATTTGTAAAAACAGTCAGAGAGTTCTGGCTTCAATAATCAGATTTAGAAATCATCAGCCAAAACCTTGATTATATGTTGAAAACATGGAGAAGGATCCATCTATGGGCAACAGGCAGGCATAGGTGGTGTAAAAAGATCTAGCCAATAATTTGTAACAGTGACTAAACATGGGAAGAGCATTTGATATCCCCAGTATCACATAGATTTGAATTCTTATATGACAGAGCTGAGTCAAACTATATTTTTATCTTCTAAGTCCTTCTTAATCTAAATTAAAGATGGCTAGATCCATTCCACAACTTCACATTAGAAGTAACAGAACTCTGCAAGTTCACACCCTGCGTACATGCCCAAGTCCAGGATCATATAAAATTTGATGGAGTGCTATCACATTGTGTAATTATGGTAGAGGGGAAATAGCAAACCATGGAGCATGCTATTATTCTTCTATGTTAAATGACCAAATAGTAACAAAAGACCACATAGTGATCATTTGCAGAGAGCCTTGGTATGGATTAACTTTATATAAGTGAGAAATAAACTCTTTTCTTACACTACTAAATTTTGGGGTCATTTGTTATACTATTGGTGTTAATTCCTCTTTCAATCTAAACAGCAATATAGCAGTATATTTATCATTTTTACATTTAAGTTTCCACATAAGTATATGTTTAAAGAAACAAAGGCTTCCTCTATCAACAATGTTAGAAAATTATAGATCTGACTTAATCTTTCCATTTTAAAATATGCAGATTCATACCTTTCCCAAGGCTATTCACCAAATACCTAAATGGTTACACTGACTTAGAAGCTCCCCCATGAAATCAATGGTACATATGGTGTCACTAGATGTGAACACTAAGAGAGACTAAACTGAAGTGAAATATAATGACTGTTTAATTGATCTACCTGTCCCTCCTGGGAATAAGCAAGAAAATGCTATCCTGGTCAGTAAATGTTCCATCCTTCTTCTCTTTATATATTTTAGGTATCTGAGGTCTCCTAACTTATTTTTCAAGTTTCATCATAGATGTCAAAAATTTTTTGACTTTGGGGTTTTATGTTCTTAAACTTCAGCAGTTATTTGCAAGCAGTTGAGCTCATTTAATATTCAAGACACAGCTAATCAAATGGCAACCAGGTACGTGCATGACACTGTGTTACATCCTAGGGTTATAGTGATGAATCATTCTTGCCCTCAAAGAAGAGGTCAGGCAGACACATAATGAAAAAATACAAAAGAGTGAGACTGTCAACCCATATATAAAAAACTGTAGAAGTCAAAAGATAGAGCCACCACTATTTGATATTCTAGTGGTTTCATGTAATTTAATACCCTACAGGATCTTACATATCTTAAAGATTATTCATCATCTGTTAGGAATAAAACTCAGGAGAACAGTAATGAGTCTATTATTTATAATCACCCGTCAACAGCTTCATATCGATGGTAACCACTAGTTCTAATGCATTTTCACTTTTAAATGGTAAAAATATCAACATTATCTGAGGTATTTCACCAGCAAAATACAAGAGAAGACCTAAACTTTGGGGTTAACATACTTGTGGATTCTGCTGGTTTCTATTACGCCAGGGAGAGGTGATGAATTTCTGTACTTTGTCTATTTGGGGATGGAAAAGAATAATAGAATCTTAGAGATGGAAAGGAACTTAGAGATCATCTAATCCAACAAGATGAATAAACTTTTCTTTTTCCATTGCCAATAAACTGGAGAAATGTGATGCACACAACTCTTTTGAGTTATAGGTGGGCTGATGAATTGAGATGGCTATGGTTCAGCTAAGACACTAAAGTTTCTCCGCACTGCAAAAAAGGCAAACTTTTTTTTATACACCAAAGTCAATTTAAGTTAGATGGCTTTCATCACTTTTATGAATATAAAAATCAATGTGTGGGGGGAAAGAGAAATAGATGAACTTTTTTTTACTGGGTTTCCTATGGAGATTTTTTTTTTTTAAGAAATGAATGTCATTTATTGGATGTGCAATCTTTTTTTTTTTTTTTTTTGGTACCAGGGATTGAACTCAAGGACACTCAACCACTGAGTCACATCCCTAACCTTATTTTGTATTTTAGAGACAGGGTCTCACTGAGTTGCTAAGCACCTTGCCATGGCTGAAGCTGGCTTTGAACTTGGATCCTCCTATCTCAGCCTCCCGAGCCACCGGGATTACAGGTGTGTGCTACCACACCTGGAACTGTGGAGATTTTTAGCAGATATCAAATGTTAAAAGGTACAAATGTTACCCCCAAAAAAAATTTCCTTCATACTCTTTTTTTTAAGAAATTATTTCTGAAGATGACTGTGACATATTTTCAAGAAGCAAATAGAAAATACATTTAAGAAACAAGAATTCCTCAGTGGTGGATGATCAGACACTAATGAGATTATTTTTTTTTAAGTTTTTAAATATCTAGTTCATAAGAAAAGTAGTCATGTAGAAGCTGGTTAGAATTCCTGGGATGTTTTAAAATTTGGCTGCACTCAGCACCCACCAAAGTACCTTTTGAAAAATACAGATTACCACTCCAACCACTAACCACTGATTGAGGAGGTTATGCGTGAGGCCTGGGGACATGGATTTTTTTTTTCAACTTTGAAGTTTCCCAAGTGATTCTCATGTACAATTAAATGTGGGATTCACAATGCAAATTAGCAAAGTTTTTAGTAACAAAAATTATTTCCATTCTTACCTACTAGATACAAAGTTGATGATGTTGTAATGTAGGAAAAAAACTTTTTAATTTTATCAAAAATAATTAAAACAGTGCACACCCCAACTGTCCCTAAGAAAAGGATTTTCCAAGATAAATGATACAGAATCAAATACTTCGTTACCCCAAAACACTCCCAGCCACTACCCCTATAGTTTGTTAGTAGACTATATTTCTGCAAAACGAAGAGCTGAAAGGATGCATCTCTGTTATATTTTGGTTGTGTAAATAATCGTTTTCATTTTTAAAATTTTAATGCCACCAACTAGAGGGTGGCCATTAGCTTTCCACGGGAGGTATGGTGGTTTGCTTTCTATCCTTTTGGGGGATGCTACTGCTTATTTTATTTTTGGTGGATTGTGCTATTTTTCTGGCCACAGGCACAATTACAAATCACCCTATAAATTGCTTTTACAACCAGAGTTCCGAGGGGGATTCAAGAAGGTTTTCTGTATGTAATTACCCAATTGGAAGTTAGCCAGATTCCCAGGACTGCAACCCTTACACTTGTGAACAGGACTATTTGATTGCTAATAATCATACCCACTCAGCATCCTGGTATTTAGAAATCCTTAGAAAGAGACTTAATGCTCCATGAAAAAAAAAATGTGGCAGATCATAAGAGGAGCAGTATTTTCATGGAGCTACCTAGGCAGGGGAGGTCCCACCAGCTGACAGTATAGCTGACTGGTATTCAAAGTCATCTGTTTTTTTTGCATCCAAGGTGTTTAATAATTGAATGCTGGAACAGATGTGTATTTCTTTAAATTATCTCCAAAATCATTTTTTCTGAGACATTCTACACCTTTCACCTGGCTTTATTTCTACATGTTATATGTGTCATTTTTCTTTCCTTTCAATGACAATGTTGTTAACAAAACAGCTATCTGTGAGCGTGAGAATGGCCCAAGATGTCAAAATGTACTGTAATGATTTTTCACATTGAATGCATTTCATTAGTTGCAAGAGGCATCGATTGACACTGCGTGCTGTCATTTACCACTCCAATTTGTTGTTGTTGTGGTTGCTTTCTTCACAGAATAATTCTCTCCTTCTTTTACTCTGGCCATGTTTTTGGAACTGGGCATTAGTGAGATGTGGTGCTGCTTCCTCCTGGCCTATCAGGGTTCAGTAGGTTTTCTGTCCCGTCGTTAAGGCATCCTGCTGTCATGCCCTCATCCTTCTCTGCTAGTTAAAAGTGAAGGTGTTTCAGCAAAACTCTTCTCTCCGTGTTGCCCTGAATAAGTTCTGATAATCCCTCATCTGAAGGGCCTTCTTTCTTCCTCTCTATCTTTATCTAGAAGCTTCCTAGAAGAACTGAAGAGTTTAAGAATGGAATGCAAGAGTCCTCCTCACAAAGTTCAAATCCTAGCTTAGACATTCACAACTTGCATGTCCTTGGACAACTTGCTCAGCCTGTCTAAACCTCTACAGTCTTATCTGAAACATTACGATACTCTTAAGAATTTAATTCACTGGGTTATAGGAAGGATTGAGTTTGTAATGTCACATGTACCCTAGTCTTTCAAGTCCCTGCTGTTCTGATGAAGCCTTCTTCTACTGTTCCAGCTTGCATCTATTCCCCAAACCCATTCTGTACCATTTAATGAGTAAATACTCATTTATACTTAATATGCATTATATATGCACATAAATATACGTATATGTATTTTGTGCTGCCATGCATTTTTTATTGTAATATCTCCCTCAAGATTGAGGAACTGATTCTTAGGCTTTTGTACTGATGACAGTGCTTGGCACCTGGTACAATATTCAGCTTTATTTTTTGGGGGGCGGGGGGGTTGATACTGAGATCATAAAATGCTAAAAAGACTACTCAAGAAAAGTGAGGAAATTCTTCCAAAAAAGCAATTCTGCTCTACAATTGCAAATAAATCCCATCAGGAAGAAACAAAGTACCTGAGGAAGCCAATTCCCTGACAAGCTCAGGTTTTAAAATGGAAATATTCAAAAGGTGGTAAGAGGATTCTTCTCCAGAGGAAAGAGGCAGGCTCTGATAAGAACTGGTCTGAAGGAAGAAAGCCACATGGGAACAGAGGCTCAAGGAAAAAAACACGGGCACTACAGAGAAGGCACTGACCAGTGTGTCCAGAACATGACATCGACGGGAATGAGCGGCTTTCTGCTTTGGGCTGCTGGTCTAATTTGATGAATCAAAAGGAGAATATGGCTATGAAAAGTAGGGGATTTCCAAAGCAAAAGGGGAGAGGCCTAGATCAGAAAGAATGAGAATATTTATCAGCTCTGAGGCCAAAGACGAAGAATGAGGCAGCATAGTCTTGTCATGAGGGAAGCTGGGCCTTGGGTTTGAACTTGGCTGCCCTCTGCTCAGAACTATGTGACTGAGCAACTAACTCAGCCCCTCACTGCCACAGTTTTCTGATCTATAAAACAGAGAACACAAGCTTTCTTCCTAGCTGTGCTTTGGAAGGATTTTAAAAATAATGTGTGTTCAAATTTAGTCTGGTGGAATTGCTGAAGAAATTATAGTGGTGGTGGTAGTCATTAAGGGTGGTGATACTTATAACAGTGCTGTGGTCAAGGGTATCTGGGTTCTCTTAAGGGGTCCAGGTCTGCTGTCTGGCATGAATTTCATCCTAAAGGACCAAGAGCAACTTCCAAGAGGACTGCACAGACAGAATCTGAAGAATCAGGAAACCTGCACATACCTCTAAACCAGAGGCCAACAAATTTACTCACTTCTGGTTCTCAAACAACATAAGGAGAAAGGTAGAGTCCATGAATAGACCGGATAGCTGGATGATTTGAAACACTTACAAACACGGACGCTGGGATGTGCCACAAGAAAACATCACGGCTGGTTGACTTCATTCCCAGTCCTTCCCAAAATTATCTACTAAAACAAGTAACTGGACCACAAGATAAGCAATAATGAGTTCCATTAGGATAGAGACAGCATAGCTCTTGTCCATCGCCAACTCCCCCATGCCTGGTATACAGAAGGCACTCAAAGATCATATTCAACACAAGTATGAATGAGTAGATGAATAAATCAGCAAGTGAATATATACATGAGATAGGCCTGCTAGCTCTGTATTTCTACGAGTCAGTTAACAAAATAGCATATTGTCTCTGCAGGTCATGTAGAGAACAGAGAGATAAAAGGACCCTGAGGAGACTCATAAATAGAGGAACCCTATACCCAAAGGGCACCGGTTAACTGATTCATGGCAACCTACATGAACAGTCAGGTTTCAGGCCTCACTGCTCCCTCCAGACTCTATTTCACCAACATGTCTCCTAAATCAATAACTGGGAAAAATATATGGAAGACAAATCAGCAATTTTCCTAATGATTTAGAGTTGTGAAGGCCAACAGATCCCCTAGATATTAGGACCCATGTTTACACATATTTCTGTAGGCTGGGCCAGCAGACCACATCTGAGAGGGTGAAATGTCTTAACATAATGACATGTTCGATTATACAAAGAGCTTCCGCAACCCTTGTTTCGTGTAGTTGTCTTGATCACGCTATAGTGGGTTGAATGATGGCAGCAAAGAAGGTATTTTCATCTGGAACCTGTGGATAGGAACTTATTTGAAAAAGGGGGGTCTTGGCAGAGGTAATTAAATTAAGGATGTGGAAACAAGATTATTTTAGAGTAGGTGGGCACTAAATCCAATCAAGAGTGCTCTGAGAAGAGAAGAGAATAAGAACATGATGTAAAAGAAGCCAGAGATTGGAGTGACAGATCTCCAAGCCAAGCAACAAGAAAGGTGGTCAGAAGCCAGGAGAAGTGGGCAAGAGAGACATGAAATGGATCCTCCCTCAGAGCCTTATTTGAGACGTCTGACCTCCAGAGGATAAATGTTTGTTGTTCTAAATCACCAAGTTTGTGGTACCTTGAAACCTTATTAGGAAACTAATACAGACACTGGTTTTCAACAAAACAAGGCAAACGAAGCCCAAAGGGTAAGAATTTCCTGAAAATTCTTTCACTGGCAAACATGTTTCCTGTGCTTATATGAACCAGATCTTATTCTAGATGTGGGGATTCCGCAGTGCACACCACAGAGCTGGTGTGAGGGCACTTCTGCCCTGAGGAAGGTGGGCAAGAAGTAATGAGAGCCAGTGAGCACAGGAGACAGCGAGTGGTGGCCAATGGCACAGAGGAGAGAGAGCTGGCCGCAGAGAACTGGGCATGCTGTTTTATTTTATTAGGTCAAGGGAGGGGACATATGGGCAGATCTGAAAGCTGTCAGAGAACGGAGCATATGGAAATCTGGTAGAAGAGAATTTCATGTGGAGGCAAGTAGTGGGGGTCCCGATGGGGAAGCTGGCTTAGAGTATTTGAGGAACGCAGGGAGTCCAGGGTGGTTTGAATAGAATGAGCAAGGAGGAGAGATGAGAGAGACGATGGGAGAATCACGTGGTTGGGAGGGAAGGGACAGACTTCGTGGGTCGCCACAGGTGTTGTAGTATTTTACCTTCTGCACTGAGTTAAAGAGAAGACACAGAATTCTTAGCAGAGGAAAAAGTATTATCACACGTTTAAAAGTGCCATGCTCTGGGGCCTAGGGTTGTAGCTTAGTGGTAGAGCATTCGACTAGCATATACAAAGCCCTAGGTTTGGATCCCTAGCACTGCAAAATAATATTAATTATTATAATAAAAGCATCTCTGATGTTGTATAAAGAATAGACACACAGAGACACACATGTGAATTGAGGATATCCATCAGGAGACTGTGACAATAATCCAGGCAAGAATTGATGGCATTTGAACTTGAGAGGTTACATTGGAGGTAGTGAGAGGTGATCAGCTTCTAGAAATGTCTGAAGATAAAACTAGCAGGAATTTTGAAAGTAAAGGATGACTTCAAGGTCCTGGGCTGAGCAACTGGAAAGATGAGATTCTATTTACTGGGATGGAAATACAGCTAATGAGTGTCACAGCAAGAACTTACTTGAACTCAGATCCTGTATGCCCCTGTCCAGTGGTTGGTCCATTTTGTTCCCACAGGAGTAAGTTGGAGCTGTTCTAGAATTAAAACCAAACCCCAACCCCAAAATCTTCACCAGGTAGAATGGAGCTGCCTCTGGGAAAGGAGGCAGAGGTTGGTGCAGCCTGATCCCATGGACTGGCTGGACAAGGACAATTCCATGGGCCAAGGGCATGGTTCAAAAGACTTGGGTCCTTTCATGCCACCCCTGGGCTGAGCACCAACTTTGGAAGCCAGTGCTCCACATGTGGTACATTCATTTGGAAGCCACGCTGGCCCTCCTGCACAGACCAGACCCTCTGGAGACCGCGTTATTCCATTTAGTCTGAGCAAAACTCTGGAAATGCACCATCATTCACTTCTAAGTCAGCTTAGACGAATCACCTGCTTATTTATTCAACATGTATTTCCTGTTTGCTCCCCCAAGTATAGAGTTCTGTGCTTGGCTCTGGAAAATCACTGGAGAATAATAGTATAGACAAAACTTCTGCCCTTCAGAAACAATGATAGAAAACACTATAAATACATAAATGCATTTTTAAAAAAAGTCTTCACAAGTACAGGACAGTTGGAGATGACTTAGCAAAAAGATGACTTAGCAGCCACATGATTAAGTTTTTTTAAAGTGGAGGGCAAGCCCAGATCTTTTCTCCCCGGGAAAGCTTTGCTGAGACCCTCCACGCAGTCACATATCACCGGACTTCTTTGACCAAAGCAGGTTAAACAATGGTTCCTGACAACCAGACCTACAGCAGCACATTCTGTTCTCAGAGTCACACTCTTAGAACAAAGAAACACAGATGTGAGAGAAAGAATTCAAGGGCAGCAGCCAGAACAGAAGGATATTTGAAGACAGAAGGTAGAACAAGACAGGCTTGGAGACAGGGAGATGCGTGACCCTGTGAGGACGGGTTCTGCATGGGGGAGAATAATGATGCCCACTTCACAGGGCCACTGATACAATTAAATGTGATAATGTACACGAAAGCACTTTGCCGACTAGCAAGGACTCTACAAATGCTAGGCACTGTTATTAAAATAGGAGGCCTGTCACCTAGAAGAGGTTTCAGATGTGTTCTGGGTGTCCCCAAGAGATGGAGGGGGCACTAAGAGCCGGAAGCATTTCTCTTAAATCCAGTTGGGCTTTCCACAGACAGAAGGGGCTGTTTTGGCTAATTGACTCCTCCAGTTTGGAGTTCAGAGGCTTGCTAGCTGAAAGCACTGTGGCAACGTTAAAAGGAAATTCTCCCATTTAGTGGTCTGTAAGTTGGTTGGTTGGTTTTCTTTTCTTTTTTTTTTAAACAACTCTGAGGCCATCATGGTCATCTTCTTTTTTCTTATTGAGTCTGTATCAGATCCTTAGCCACATTCATTCCACAAAAAGATAATTCAATTCCCCCAATTAATCAGTAAAGCCACATGTGACTCCCTCTGTGGTGACGCAGTTATAATTATGTCACTTAAACTAGTCCCCTGATAGAACTTATTATAGAAGAGTTTAGACAAATTTGTGCTAATTCCCCAAAGGCCTACAATCAAAAGCCAATAATAATAATTATATATCTCACCATACCGTGGTATATGTTTAAACCAGTGAAACTTTTAAGAAAGTAGAAACAATGTAAATTACTATTAGATAACTGATAAACACCACAATGATGAAATGTTCTTGCTCGGGTAACATAATTGAGATGATAATTAGGCATAATCAGCATTATTATGAGTCAATCATATTTCAGTGAAAAGAAAACATATTTGGCTAAAAGGATATAATTTTGTTGGTGGTGCTGTATGAATTCTTTCTGGTTGAGCTAGGTCACCCATTCTATTTGCCAATCAATTATTTCAGAGATGACTGGAGGTTTCCATTTTAACAAAAGCCTATTTTAGCAAACATCAGAGCTTTCAGAAGCCTCTCTCCTTGATGCGTCTGAAATCTTTTCACTATCTCTTGTCATTCTCTCTCTAATCCACATATCTCATGACTGCCAATGTCACAGCCAAGCCCACAACCTAAAAACAGCAGTAATAAGATGACAGAATTTAGGAGGAAACGATCATTTTATTTTCTTTCTTGTATACTATATTTCTCTCATATATTTAGCAGGGAAGGGTAGGGAACTATATTTTATCATAGAAAACAATCTTTTCCATTTTCTCACAGTATCCATAATTTTTAAAGTTGCATTTACTCATTAGATTGAATTCTTGTTTATGCTAAACCTCCAGAAATGGTTTATTTTTTTCCCATACATCTTTTAAAAGTGAATTCTTAAGATCTTAGGAGAAAAGAGGGGGGGGAATGTTCACAAGAGAAGCCAGATCAATTATAAAAGAAGACATGGAAATGTACTATGGGACAAGTTTCAGCAATTGCTTCATGAACATAGAAAGGGGAAATGAGAATAAAGAGGAGACACACAAAGCTGTGATTTAAGTCCCAAGGACCTGAAAGTTATAGTGGTAAATGACAAAGAGAGATTGAGCGTGGTGGGTTTAAAATGTAAAACAGAAAATGGTTTTCTCTAAAGAACGGGGTGAGGGGGAGTATTCAAAAATAGTCTCAAATGCACTTAAGAGAAAAAGAAGGCTCTAGAAGGGAAGCTGCTAGCAATAGTCACAGCTATAACAGTAATTGTAATACATATTACATAATATATATATATATATATTCATATGTGGTATGTAATAATCACACAATGACTGATTTAAATATATGTAATTACTACATATATGATATAATATCAATGATCCCAGGATTTCAGCAATCACAATGGAAAACTACATCTTTAGCTCTCTTAATAAAATCCTTATCCAGGGGCAAGGAGTAAGTAGAGTTTCCGTAAAAGGTAGTGGTAGGGAAAATAAAAATTTCATGTGAATAAAAAAATAAACCTGAATTCCTCCTTGATAATCAATAATTTCCATAAAATCCTCGAGAGCCCAAAGATCCCTTCAGATATAAATTCTAATGGAGACACAGAGAATGTTTACAGTTTAAATGATCTAAAGAAATATGATAATAACATTTAAAAAAATGAACTACAAGATGTTTAAAGTTAGATGATAGTAAATGCATAGCTCTTTACAACTCTCAATGCACTTATCCATAATTTATTAGGAAAATGTCAAAATGTCCTTGTCAGGAAGGTACACAGGATAATTGTACTTGTTTTTAAAAACAGTTCATGCAAGAGGCTGCAAAATGATAGTCAGGTGTTCAAGGCACACTTCCAACTCTTCCATCTAGCCACCTACTTAAATATTATGGAACATAAATCAAGGAAAGCAACAGCTAGAAATGAGTCCTTTAAATGTGCAGCCTTCCACAGTGAAATGCAGATGAGGTCTAGTGCTGTAATTGACATATTTTATCCTTGTCCTGAGGCTAAGGACTCTAAGCAACATTTTGAAACTTGTTTTGCCATCAAATCCCCCAGCTGATCACTATATTATCTCATTAGTTCAATAAAGTTAATATTTTTACTTCTATCATCTCTTGTTTTTCCATATGTCATCTTTTCACCTTAATGACATATAAACATGAAGCTACAATGTGAACAGGAATGACTTTTAACAAGCACACTGGAATGTCTGAAAAAGTGGCACCTGCTTCAAAGAAATTGCAAAACTGTATGAGCCCAGGTAGCAAAGTAGGATTCCATAAGGAGAATGCCTCTCCGTGTTTGAAGGATAAAATTTGGTTAGAGGCAGACTTTGTGGCATGGATGGTAGAAAACACAATAATTTAACTTTCTTGCTTTGCCTGAATGCTCAAAAATCAGTATCATCATTGTTATTTTTAATTTGGGTAAAAGCATTACTATTTCCATTGCCATAAACCTGTTAAGTAAATAATATCTCCTTATGATCAGAGGGCACTAATACATACCTCATAAAAATTGTACTTTTACTATTTTGATATTCACCCACCCACCTAACCTTCCATCTGTCCATCCATCTTGTTAATGAATTACTTTCATGTGCCAGCCACCATATTAACTACTGGTGGTGTGTTGATAAATGAGAAATACACTATACCTTCAAAAAACATAATTAGTGGTGATATTTGGTTCAAGGATGAAGTCATCAACAATGATACAAATATGAGATCTAAGAAATGAAGCTAACTATATGGTATTATATTTGTTTTAATCATTGATCTTAATATTAAAAGGTATCAAAAGATGTGGTCTGTTTAACATAAGCCATCTCTAAGTTCCCCTCCAGTACTGTGATTTGAGTCTTGTAATGTGGCATGGGTACAGATCGTATGGTATATAATTAAGTTCTTGCCCTAAACAATAATGGGTATGCTGTAAGAACATAAATTATCAAATAAAAGGTGAGGAAATAAAATATCTCAAGGAAAGCTGATGTGGTGGCACATGCCTGTAACCCCAGCAGCTTAGTAGGTTGAGGCAGGAGAATTGCAAGTTCAAAGCCGGCCTTAGCAAAAGCAAGGTGCTAAGCAACTTAGTGAGACCTTGTCTCTAAATAAATTACAAAATAGAGCTGGGGATGTGGCTTAGTGGGCAAATGCCCCTGAGTTCAATCCCCAGTACCAAAACAACAACAACAACAACAAAAAAACTCAAGGAAGAGACCACCTAGTTAATTACTAGAATCGAGAAATGATCATCTAACTTTCAATACTACATATTTCAGAAGAATTAATTGCAGTTAAAGATTTGGCATTTAGTTTTTTAAAAATGAATAATAATTAATTGAATTAAAGAACTCTCACTTCTAGACTGATGCCTATATTCTCTTTTTAATTGATTTTATTTTTTAAATACATGACAGTGGAATGCATTACAATTCTTATTATCCATATAGAGGACAATTTTTCATATCTCTATTTGTATATAAAGTATATTCACACCAATTCATGTCTTCATACATATACTTTGGATAATATTTTCTTAAGTAAAACAGAAAAAGAACTCCACATTTGACTCATTTCTCATTTCTCAAATGTTGTAGTTTAGATTGTAAATGACCCCCAACAGCTCATGTGTTAAAAGGCTTGGTCTCCAGCTGATGATACTACCAGGGAGTGGTAGACTTTTAGAAGGAAAGGCCTAGTGGAGAGAAGTAAGCCCTTAAAGAGTATATTGGGACTCTGGCTCTTTCCCCTCTCTCTTTGCCATCTGGCTATCATGAGGTAACAGCCTTCTTTGCCACACACTCAGACCACCATGATGGCCAATCCAATGAACTGAAACCTCTGAAACTGTGAGCTAAAATAAATCTTTCCCCATCTAAGTTGATTTATCTCAGATATTTTGATACATCAACAGAAAGGTGATTACCACAAAAGCCCATGAAATTGCACAGGCCCTCAGGTAGATGCATATCCAAAAAGCAACCAAAAATCTAAAAGTCATGACTTTGAAGAAGTATCCTGGGGCATTTCATCATTACAATGGTGGAGTTTGTAGGAGGGCCCAGGACAAATAGTGAGGATGTACAAAAGTTGGGTGGCCCAAAAAGAGGGCTAAATTTCTACTGCATGTGCTTAGAAACTCAGAATAATGCTGCACTTCAGAGTTTAGATGTAGGTTCTCTTGGCAATGAACATATCCAGGGAATAAAATACCCAAGGTGCCATGCCATACTTACAGAGCTCATGGCCAAATAAACCTGTGCATGAGCTCCCTTTGCAACATAGAGATGATCCCCAGCTGAAAAGGAACAAATTACTCTTAACGCAGAAGAGGAGGTTGCTCAGAAGAAAGAGCTATCTCAGAAGATACTGAAGAAACCAAAACTTGTGGCATGGGAATAAGTTCAGCATAAAATAAAATGTAAATCAATGTTTTAAAAAATAACCTGGATTCACTATTTACCTTGTACCAGAAACTATGCTAGGCATTAGGGATATAAAAATTAACAAAACCATCTCTAATTAAACTCCAGGAATTCACAGCCTAGAGAAACAATAATATGAATAAAAAATACAGTTGTATGATACCCTAATGATATGTGAGTTTCTGACAAATTCTGACATGCAACCAGCTCTGCCATTTAGTAGTACCTTTTTCCCTACCTTTATATTTAGTGAAATTGTTGTAAGATTAAGGTCATTTATGTAGAGCACTTTCAAGGATACTTAAATCATACTAAACACTATAATATGAATTATCTATCATTATAATTGTTATTGGTGCTAATATTACCCTCATGGTCTTAATAGACTATCCAATTCTAAACTGAACAAAGAAAAGGAAGTTCCTGTATCTTTTCCAGTAAAATAGATAGGTGCTTACATAAAGGGGATTTGTTAGCTCTATAAATACATACAAGCATGATTCTTACAAAGAAATGGTTGATTTTTCCAATCATTAAATCAATAGTATGTTTGGGGAAGATAAATATTTTAAGTCTAAAATCTTATTAATTCATATCTAAATAGAGGTCAACTTATATGGAAACCAAAGTGCAACTCAAAGTTAAAATTTGCTACTTTTACACACACACACACAGTCACACACAAATCAACAAAAATGTGTGTATAGATTAGTTAACTGAGCTAGGTTTCAAATGGTTTCTACATCTGAGATAACAACTTCTATATAGTTTCACAAGCCAGAGTTCTAACCACCTTGAATTAAGGAAATAACAATGCTTGGCCAACAGGATATGGCAGAAAGGATGTGCCAGTGATGAGCTTAGGATTCGGGTAGGTATAGGCTTACTCTTTCATGCCTGTTCTGTACCATAAAAAAATAAAATACTGCCTCTGCTTAACTGCTTGTCCCAAGGGAAAGAGAAACTTATGGGATGGAATCACTCCAGGAAGATGCCTCAACCCAGCCCAGACTCAATCCGGGAAGAATGCACAAGCTAGCCCATCCACAGTTGGCTCCTGAGCAAGTCCAGAAGAGATGGCAGAACAACCCAGCAAAGCTGAGCTTAGGTCAACCAACCCCATCTCCCCATGGGGAATTGTGCTATTTTAATAAATATTTTATTTATTTTTCATAAGCCATTGAATTTGGAAATACTTTATTAAACAATAAAAGTGAACTCAGATAGTCAACAATGTTTTCAATTTTAAATAACATAACATCCAACACTCAGTGGCTTAAGTTATTTAAAATGTATTTTCACCAAACTGGAAAGGCCAATGGTGGTTCCACCTTGAGGTACAGTTTGACCTGGAGGTCCAGATGTCCTCTGAATCTTTCTACAAATTTCTTTGCATGGATCTGGCCTTTGGAGTCTTCCATAGGCCAGCTTCATCCTCCACAAAACCACCCTCATGGTGTAAAAATGGCTGTAGAAATTCTGCATACTTCACTTTGCATATTTCATGTTGAAAGGGAGAGAGGGTCTTTAGGCCAGCACTCTAAACAAGAGTCCTGAGATTCTGTCTGATATTAGATCCCTGTTTCCCTAGGAACCAATGTAACCAGGAGAAGGGCTATGACTGATTCATCCTGAGTCATGGGTTCCCAGCCTGAAGCTAGAAGAGTTGAAGTCATATTCACCAAATTCCATGAATTTTTTTTTTTTTTATCCAATGTCAGGGACTTTTTGGTTAAGGGAAGAAGGGGAAGGAAATGTGGAAGAAGCAACTCACAGCTTACACAATACACTGTCTTTTTCTGTAGGGCATTAACACATCTTTCTTGCGTTATGTCTGAGCTAGTCAAAGCCTCAAATTGTTACACCTGCTAAATATTTTTTTATTAACATCTATAAATACCTCTTATTGAATTAACTGTATACACTCAGAGGCATAAAGACGTTTTAAGATTAATAAGAGTGTAAAGAGATAAGAAAACAAAAGAAGTTAGAATACCACCATTTATTCCCCAGTAACTAGAAACAGCTTCTATTGGAAATCTCAGTGCCACCTGCTTTGCATCTGCTCCACCAACTGAGAAATGCAGGTCTGGCAAAGAGAGAAAATCCATTTTAAGTAGATCTGTGACAATACAGGGCAAGGAGGTCTTGAAATCCACCAAGGGTTTTAATCAATAAGACTGACAGCACAGAGCATGCCAGAAGCCAGGAAAGGACGAGTTTGTAAAAAAGCATTCAAGCAACAGCTCAAGCTATAAGGTTCTGGCGACAAACTAGGGCCAGTGAGGCGGAGGCACATACCACCGTTTCTCTTCTGATCTAAGAAGGGTGAGGGAGGAAAGGCTGATTAGCTCAGGGAGGGTTTGGGTTTGGTCCTTTTAGATTCTAACTTTCCAAATCAAGGAGAAATTCTAAAACCCATTGTCTGATTTCAAAAAGTTGGGTTTGAAAAACATGACAAGCCTTTTCTTTTTGTTACCTAATTCTCAGCTGCAAACTGAAGCTTCTAGAGTGCATGCTTCATAAAAGGCAAAGGGACTTAATTAAATTTTGCCTGCCGCTTCTAAGTGGATTGCTGGGGTATACCAGGATTAATTAGTTTCGTGTTGTTAATTCAATTCAAAGGTTGCTGATAAACTAAGACCATCAAACTCCATTAGGAGAAACAAAAACTTCTTAATTATGACAACATCTTTGGGATTGTGGATAAGTTCTATGAGCATGTTCAGGTTCCATCCTGGTTTTCTAGTACTATGTTGGAGCCACTGCAGGGGATCAGAGAACCCTCGGTGATTAAAAGCACTTTTCACCAAATTTTTAACTTTTCAATTTTGGTACCTTAAAAAAAAATAATCCTAGGTTTCAAAGGTTCTTTTTTGCCATTTTGAATGTAAAATTCTATTTTTAAAAACCTAACCCCTCGAAGAATTATTCCAGCTTTTCTAGAGGCATGAAAGCACAAGGTTAATGAATATATTTTTACCTAAACTCTCGGTCCCCAAAATTCATTGTACTCTTACAATTGTAGTACCAGTTCCCTGTATGTGTAAAAAACAAAAAAAAAAAAACAATCTTGTATCACCAAGATATGAAGTACAGAGAATGCTGGAAATAGGATCGGCTACTTGGTTGTGCAAATAACTGCTTCTCTCTTCCTCACCCCAACTTAACCCCAACTTTGAATGGAATCACACGTGATCATGCACATGTGTGAATGTGCGCACTCACATGCGCAAACACACACACACACACACACACACACAGGCTTACCCTCTGGTTTGGATGCATAGGTATATTGCAGTTCAAGATCTAGCCAGTTTTCACTGCAGCTTGCCATGTTGAGTCCCTTTAACATCTTTTCCTAGTTAATACAAAGAATTACTCTACATCTATAACCCTCTCTGTCTTCCCGCCCCTAGAATGGGCATACATATACGTACACACATACACACATACACACACAAGCTTGTACAAATTCCTTCTCATCCCTCAGCTCTCCGGGCTTCCCTCACCTCACTTGGGACATATTCTTTGAGTTCCAGGACTAAGTTGGATGACACTCTTATGGGCTAACTCAGCACCAATGTTAGCATGAATGCAATAATTGAAATAGTTCAATGGCCTGTTAAATATTGTAACCCTCATTAGAATTTTTTTTCTGAATGACAGGAGTGTCTCATTCATGGTTATATCATTCAATACTGTAGTACTTGGCACATGGAAATGATTCAATGTGTATTTTTTTTTTTAATGAAAGGTCAGAATAGTTGTAGAATTAGCCCTGGAATCTCTGGGTTTGGATCCAGCCTAGGTCTCCATTAACAATCTCCTATGCTTCCCCTATTCCCCAACCTGGCATCTCTGTGGGCAGGGGGAACTCCTAGCAACTCCTCTGGCTGACTTTAGCTGCTTCCCAATGACCATTCCTCCCTTTCCCTTTCCCTTGTGAAATAATACTTAATATCCCTTTAACAGAATACTGATATGGAGTGGGGTTGGGTGAACAATTCCTATACTCCAGCTAAGCTAGCTATTGAGTAAGTTATGGGCATTAAAACATAAAAGTCAATGCTCCCTGGGATCTCTGGAAACTAAATATATGCTTCTTCATCAATCCTTCCTCCTTCTTGCTACTTAAGATAAAGAAGTAATGGCTGGTTCTTTAATAGCTACTTGGACCATGAAGCAAAAAGTTAAACATAAAAAGAACCCGTGTTTCCAACACTTTTCTGGAATCACTGCTCAAGCGACATCACACTCTAATGCATTTCCAAATTTCTTTTATATGAGAGAAAAGAAATAGATCTCAGTATAAGTCCTTGTTATTTGGGGCATTTTTAAACATAACTGCTTGACCAAATCCTAATGTCATGACCAGTATAGCAAGAGACTTTCTATATTGAAACACAGGTCTGGTGATCAGCTCCTGGTCCTCGTCCTGGGCAAGCCATAGAGCAGGTGAGGAATCCAGGTTTGGTCTGGTTACACATTTATCCCACATTTTTACCATGCATAATCTTTCACTGGGGAGTGGACTCACACCTTCCACCAATCTCACGTCAGCTTTAATCAATCATTGTGCTCTGAAATATCTCTGGACTTTTACTTCACTGTGAAATATGTTACATTTATTTAGACACATATCCTAGACTTCAAGCTCCTCCAGGACAGGTAACATGTTGTTTGTGTGTATTCCTCTCATTACCCATTCAATAACTTAGCAAATGAATGAAAGGCTGTGTGTTTGATATTTTAATGCTAATATTATTAAGCATATTCTGATTAAGTATATTCTGAATACTACACAGAGAAAGGGAATATGGTTGTCTCATTTTTTAAAAAAACTTTGTAACAGAAAACTTCAAAATAAGAAGGTTAATTCTCCAGAGATTATTATTTTATGGGATGCCCAAAATAGTTCTCCTCTTCCTTTATTCTTGGTCCTCTTACCCTCCTGTATTTTTCTCTGTAGCACTTTCCATGACCTGACATTTCATTGATCTATGATTGTATTTGTTTATCACTTGTCTTTTTTCCTCTGGAACATAAGCTCCATGAGAGTTTGAACTTAGTGAGTGCTTAATAAATATTTGTTGAACACATTCACTTTTCTTTGAGCATGGTCAAGTCAGAGTGCCCATCCACTAAAAATAACAACCAAAAAATTTACAGGCTCAAGATGAAAGGACTTTTATGTGAATAATTATGGGAAGGTCAAAAGCCAGCCTTGCTGATCTGGGTTTGGTGACTTAAAAGACGGTCCTACCTTAGACACACTGCAGCCTACTTTTTAGCAGCAGAGACCCTGTTTCAAAATCCAATGTTATACAAAACTCTGACCATCTTGTGGTAGGACAGTGACAATCCAGAGAAAGAACAACTGCTCAACATGCGCAGAGGCTCAAGTTGGCCCTGCCTGGAGGCAAATGGAAACCATTGCTCTGCCAAAGGATAGAAAGGAGGAGCCCTATCCTCTGGGCTCAGACCTTATCATCTCCCTGTGGCCCCTTAGGCATCTTTGGGGAAACAGGGCTTCATGAAAAGTCCTTTGAAAACCACATTATTCGACACCTCTAGGAAGACTTCCAGCTCCAACCATCATTAATCAGGTGGGATTTCCTGTCTAAAACAAGGAGGGAGGCCCAAGGTGGTGTGAGGTTCTGAGGGAAGTTGATGTACACTGATATCAGAGAGAATCGAGACAGGGAGCCTAACAGCAAGCATTTGTAAGCACTTAGATTATAATGGAACCAGGGGCAATAAGCAGCCTGGATTTTGAGATTGAATCAAGCTGAGAAAACCTAATTGCTTTTTTTTTTCTTTCTTTTTTTTTTTAAAGGAGTGGGAATTGCATGATTAATAAAAGAGAGAAAGAAAATGAAGATGTAACACAACCTAATTTTGGTAAAGTACTTAATACAGTATCTAATAAAGTCTTACTTGCAAAATGAATTCAAATTGGATTGGATTTGGATTCCAGCATTCTCGACTGGCTGAACGCTGAGGCGGGTGATGCAGGGACTGAGGATAGATGCAATGTGTCACACGACAGTGGTGTCTGGTAGCCCTGCCCCAGGAATCAATGAAGCTCTAGTGTTAGTTAACAGCTTCATTAATGATCTACATGATGAGACAAAAGAGTATCTTAATGAATGTTATTGAGAAAATGGGGAGATGCCATGAATTCCACTCTCAACTGAGAGGTTTGCAACAAGAAAATACATATGCAGAAACAACAGGGAAGAAGCATCTTAGAACTTGATATTTTGCAGAAGATGGTTTGCAAAATGTTCAGGAAAATGTGTTTCTCGGGTCTCATAAAATAGCATTCTTGAAGATTTGATTAAAACAAACATTCAACTTAACCATAAAATGAAATGCTAGCCTACTCACCCAGGACAATTCCTTCCCCCAACAAAGCAAATATATAAATATATATTTGTGTCTTTCTGTAATATGGTTTTTTTTTCTTGGAATGTTAGAGAACATTGGTATAGGGTTGGTAGAAGAAATAACAGAGATTTAATTTTTGAAGAGATGAGGGGTGATATCAGCAGAGGGAGGTAGTATTCATAAATATCCCCTTTCCTCAGAAAATAATTTCAGGGACCTCTAGATACTTTTCAGATTAAGAGAAAAAAGAGACCTAGGAACTGATGATCTCAAGTTTATTACTTTTTTCCACCTTCCCACCCCCAACCCAGAACTATATAAAGACAGAGGAAGTCAACATGTTTGACCAGCTTTAACCAACTCCATGGTTAAAGCCATTCATTGAGGGTTTTGTCGTTGTTCTGTTTGTTGGTTGGTTGGTGATTTCTGCATAGCAGGATGAAAACCAGTCCTTAACCCAGGAAGCATACATTCTGGTGGAGAAAGAGCCAAAAACATAACATCAAAAGGAACAAGTGCTCAAATCTCCCCATGACATGGGAGCCTGGGGAAAGGGAAGTCTTTATGGAGGAGAAAGCATTTCAATTTTGACTTGAAGATTAAGGAAGCATTTACACACTGTCAATCAGACAGAAGGATGATGGGGAGGGGTGTCAGGAGGAGCAAATGATTAGACCAAAATGGTAGAAGATACCAGAGTATGACTAACTTTAAGTTATTCAAACTCTTATCTTATTCATGCTGGAAATCACTGGGGAATTTGGGGTTGGAGGATATGATATTATTCTAAGCCTCCTAACAGTTTCCCTCTTCTTCCTTTATCCTCCTACAGTCCAGTGTCAGCACAGCTGTCAGTTTTATCTTGTTAAAATGTAACTCAGATCATGACATCTGCTCAGAACCTCCAAAGGCTTCACATCTCAGAGAAACAGAAGTTCAGGGCCTTGATATGACAGACAGTTCCACCTGCTCTGGCTCCCAGAAGCTTGCTTATTTCTTTGGCTACTGCGCTGTCCTCTTGTCTATTCCATTCCAATCCCTGGAAAACATCAGGTCCACCTTGGGGGTCTTTGTGTCTGCTCTTGCTCTTAATCACACTTGAATCACATTCATGTTCACAACTTAATCCTTGAGACCCTACCCTAATGCTTTTGCAGTAAGACCATCCTTAACCTCCCTATCTAAAACTTCCTCTTCCTCTCTGCAACACGCTTACCCAACTCCCTTGCTTTGCTTATGCACAGCACTCTCGAATAGACTGTATATCTTGAGTATTTTATTGTTTGCCTTCTCTCACTGGAAGATGAGAACTTGAGGGTAGGACTTCTTTTTTTCTCAGTATATTTTTTTCATTCAATGACAGTAGTTCTGAATCTTCCCACTCATCTCCAGATCAGGATTTTTATTTATTGTTTGTTGTTTGGTTGGTTGGTTTACTACTATGAGCCCCACAAATTCCTGCACATAGTAGATTCTAAATAAATATTTGTTGGGTGCAGTGGCACACGCTGGTAATCCCAATGACTCAGGAGTCTGAGGCAGGAGGATTTCAAGTTCAGAGCCAGCCTCAGCAACTTAGCAAGGACCTAATCAACTTAGTGAGAACTTGTCTCAAAATACAAGTAAGAAGGACTAGGGATATGACTCAGTGGTAAAGCACCCCTAGGTCCAATTCCCAGTACCAAAACAAAGGAAAGAGTAAAAAGAGTAATGAACGAATGAAGAATAGGATGAACAAGACGACGGTGAGATCTGCTAGGAGGCTCTTGCTATCATGAGGTACCCCTAAATAAGGGTATCCTCCTTGGAGGGAGAATAGTGGTTGCTGATACCAGAGGTCCTGGGAATGCATCATCAACAGAAATTGGATTACTATGGGCATGAAGAAGCTAGCAATCATTCAGAAAAAATAATTCCCAGCTTTTGACTAAGGCAATGAGGTGGATGGTAATTATATTTGCCCAGATAGGGAACATGGTAGAGCCAGAAAGAAAGGGGAATACTATGGACTTGGGTTCTGACATGCTGAGTTTGAACTATCTGATGGAAATTCGGCTGGGTCTAAGAGTTGGCTGTTAGAGGCACATGTCTTGGAAAGAGAATAGGAAGTGCTCGTCTTTGTTTTCCTCCAGGGTCTTCTCTATGCAGATGAAATTCCAAACAAAGCTATTCTGGCTCCCTACAGCCAGCTCTGAGCTGCAAAAAGTAGCAAAGCCACCCAGAGCACCAATAAAGGAAAAACTGTTTTTCTCTATTCACAACACTTCTGACACCAAATGTGTGGGTTTTCCACACCAAGCAATCCTCCAGTTCTCTAAGGGCACCACTTGGGTGTCCTTCAACTTAACTCAATTGCGATGTAAACTGCCTAGAGTTAGTGCAGACCCTACATGCTAAGGGCTCAGTCCCACAAGACTGGCCCCTCCTTTAGACAGCAATAGCAAGTCCCAGGTGTGTCACCTGTACTTCTAACCAACTCCCTATAAGTAGGGGCTTCCTGGAACGGTGGCTGCTCCTTGGGAGTTGTCTTTGGCAGGGTTACTTTTGCTTGCCTTCCCTTTGCCTGCCATGCTAAATTCTAAAGAAAAGTCAGACCTAATGTTTAAATGTTAACTGCTAAACAGCGTTTCTTTAGATTTACAGAACCTGGAACATCTGGTGACCTTCAGATAATATCAGAATGTGTAGCGTCCTTCTTTATTCTATTCCCATGCATCAACTAAACAAAGCTTGTACATTGCTAGGAAGTTTAACTTACAGAGAAGAAATATGTTTGTCTAAAGAAGCACAGGAACAAGCTATAGTCAAGGTCAACTGCAATGTTCTGGTCAATGAGAAAAAGGAGGCACATACCCTGGATGATGAAGACCCCACCTGACGTGCGGCCTTCCCAGCCATCGTCCCACTACACCATGTTTCCCTTCCTGTGGAAGCCCCTCGGTTTACCTGTGTTCCCTAAGACAGTGCTCTGTGGACATGGCACCCTCCATCTTTTCAGGGCTGGCCCTTGAATAAACCTGATTTCCTTCCCACCAACTTTCCTCTCTTGAGTACAGGTTTTGAATGTCAAACAGACAGATAGGTTCACCCCTCCTGGTGTCTGATGGTTTGCTCTAATGGCTCACAAAGCTCAGGGAAACATTTACATACCTTTACTTTTTTATTATAAAGCATATATCAAAGGGTACCTATGAACAGCCAAATGAAAGAGGTATATAGGGCAATGTATGCTGGAGAAGCAGAAAGCTTTAATGCCTTCTCTGGCCACATCCTGCTCCCCGCCCCTCAGTGTGTTCACCAACCTGGTAGCTCTTCAAATCCCATTATGTAGGATTCTTATAGAGCTTCCATTACATAGGTATGATCGATTCAATCATTGGCCATTGGTGACTGAACTCAATCTTGGGCCCCTTTTGTCTGCCAGGAGGTGGGGGCTATGGCTGAAAGTTCTGATTTGCTATTCACACATTGGTTCCTCTGGCAACCAACCCTGGTCCTCCAAGAGTCACTTTATTAGCATAAATGAAGGAGTGAAAGAAAAGAGCTTATTATGAATGATCAAACATGTTTTCCTCATCCCTCTCAATCAAAATAATACAAGGGGGAGAAATGAATGACAGTAGAGGGGGTAGAGAGAGAAGAGGGGAGGGGAGGGGAGGGGAGGGGGGATAGCAGAGGGTAGGAAAGGCAGCAGAATACAACAGACACTAGTATGGCAATATGTAAATCAATGGATGTGTAACTGATGTGATTCTGCAATCTGTATACGGGGTAAAAATGGGAGTTCATAACCCACTTGAATCAAAGTGTGAAATATGATATATCAAGAACTATGTAATGTTTTGAACAACCAACAATAAAAATTTAAAAAAAAAGAAAATTCCAAGGGTCTAGGAGTTGTGTGCCAGGAACTGGCATGGAGATCAAATACATATTTCTTATTGTCACTGCCAGAGAGGAATTCCAAGTGAGGAGGCTGAGCACATGAGTAGCAGGTGCAGAGAGCAGTGGCCTACCCTCATTGGTTCACTCATCAAGCTTTGAAGATGCAGTAAAGAGAAGACTGCTGTGCACAGGCACTCAGGCAGCCAGTAGAGAGACCCACTGGAGTGACAACCACTTCTTGCCCTGGGAACTCAAATCTTGTCATAGAATTCTGGAACATGGTTTTGTTGAATTCCCTCATTTAGACATGCTCTAAGGTATAGAAAACTTGGTCTTTATGGATGAGATAAATTTATAGATAGTGATATTTCTAAGAATATAATCTCAATTTTGAAAAACCTAATAAAATCTAATATAATCCTTTTAGTTGTTCATAGTTAGAATATGCCACCCCAAAATATGCTTATTTGGCCTTAAGATTATTTTGAGCTAATTATTTTGAGAAACTTTACATATAAGAAAAGTTCTGAAAACAGAGAAGTCACCCTCTTTAAAGAGAAATTTTCATCTATAAAGGAAATATCCTTCGTAAGAGTATCTCCCTCTAAGAAAAGGATCACTAAAGCACTAGAAACTCTTCTCAGTGGAGAAGTTATGACTTAGATTTGTAAAACAAACATTATATTTGATTTCTGGTGGTCTTCCTGGTTACCTCTCCATAACTGGCCCTTTTCCTTACACTCTTCTTTCCTTGTTTTTTTGGGGGGCAATGTTGTTTAAAACTGAAGTCTTACGACAACTCTTGAGATCTATTCTTGAAATTTGCTCTTTGATATGGTTTGGATACAGGAATGCCCCACAAAAGCTCATGTTTTAAGTAATGTGGCAAAGTTTGGAGGTGAAATGATTGGATTATGAGAGCTGTAACCTCGGCACTGGAATAATCCATTGATAGCTGGATGGATTACTGGGTAGTAACTGTAGGCAAGTGGGACATGGCTGGAGGAAGTAGGTTACTGGGGGTGTGGCCTTGGGGAATAAAACTATTCCTGGCACCTCCATTTCTCTGCTTTTTGACTGCTCTGAGCTAACTAGCTTTCCTCCATGTCCTTCTGCTATGAAGTTTTGACCTACCTCAGGCCCAGAGCAGTGGAGTCAGCCAACCATGGACTGAGAACACTGAAACCATGAGACCAAGATAAGTTTTCCTCTTCTGAATTGTTCTTGTCATGTATTTTAGTCACAGCACTCAAAAGCCAACTAACACTCTTGGAGAATTTTCTCTGATTTCTGAGTACGTTCCACGTTCACAGGAGGGATACGTGTTATTAAATTTCTGCTTAATAATAATTTTGTTTTTCTTTTACTTTGTTACAGGGAGTCTCAACTAAGAACAATGGAGGACAGAGAGAAAAACAATTTTTTTCCCCTTCTGAATTAAAAATATGTTGAACAAACTCTAAGAAACATATTCTCTCTAGGGGTAATGTACACACTCATATGTATATTCACATTACAGTCCATGAATTGAAAAGTTTCATCCATAAGGCTCATGAAAAACCATGCCATTTTTTCTAGTATGCATTTATACAAAGAGACCAAATAAATGTGCTGTAAGAAAGACTAATTTGATACTATGGTTCTAGGGAAAGACATTCTACCAGTTTACTCAACACAGTGGTTCCTAGTCAGAGAGTGTTATATGGAATGAATGAATAAATGAATCGAATGAATGAATGAATGGTGTGTACTGAAATTCTCTGAAGAAGCCACATTTATATTGAAGATGAAAGAGACTGTTTGAACTTGGCTGACTACAATATTCTGATTGTGGGGAGATGGAATGCTATAGGTTAAAAGCCAAAGGTAGGTTGGTCTATTCCTTTAACAGCCATTTACTCTCTGAATCTGACCTAACATTCTTGTGACTACTACACAAAATTCCTGGAATGCATCAGTAAGCTTAACACATCTCTAACCTTCACCAACCCAAAACTTAAGAATGGTATATGATAATATCTAAAACCTATAGACAAGATTTTACCACTTTGCTATAGCTTTCCGACCTGATGTCACCACTAGTATATATGGTGAATCTGTTGATTAATAACTGCTTTTGTTCCATGACTATTAGAGTTCACATAACTAACCTCTTCCATGATGGAGCATGCCATTTGGTGTTACTTGGGTCGAGATTCCCAGATCATAATTACTCATATTTGATTCAGAATAAAACAGAGCAGTTATTTTATGCTGACAATGTTATGAAATATATTTGGATAAACCCCAAACATTCTTCTGTCCATTCACAGACCAAGTGACAGGGATGTTGAGGCAGCATCTTCTATGACTTTCCATTATCTCTATGTGTTTTTTGGTTTTTGTTTTTTTTTTTAATTTTTATTTTTGGTTGTTCAAAACATTACATAGTTCTTGATATATCATATTTCACACTTTGATTCAAGTGGGTTATGAACTCCCATTTTTACCCCATATACAGATTGCAGAATCACATCAGTTACACATCCATTGATTTACATATTGCCATACTAGTCTGTTGTACTCTGCTGCCTTTCCTATCCTCTACTATCCCCTCTCCCCTCCCCTCCCCTCTTCTCTCTCTACCCCCTCTACTGCCATTCATTTCTCCCCCTTGTATTATTTTTCCCTTTCCCCTCACTTCCTCTTGTATGTACTTTTGTATAACCCTGAGGGTCTCCTTCCATTTCCATGCAATTTCCCTTCTCTCTCCCTTTCCCTCCCACCTCTCATCCCTGTTTAATGTTAATCTTCTTCTCATGCTCTTCGTTCCTACTCTGTTCTTAGTTACCCACCTTATATAAAAGAAGACATTTGGAATTTGTTTTTTAGGGATTGGCTAGCTTCACTTAGCATAATCTGCTCTAATGCCATCCATTTCCCTGCAAATTCTATGATTTTGTCATTTTTTAATGCAGAGTAATACTCCATT
>NW_025999853.1:13833240-13845866 GCF_001458135.2 Marmota marmota marmota
TGGCAGCATTTCGTTCCCTTTGCCGGGTGACCAAAGCAACGGGTGAGTCCTGACTGGCCCTCACAAGCCCTGTCTCAATCCTTTTGCCACTGCCTAAGAAGGCTCGGTTGGTATTTACCTCCACAGTATTCAGCAGGACCCGGACCGAGAAGCAATTTCTGCGGGTTCTTTAGCCCTGGGCCAGAGCAGTTCCAGGAGCCAGAATTCGGCCCCTCCGGGCTCGGTGTATGTTCTGATAGGAGCAGGCTCCAAGAAGCAGTTTCCGCGGGTTCTTTAGCACTGAGCCTGAGTGTCTGTGAGACGCAGGCGAATGGCAGCCTGAAATTACCTGTTCTATAGCTGAATGAGCTGCGATCAGTCGAAAACAGGGATGCTGACGTCAGCTCTCCAAGATGGTGGCCGCTGGCTTCCTCTGTGGTCTGACTGGTGTGGAGAACCGAATTGGACCGCTTCCTTCCCCCGTCTCAAACCCAGAATTCAGTACTGAGCACAGTGATTGCACAGCTGGCAGGAGGCCGCAGAATCTGCAGCGCTGTATCTTTGCGTTGCTATCTCGTCGTTTCCCAGCGCACGCCGCAGACTCTAGCCGTGGGGCGATTTGCTGAATAAGCAGCGTGACCCTCCGTGCGGACAAATCGCTCACGTTTGAGCCTCCGTAGCTGATCCTCGTGCGATAGAAATCCTTCCTCTAGGTTTTGGAGCACCCCAATTTTGCTGGAAATTCCTAACAAGATAGCTTTTAGCCATTCTAACTCGTCATTCTCACGCACAGTGACGTGGTACACGGGGGTGATGCACTCCCTTCACCGCCATCTTCCTTCCACCATCTCTATGTGTTTTGAAACTTATATTCAGGCTTGATTTTACCCTAATGTTTTTACATGCCATAACTTTATTTTTACATGCAGTTTTTGAGCAAGGTAACTATAGTCTCAAAGGGTCATATGACTGGAAACAGATCACTGGACTGTCCACTACCTTCCAAAGATGCACTCTCTGTCATCTCCATCTCAGGTAGAAGAAACAAAAAATAGGTATAAAGGAGACATAACAGAAGGAAAAGAAAATATAATTTTAATTTGAGTTTCTGCAAATCGTTCCAGGCCTGTCATTTCCAAAGCCAGTCTCTCTCTCAGGTCTGACAATCCCAAGTTCCTGGGAAATCTGTAAATTTTAAAGTTATCATAAATTTACTTACTTATAAAAATTATCTTGTACTCTATTAGCCAATAAATAGATTAAAGGAGAGATGATATTTTAAGAAATAATTCAGGGTACTCTCCAATGTTATTTCTCTGATCAGATCACAGAACCAACATCTGTCAAGAATCCTGAGAACAGACGGATGTCATCTTTACAAACCTCCCCATGCCCACACCTCACCTTCTCTAAAAGAAGAGCCAGAAACCCCCAAACAATATTCCTCACTCTTGAAATGGCCCTCATTCTCCCTTGAGTATGTATTCTCTGCTTAAGTAAATTCATCTCTGTGTCTGTACAAGGCACACACTGAAATTCTTCTTGTCAGGTAAATCAAGGACCCCACTTATCCTGTGCTGGGTTCCCCCCTCTCTGGGAACTCCTCTGCACCCTCTTCCAGTGAGGTCTATCCTAGTGTGACATTCCATCTTCTCTCGTGGTGAGTCATCCTCCTTACAGTAAGTCTTTATTACTTAAACTGTTTTGTATAAACTATTTATTTGAAATTGCTTATTAATGATAAAGATGGGTTCAATGGCTCAGTGGGTAATATTTTCTACCTGTGAATGTTGTTTGGGGTATTTCATGTTGGATAGAATGCACCACAATTTTTTCCAGTTAAGATTAATGGAAGATAGTTTACACTTAATGGCTTTTCACTTAATGATGGTTTTCAAAAGCAAAATCATTCAATGAAGGATAGAGGTTTCTGGTTTATCCTTCTAGTGTTTTTTTTTTTTTCAAATAAAAGCAAATAACTATTTCTAGTTAAGTAAAATAATATTAACAACCTGGTCCTTGTTTTTCTGTTTTATTTTGTTTGTTTGTTTTTAATGAAAATTACCTCTTGATTCCCCCTCATGCTGCCTATCTTTTGTAGCTATTAGGTCTGACTTGAAAATTCCTGCCCAACTCCCCCCAGAGTTCCCACTTCGCTCAACAGTTTTTCCTTTGCTGGGGGCATCCGAGCAGCAGGGCAGCAATAACAGGGCTCAACACACTCCTCTGGATTGTCTTTCTATTCTGTTTTCTCCAAGATGTCCCGCCCCTAGCTAAGCTGAGTGACAGGAAAGCCCTGCCAAGACAGGAGCCCAGACTGTCTGGAATGCTTGAACACTTAATGACTCACAGCAGGAGTCCAGCTGAATGGAGGGAAGTGGCAGGAGAGGAAGGGAGGGAGGAGGTGGGCGAAGGGGACGGGGTAGAGAAAGAAAGGTGGTAAGGAGGATTTGGAAGGAGTACAAGTGGATGCATGTGCACACACACACAAACATGCACACTGGCCATACACAAAAAATCAATGCATGGTGCTCATAAATACTTATGAGAGCAAAACCTTAGCGTCAGGCTTACACCAAGGCCCATGAGAAAGTTATGAAATTAAATTCTCATCTTTCTTACTTCTGAGCTAGATTTCATAGATTTCCAACCCCCCCCCCCATTGGATCCCTAAACCAAGTCTCTTTAGTTCTAAACCCATCTATTAATAAAAGGTTGGTGAGAGCCCCAAATGGAGCATCATTAGCACAAATGCAGTATTACGTTTGCAAGCAAGCTTTCTTTTATAGGGAATATACTTTTTCTAAAAGGTCTGAGAGAAGAACTAGAACATCCTCTCACATTTAATCTGCAGTAAAATGGAAGTTAGGTGGGCTTTTGGATTCAGAGATGAGAAGAGACAAACAAAATAACAGAATACAACCAGTGTTACTAAAGAACAGTTTCCTTCAGGGCTCATCTTACCTGGAAATTACTTTAATTAAAAGCTCAGAAATGGCAGGCATGGTGGCACAGGTTTATAATCCCAGCAACTCAGGAGGCTGAGGCAGGAGGATCGCAAGTTCAAAGCCAGCCTGGGCAATTTAGCAAGATCCTGATTCAAAATAAAACTCTATTAACTGAGCTATATCCTTAGCCCCTCAAAATAAAAATTAAAAAAAGCTAGGCATTTGCTTAGTGGTAGAGCACCCACCTCTGGGTTAAATTCCCAGTTCAAAAGATGAAAAAAAAAAAACCACAAAACAACAACACAGAAATAAAAATTTTATTGTGATAGAGAAATCTACATTAATATTATATCATTAATGTGATTTACACCTGACAAGATAGAATCTAATAGAAAAGCTTGTCAATAGCATAGACATTTTACAGTCACTATTTTTCCCTAATTTTTTCAACTTTGCATTATGAAAAATTTCAAATATACGAACTAATTGATGTAATTAGGTGCAGTGAATATTAATTTACCCATCACCTAGATTTCATAATTATTAATATTCTTTCATACTTTCTTTACGTGTGTGTGTGTGTGTGTTTAGTTTTCTTTTTGCCAGATGACTGGAAGTTGCAAATAGCATAACATTTTACCTCTAAGTACTTCAGCATGCAGTATCTAAAAATGAAGACATTCTATTATAATTCTACATAATTGTATAATCATACTTAAGTTAATAATAATTCCATTATGATATCTATAATGCAGTGGGTATTTTATTTCCCTATCAGACCCAAAACATCTTTTAAAGCTCCCCCTGCCAAAAAAAAAAACAAAACAAGGCCATAACTCATTTCCCATATTACATCAGTCTGTCCCTCTATCTCTTTAGTCTGGAATAGGACAGGTGCTGTGTGTTTTCTCATGACATTGACCTTTTGGAAAGATTTTGCCATTTCTTTGGCGAAATGTTCAATGTATTAATTTGTTCTCTTTTTCCTTTATTTATTACAAATCAGAAAGTTATTTCCAAATACTTGAGTAGATTCAGACTAAATAAAAAATTAAATTAAAAAAGAAAAAGAATTCAGTGGGAGCCCAAGGAATGTCTTCAGTAAGAAATAATTCCCATGATATTGATGGAATAAGTATTAGAAGTTAAAATTTTAAAAATAGAATATTAAAAGTAAAGCGGGGGGATGTTGGATCTTTGTGTTGCCTCACAATGGAGATGTGTAATGTTAGGCCATCCCAATATCAATGACACTGTGCTCATCACCTAGTCACATCTCCTGATTGTAACACTATGACCTTCCTTTGCAATTTATCAATCAATCCCTGTGATTGATCCTTTGGGTCCATTTGGATATCCTATGCCCCTACAACCTCTCACCACATGATTTTTCAAAACCATTTATGAACCTTATCTAAATCAAGAGTTTCATTTGAGGCTTCAGAATGGTGATTTTCTAATTCTATCATTCTACATCTAGTTGTAGAATGTTGCAAGGTAAGGAGGAACTTTCACTCGACAACAAGGGAACTATAGTTCCCCCAAAACATAAAGTAATCCTTTATTTTTGCTTTGATGTGTGTGCGTGTGTGTGTGTGTATGTGTGTGTGCGCGCACACATGCGTAAGCATGTAATATAGGGGATTGAACCCTGGCATGTTTTGCATCTGAGTCACATTCCCAGCCTTTTGTTGTTTTTGCGTTTAAAAAACAGTGTCTCACTCAGTTGCCATGGCTGGCCTCCAACTCTACATCCTCCTCCAGCAGCCTCTAGGGTAGCTGGGATTACAGGCATGGCCCACGCTTCATTTTGCTTTATTTTTAATTGCCATGTATCAGAGCACAGAGTTCAGATGATCATCACATCCAATGTTGTGAAATGATTCTCCTGTACTCTAACTCTCTGAATGGACTTGTGCTTTTTATTTATTCAATGTTTTAAAGTCAGTTATAATTATTATTCTTTTGATGCTCAAGAAGTCCCATAGGTTGGCTCCTGAGTCCTTCTGATATGACTATCTAGTCTTTTGAGTGCTTCTTTGTCTTCCAGCCCTAGATGTCACTTACCCACATTGTCCTCTGACCCAAATTTGGAATTAGCCATTAGTCCAATGAATTCTGGTTACTTTGAGTGGAGGATGGTATTTAGAAAACAAGATCCAGTATTAAATGTCCTCATTGCTGCTGGAGTCCTTCAGTGGTCTTGAAATTACAAATTCACAATGATGTTTTTCATATTTAATTGATAGGATTTTTATGAATGTCATTAATTTTATATTTGTATTATAATATCTTGACTTCCAGTAGCATCAGCATTTTTACTGGTTTTGTACAACAATATACATAAAATAGTTTGAAAACCATAGTACCAATATTACTACAAACTACAAAATCATTGAATGTAGTTTAGGATTTCTTCATGATTGTTTTTGATTGTATAGTCTTCTAATGAACCTCAGAGCATTGTGCTCAAAAGATCCCCATCTATCTGGGCCCACATTCTCTTACTCTTCCAGGTGTAAGGTGTAGGCAGTCAGTACTCAGGGCTGATCAGCTCATGGCCACCCTTGCCCAGACCCATTTCAGAAGAATAAGCAGGACCCTGGTTTGTCTGGCTCATCACACATGCCCTACCCCAACCACTGAGCATTAACTGGATTAATTTTAATTTTGATTATATCTTATCAAATGGCTTCCTCCCTACCTACCAAGTGGTCCAGACATAACTATAATAGAACCTCTTCTGCAAAGAGGTTCAAATGAAGCATCTCCTTATCCAACTAGGAATCCAGGAAATACAGTTGCTTTCTGGAAGTAAATATTTACAATAAACAAAAAATAAAGAAATGAAATTATCTGAAATCATTTCTTCATCAAAAAAAAATTAAAGGCAAGGCATGGTGGTGCACTCCTGTAATCCCAGAGGCTCTGAAGGCTGAGGCAAGAGGATCCAGAGTTCAAAGCCAGCCTCAGCAAAAGCAAGGCTCTATGCAACTCAGTGAGACCCTGTCTCTAAATAAAATACAAAATAGGGCTGGGGATGTGGCTTCAGTGGTTGAGTCCCCCTGAGTTCAATCCCCAGTACCCACCCCCCACACACAAAAATTAGAAGACTAAAAAATTGGAAAAAGAATTAGTAAGACAATCAACAAAGGAAAAGGAATAGATAATGGAGAGCCCATTTGGGAGACAGATTGGCTTCAGGGACTCAGCCCATGGGGACCAGATAGCAGACACATCCCTTCAGAGCAGATGAACAGAAAGCTTTGGAGTACATTTACCTTGATATACAGCAATATTTATTGTTCGTGTGGAGATCAGGCATTTGCTTACCTACTTCTCATGCCTCATCACTTCACCCATGATCCTTAAGAAGTAAAATCACACAATACCTTCATATCTAGATAACACACAATGCTACTACTCGGTAAACCAGGAAGAGCCCAAGAGCTTGATTTAGTCTCAATTTATGTCTTGATTTTGCCAGTTGTCAGCATTGTGGAGTTCTTTGTTTGTGTTTTGCTTTTTGTGGCACTGGGGATTAGATCCAGTGGTGCTCTACCTCTGAACCACAGCCCCAGCTTTTCCTTCTTTTTATTTTGAGACAGGGTCTCGAAAAGTTGCTGAGGCCAGTCTTGAACTTGCCAACCTCCTGTCTCAGCCTCCTAAATAGGCAGGATTACAGACATACACCTTTGTATCCTGAGCGTTGTGGTTCTGGACAAATCATTTGATTTCCGTGATCCTCATTTCTTTAGACGTAAAATGGAAGTGACAAATACTCTCTCTGTTACCACACACCTTGTCATGGGAATCAAAGTCAAAACAGAATAAGAATGAAGTGCCAGAGAAATAGCAGGAATTGTTCCTGGGGACACCTTTAATCCCCACTTCTGCTCTGCACCTCCGTTGGCCCTCCCTCCCAGCCACCTGCCTCCCAGCTCCCCCCCACACACACAGAGTTCAACTCTAAGAGTTATCCTGACTTAATTGTGGGATTCTCAGTGTGCTCAAGCCGCGGACTCCATCCATATATCATCTTTGTATGTGCAGGCTGCTCCTGGTTGATGGCAGCTGTGCGCTGCTAATGGCCTGCCAAGCCTCAGAACTGCTCTGGTGTAGCAATTATTTGCATTAATCAAAGGCTTCAAGCAAATCTCCCACGTTTGGCTGACTAGTAAAAGTGTATATTCATGCTGTGCTCAAATGAGAGATTTCACAGGAAAAGGGGTATTTCAGACACATGTTGCTACCATGGTTCTCAGCTTTTGGCCAATCTCTCACTCATACAAGGTCAGTTTTACTGGAGGAAATTATCTGTAGACAAGCTTACTTAACAAAAGAGAATGTGGTGGCCTTAAGTGCACAGACGTACTTGCTAATTAATCCACATTAGAATGCATGGATACACTATTGTGTCCATTCCAATTCCAGATTGGAATGTAAACTAATCAGCATCAATGGACACCTGTTTGAATAGTTCTAGGTGGGATTTTAAATGAGTCATTGGCAGCATTGCATTCAGGTGATACCATGGACAGTGGCATGGACCCAGGGAATTGAAGCCACTTTCATCCTGAGGGAATAGATAGCATCCATTTTTTAGAGGCTCCAAGTGGGACATCTCACATGATATTGCTCTGTGGCTACGTATTTCCTTTCACCCTCAATGGAAAGGCGACATTGAAATATTTCTTGCCAAACCAGAACTGACTTGGAAATCTCAAAGTCACTATGGAAGAGGGCTCTGGGAGCTGGTAAAGGCTCCTGTCATGCCGTTGGGTTTCTCTCTGAAGTCAAACTAAATCTAAACTCTTTTTACCCATCTCACCCTGTATTATTCAGTTTTTCATTACTATATTTAAAAAAAAAAAAAAGACCTGAGGTAATCCACTTATCAAGAGAAAAGATTTACGGTCTCTCAATTTTGGAACTCTCAACTGACCTCCAAGGTCAGTCGGCCCTGTTACTTTGGGACCTGTGTTGAGAGAGAGAAATGCAGCCGGGATCCACTATCCCTCTTGAGGGCATGCCCCAGTGACCTAGTTTCCACCCATCAGACTCCACCTCTTAAAGGTGCCGTTACCTCCCAACACTGTCAAGCTGGGAACTAAACCTCGAACACATAGGTCTCTGGGGAACATTCAAGATCTAAACTATAGCAAACCCAGATAGAAAAGAAAAGGGAGACTGGAAATTGCTCAATCAGTGTGTGGTGACTTTTTCTCTCTATGCTAGAATATTAGAATAATGAGAAGGAAATTCTGAAGCAATCAAATGCTAAGAAGCCCACTACACTGAGGCAGTATTCACTGAGGAACACAGTGGGTAAGATGTAGGAGAGAGCCACTCGGCTAAGCTTGACAGAATTCCTGTCCTTGAGCGGTCTCTGCTGATGCATCCTGAGTTCCTCCCCCTATCTGTAGTCAACTCAGGTTATTGCTTTAAAATTTCACCCTGTTTTTTTTTTCTAAAATAATAAGAACTTACATTTTAATGAAAGGATCATTATCATATTCAAGCATACACTTTCCCACAGGACTTTATTCTTTGCATATTTATGATTCTGCTGGCCTAAAGCTGAAAGAAATTTACAAATAGAACAAAGAAATAGAAGGTGCTGACTTCTGAGAAGACCGTCGTAAAATGCCGTTTGCAAAGATTATGTGTGGTTTGTATTGTCCACAGCCACTTGACCTTCTTCAAACAAACATACCCAAGTCTTACTCTAGAGAATCACCTTCTTCCTCACTCTCAGTGCTTCTGTTAGAATTGATCATGAACTTGGCTCCAATGGAGTTCATGTGATTCAGACCTGTCTCAGAAAGCATCATATCCCGCTGGGCCATGATGCTCAGTTTGGAAATGGGCATGCTCCCCAACTCAGCCAATATGTGCTAGTTCAAAACTGCTGAGAAACAGAGGGATTCTTTATTGCTTTGGATTTTTACCTGGGAGGATTTAATACTAGCACAATGGGCAGCCATCATTGGAAACACAATGGGAGAGATCAGAATTCAAACATTAAGAGAGACCTGGGTCTGTACTAAGCAACAGACTTGCAATGACAGTAACCACTATATTCTATTCTTTCACTTAAGCCCAGTTCAGCTGGGCTTTTTGCACACCTAAATAAACCATCTCAAGGAGATTCAGAACCATATTGCATATTTCATCTTCCGAAGAAGGAAATATTATTTCTTAGTCTATCCAGGCTGCTATAGCAAAATGCCATAGACTAGTTGACTTTTAAACAACAGAAACTTATTTCTCACAGTTCTAGAATCTAGAGAGTCATGGAACTAATAGGTATGTTGTCTGGTGAGGGCCCATTTTCACAGATGGAAACTTCTAGCTGTGTTCTCACTTGGTAAAAGAGGTGGAGGGTCTCTCTCAGTCCCCTTGTATAAGGACACTTAGGCCATTCATGAAGGTTCTGTCTTCATGATCTAATCACCTCCTAATACCACCACATTTGAGGTTTGGATTTTTACCTATGGATATTGAGGGGACATAATTATTCAATCTGTAACTTATTATAACCCTTTTCCTGACTAACTGATCATTTTAAAGTTACAGAAAAGGGTTCTTCCAGTCAAAAACAGAGAGACCTACTTGCTGGTTGCACAGAACCAGTTGAGAAAGTGGACAAGTTTTTATGTCAGGGTAGGCGTCCCTGGTTCTCATCTAGGAGGTGACGGGTCCCAAAGGGAGGACTGCTAAGGCTCCTCCTACAAGTCCACTGGATACATGCCCGAACAAGGAGGATTTTGAGAAAGAACCAGAAAGAAAAATGTTTTCTAACCAATAGGACACTTACTCACATGGACAGGATTTTTGTGGTTCTTTAATCATCTCTGTCAGAGACCCTAAGCCTGATGGCAAAGGGTATGGTTTAAAAATAAATAAATCAAAGAAAATACACTTTAATATGTGTACTTCTTCACCTGCTAGAGAGGTCTAATATGTGAACCAGATTAAGCTATTTTCTAATTTTCAAACCAGGCCAGCTGGGCAAAGCAACACCGCCTTTGATAAATGAGAAGGAAAGCTCATTAAAGAGAACCTCCATGCTCCTTCTTTCTTTTTTTCTTTCTTTCCTTTTTTTTTTTTACCATCAAGAAATTCTGCAAGCTGCAGTTAACGACTGGAACAGTCTGCAGGCTGCACTTAACAATCCACGTGGTGTTTGTGTCTGCTGAACTTGTGTATTTGCATTTAAAAGGGACTTTGGGCTAGATATAAACACTTTAATGAGATTTACAGCACAGACAAAGGACAGTTAACATTTTGATCCAGTGTACAGGAAGCTGAAAAGCTATCATTAAATTGGTAACCAATGGTATTGAAGTTCCCTTTTGAAATCACTGATTGGATGTTTGCAGGATGAGGGATCAAAACAGAAGACAGGACTAAAAGGAAAGGGGTGGGAACACTGATCTTGTTTTCTGAATTTAAATACTTTCACTTTGTAATCATAAAAAGAGAACAAAAGGTACTTTATAGATCCACCAATCAATATACACCTGGAGGTGAAAAATGGAATGGAGAGGGGAGTCATAGCACTCGCCTGTAGTCCCACCAGGGAGGGTGAGACTCGAGAACCATTGAGCCTAGGAGTTCAACACCAGCCAGGACAACATAAGACCCCATCTCAAAAATAAATGATGTGGAAAGAAGAAAGTAAATAAAAATTGGAATAGTACTTGGCCATCATCTGGCCACTCTGGAATGGGGACGCAGTCACACTACAAGATGCTGTGGTCAATGATGGATCACATATGCAACAGTGGTCCTCTAAGATTATAATGGAGCTGAAAAATGCCTATCACTGGTGACATCAGAGCCACAGTAAGGTTCCAGAGCAATGCACGTGTCAAGTGTTTGTGGTGATGCTAGTGTAAACAAACCTACTGTGTTGCCCGATCCCTGTTGAATAAAACCCAGCACATACAGTCTGTATGGTTGATAATACTTGATAAAATGGCTGCTGCTGGTTTATGTGTTTACTAAAATATGCTTTCTATTGTTATTTTAGAGTATACTCTTGCTTATTTGAAAAAAAAAAAGTTAAAGTTTAGTGTGAAATAGTATGTCACGTGTGGCTGGCAGCAGCCTCGGACACCTCATGTTCACTGTATCTCTGGAGTAAGGAAATGCCCAAGAATTTCCTCTTGGGCTGTCCTGTTCATCACCGATCTGGAAGCCATAGGTTAATATCTGTATGCAACTTAAAACCCAGGTGTGTAGCAGGCCATGTCATTAATGTCTGCACAATGACAAAGTCACTCAAGGACTCATTTCTCAGAACATGTCCCCATGGTGTAAGCAATGCATATCTGTACCTATCAGACCCCCTGCCTTCAGGACAACCACCTGGGAACAAAGGAGAATAAGTTTGGAAATATTATTTCAGCTCAGAGACTACATAATGCAAAACCTCTTCCATCTCAAATGATTCTAATGCTCACAGAGCTCCCAACCACTTGCTTAGGAAAGCCTAGAGCTCGGTCCAAGAGTAGCTGAACCTCATTTTCCTCATCTGCACAAATGAGTTGGGGTGGGGGGAGAGACTGACTCTCACTGTTTTCATTGCCATTCGCAGAGATTACCTACTTACTTCACAGAGCTCCTGCAAAGATTTGATCCTCTCTGTAAACCTGCCCCTGATTCCACCACTCTAGAGCCAGTGCCTCTTCTTTTCCTATAAGACTGTATATATCTCCTTGTACAGCCCATATCCCAAAAGCCATTAATGTCACCTCTATGGCTTTCTGTCTCTGCCAGGTCACTGCAGGCTCTTTAGGGACATTGCTCCAGTCTTTGACTGTTACTGGTTGATTATCTACTGTGTGACAAAAGCCTCTTAGGTACTCAGAATCCATCAGTGAATAAAGAGAATACAGGGAGGTACCTGCCCTCCAGGTGCTGACAATCTGATGGCAGCAGAGGAGGCTGAGGCAGCCGATGATTACAGGACAATGAGAATGACACTCTCAAAAATACAAGCCATCCTAGATCCTTAATTCTTTGTTGAATGTAAGTGAACAAATAAATCATTGTTTATTTCCTTCTCTCTAAAGGCATCAAGGACTCCTTAATGGCACAGGTTCAACAATTATAAAAATCTCATATTTGGCTGATGATCACTTTTTATATTTTCTACCTCTGTATTCAAAATGTTTAGAATCATGAGAATGTCCCTATTTAAAATTCAGTCTCAGTGAAGAGACAAAAAAAAAAAAACCCTCCACATTTCAGATTTATTGGTGTAAAGGGTATGAACGTAGAACCCTTGATCTATAAAACAATGTTCCTACTGGGAATCAGACGGCACTCAGGGTAGACCGTCTACTGCACAATATTAGCTCCTTCTTTTGATTTTTATTTAAACTTTCTTCAAAGCTTCAAATTCTTCAGTAACTTCTAGGAGTGATAATTGTATCTCTCAGGAGGTATGTCTAATGTTTAAAAAGAATCCTCAACTTCTAAGACAATGATGGGGCTGTTTACACTTGCCGCAACCACCAAGTCTATTTATCAGTAGGCTGTCGTTCCTAAATGAGTTAATATAACTACTCACAGGGCCAAAGTTATTGATGTTTAGCATATCTCGGGCCTTTTGAATTAATTTTCTCACTGGTGAGTGGCAATGAAAGACATTGAGAGTACTTCCCCCCACTTTTTTTTTTTTTTTGG
>NW_025999853.1:13845891-13984972 GCF_001458135.2 Marmota marmota marmota
TTGAGAGACGCCGACCACTCCGTCTCTATGAGACGTACCTTCCCCCCTTTTTTTTTTTTTTTGGTGCAGTGCTAAGGAATGAACACCAGACCTTGCACAGGTTTGACAAGCACTCTACCACTAAGGCCAATCTTTAAAGCGTCATCTTTAACAGTGAGTAATAGAGTTGCAATGAAAAATACCCATCTAGCCTGGGTCTCCAAAACCTAGGTCAACTCTCCCGGCTGTATTTGTTTTACTTCTTCATCACAAATCACTTAGCTTCCTTGTACCCCAGTTTTCTCATTTGTAAAATGAGACAATGAAACTGGAAAATCCATTACAATCTTGTGCAGCTCTGCTCTCCTAGGATTCTAATATTTCCATTTTATCCATATGAGGAGTGCAAAGCCCAGATCTTCAGGCTCAGAAACCAGTATTTTTCTGGGGGGTGGGAGGAAGTCAAATTCCTCATGGGTACAGCATGGCCTGATATTGAATACCTTCTCCCAAAACCTCCACCAGCTTTCCTTAGTCATTCAAAACCAAAATAGAAAACCTAAATAAAAGGAGTACGCTTGCTATGGAAATACAACTTTATAAAAAAAATTATAATAACAACTTCAGCATATGAGCAATTACACACATCCCACTCCCTCGTTACACACACAGCTGCAACAACAGAGACCAGACTTCTACTCCTCAACCCCAGCATTGCAAATAGATTAGCTCAAGTGTAAACAGGAGAGAAAAAAAGAAGAACTGATCCACATGTCATACATGTGAAAAAAAAAATCAATACAGCTTGGTTTGAATCGTGCACATTTTGAGAATAAATTTCCAAATTCTTATTTTTTTACTGTCAACAACAGCAAGTAGTAAATGAGAGAAGCAAGACAAGAGGCAGGTATAAGATCAGAAATACATTGTTGGGGGGTCATTACAGTCACTGAGGTAAGCGGTATAATGTCCAGGTTAAAGCAAGAATGGAGAAGGATTTTACTTGAAACAAAAATAAAAGTGTATATATCATTAATTCAGTTGTTGACTAAGTACATACTCCTGGGAAGGACTTATTTGAGGAAGATTTACATTTATAACATTATTGTAATAAATTGTGTTGAAATGAAACACTGGGTTATCAGTTTGGATTAGAGGACTCAGATCTCCTGCAAAGATCTTTAGGTACAAGGGAAGACAGTAAAAAATGATGCACTAGTAAAATAAAATAAAATATAAAAATAAGAAACAGGTAAATAGATTATGCCATTAAAAGAGACATTGAGAGCCAGTTAAAAACCAATTCATAGGGACTGAGGTTGTGACTCTGCGGTAGAGTGCTTGCCTAGCACATGTGGGGCCCTGGGTTTGATCCTCAGCACCACATAAAAATAAATAAACAACAAAAAGGTATTTGTCCATCTACAACTACAAACAAAAATGATAATAATAAAAAAAACCTATCCAAGGTCATGTGAAATTTCTAAGTGTAGAATAATCACACTTAGTAAGAGAACTCTTCAACCATACTGGCCCAGGTAGTTGACTGTCATGCAATTCTGAGGAAAGATTGCCGAAAATCAGTTTCCCTGTTACACGGCCCTCCCTCAGACCACTCGTCAGAATTTTATTTACACTGGTCCTGCTAGTAAGAAAAACTCGGTAGTTCATAACTTCTTTGTAGCTTCTGACCCCACCAACAAGAAAACACAAAGTTACCTGGAGACTCAGTAACACCCTCAATACTTTGTTCACTCATCAAATTTGCACAGAATTTCTAACAAACACTGGATCGGGTGCTAGCAGCACAGTGGTGAAAATACCAGATGAAGTCTTTGCCTTCTAAGATTTGGCACCCTGGCTACTGGATGGAAGGTGGGGACTCAGGATCCCAAGGACCCCTGCTGAAAGACTGCAAACACCTGTCAGAGGGATTGAGGCCATAGTCACAATGGCATTCAAGATGTGCTAACTCAAAATAGGGCACCCTGGTATTTGAAAAGACCCCAGAAGCAGGAAGGTCCTCTCACTTTCACCCTTCTCCTCTGAAGCAGATCATAACATCCTCATTCAAAAGGTCTTCATCTGTCTCTGAAGACACAAGGTCACACAGAAGAATCTGAGCAGGCCTTGCGAGGATCCCCCCAGTTTCTTACCAGGTAGTTGATTGTCATGCAATTCTGAGGAAAGATTGCTAAAAATCAGTTTCCCTGTTTAGTAAACAGCCTTTGTTCAGACACATTTATCTACAACTATCCTTCCTTTATCAAACCTAGCATAAAAAATACGTAACTTTTCTGATTTCCTTAGGTCTTCATTTCTGTAGGCTCCAACATCACATAAAACTTAGGTTGAATACATTTATATACTTTTCTCTTGTTGATCTCTTTTAGGTGCAGAGCTATAAACCAAGTGAGTGTGAAAAGAAATCTTTCTTCCCCTACAGAAGGAAAGTGTCAGAGGTCATTGCTGTAAACAACTATTGTGCTACGTGTGACAGTGGGGAGGCCAACATGGGGGAAATGGAGGCCTCCCACCTTAACCAACATCAACATGCCAGCCGCATGAAGGAGCCCTCCAGAAAGCACATTTTCAAGCCACAGTAGGCCTTCAGAGAACTAAAGTCAAGCCAATGTCTTGCTGTTATTTCATAAGAGAGTCCTGTCACGGGTTGAGCTGTGCCACAGATGTATTGACATCCTGACACCTGGTACATGGGAATGTGACCTCAATTGGAAATGGAATCTCTGCAGATATAATCAGGTTAAGAAGAGGTCATTAGGGTGGACCCTAGTCTGATATAATTGGTGTTATTATGAAAAGGGAAATTTGGACCCAGAAATCAACATACAGAGAGGGAAGACAATGTAGGAACACATGGGGAGAAGATAGGCACATAACAATGGAGGTTGACATTGGAGTAATGAATCTTTAAAATGCCAAAGATTTCCAGCCAAAACCAAGAGCTGGAAGAGGAAAAAAAAAAAAAGATTTTTCCCTGCAGGCTTTAGCAGGACAAGGCTCTGCTAACACCTGAAGTTTGGACTTCTAGACTCCAGAAGTGTGATGCAATAAATTCCTTGTTATTTAAACCACCGAGTTTATGGTACTTTGTTATAAGAGCCCTAAGGAACTAATACAAACCAGAACCATCCAGATCCTTAACTTCCTGACCTTCAGATATTGTGTACAATAGTCTATGTTCATTGTTTTATTAAATTTTGGTGTAATGCATCATACAACACAACAGCTGAGCCATTCTCAGAGCTGATCCAGAACCAACACCTTCCTACCAAAGTCCAGTAAATCTTTCTGCTGCATCAAACTGCTGCTCATTATCTTTGGGTATAAAAGAAAAGCCTCAAATATTTAGCTCAAATTGCTGATAATGGTTTTGGAGACATCAATAGAACTTTCCACCATGGAGCAACAAAGTTATGGAAAGATAGACGCCATCCAAAAGTGAAACTAATCTTAGCCTGAGTTCTTCTATATCCCTGTAGTAGAGGCATCAAATCAACAAAGCTCAATGATAAAATCAACAAGATGGACATCATATTACAAAGAGCATTATTTGTAACTGTTCATTCTCTCTCCAGATATAGATGGGTAGTCAGAAGGAAGTGAGGGAATAGGTTGGATGAGCATGCAGAGTGAAAACACACAAAATCCCTAGAAAATTCCATGTGTCAGTAAGGCGGAATTATTGCTCAAACTATTGCTCTTGTTTTTTCACAATTATTTTTTTATTCTGGCTTACAAATAGGTTCTTGTTTTCTCCCTCTCAGCCTCCTTAAATTCTTAAAATTTAATGCATTTCTTTTTTTATGATGGAAAGAAGAATAATGTGTAGTCTTTTCATATTTATTCTATTTTTTATTTATTTTTGGTGCTGGAGATTGAACCCAAGGTATTGCATATGCTAAGCATGTGCTCTACCACTGACCTACACCCCCAACTCCTGTATTCAGATCATTTTTTGTTTTATGGTACCAGGGATGGAACCCAGGGGCACTTAATGGTGAGCCACATCCCCAGCCCTTTTTTATATTTTATTAGAGACAGGGTCTCACTGAGTTGCTTAGGGCCTCACTAAATTACTGGGTTTGAACTCTCAATCCTCCTGTCTCAGCCTCCCAAGTCACTGGGATTACAGGCATGCGCCACCTCACCTGGCTTCAGATCTTAATTAATGATCTACTGAGTCTCAATATTATAATTATAGAAGCCTTTTGTTTCATGTCATTAATTTATTGATTACAATTTGATCTAGATAAGATCACTTCATAATATTTGAAGTTTGAAGAAGAAAAGTAAAAACAAATGTGAAATGCCTTGGTCTATAGCTTCTTTCTGGGAGAGGAAATGAATGAGGTTAATTTAGCCCAGCACAGGGTCCAATGTGAGGGTGGTTGGGCACCAACACTGCATTATCTGTCATTCAGGCATTTATGAGGCCATTAATTTATATAAAGCTATTTGAAGTCTCAAATCCCAAACCTCCCACCCCTAATCAGCATCTGATTACCTGTTATATTATTTTGCATTTTTGTTAGTATAACAAAAGTCAACTCATTTCAAAAGAAGAAAATTTCTGGAAAGTGTTAACCCTTTCTTTAACACGAAGCACTGAGTAAGTAGAGGGTGTTATTTCGTTTTTGTTCTTTGGGTCTCAGTTACCTTCCAAGGAGTTACACATGAACAGCATGCCCAGCTCATGTATTCATGAGATTCAACATTTCCACAGACATGAACTTCATGAGTTCATTCCAACACAGTTGAAATTCATATTTTTTTTGCAGGTTTGTTTGCATTTTAATCAAAGCACAGCAAACAGCAAATGAAAATGAGAATTTTCTTTGGGCTCACCCTTTTTTTAAATGGCAACTATTGGCTGTGATTAAGTGAAGACAAAACTACATGCTGTGGCAGTTGAAATACTTCTGGAATTTATTAACTTCGGCATACATGCTAAGGCCAAATGAGCTTCTTTAATTTCCATAATGAAATTGTTTTTGTAAAGTTAAAAATACTGTAATGAGGCCAAAACGGTGTGCTTTCAGGGGTCTCCCATGGTGAAACAAATGAGATTTGAGCTTCTCTAATTGGGCGTACTGCAGGCTGGCTTGATATTCTCCTCAACACAGGATGTTTGTTATCCTAACAAAAAAGGGGTCTGCAGCTGTCAGCAGAGTGCTAGACAGGCTTTTCTAAAGCCAAACTACCAGGAGGAAGACTGAGCTCTCTGGCTGGGACCACCCAAAGGGAAAGATCAAGTACGGAACAGAGCTGCTCTTCCCTGATGAAGAAGTTATTCGAAAAGTAATTTGTTTACAGCTACCAAAGGAAAGCTTTGGAAACAACTGGGGAGAATTCCCACAATCCTCTGAAAGAATTTTATTTGATTAAGCAATGAATATGGATATTTTTTTTTCTCTCTCTCTCTTTTTTTCCTCTTATGAATTAAATCTCATTACTCGTCAACACAGGCCTTTGGAGTCTTACTGTTCCAGGAGAAAACACAAAAGTTAGGCCCATTTTGTTGAGGCAGCTCTGGCAAACTCAGCTGGTGAGCCACCACTGTGGGCGCCATGGAAACAGCCCATAACCCTCTTTGAGCTTTGGAACCGTTTTGATGTAATATTGTCTTCATTTATTTTTAACCATTGCTTTCAACTACAAAGGGAAGTAAAATAGAAGGTTACAGTCAAATTAATTTTTAGCCACCAGAAGTAAGTCAGTAACTGAATTTTCCTACTTTGCAATAGGTGTTTTACTTTGGACATAAATATTCAACAGAATCCAGAAAGATGAATAATTTTGCTGTAAACTTACACTATTTGGATACATTTGCTTGATGCTAGACAAGTGAACGATTGGTATACTATCAAAATATATGAAAAATTAATCATGTATTCACCAAATGAATTAAAATCTCCTAAATCCAATTATTCAAAGGGATAAATATTTAAAGAATAATATAAGCTGCTATAGTAGGCTATAATTATATGTTATAATAGTAAAATGTGCTTTTCCAACAGTGTAGCTCCAAATGCTCTTTTAGTATTGTTCCAGAGAACAACATTATAAATCATCACATAGGAATTAGATGAAATAGATTTTATTATAATAAAGCTTTTTTCCCTTGCCTCTAATTAATAGCTTCTACAATACATTATTTGATTGTTGTTTCTAATTTATTCAAGACATAAAACAATCCCACTTTTAATGAAACAAAAAAAAATGTCACTATTTTTTCTTTTCATTGGTCTTACTTTTTATTTCTATTTTTTTCAATAAGCTTTCACATATCAGTCATTTTAAGGACTCTACCCAATCCTATATTTTTAAGATGAGTCTAAACATCAATGAAACTATTTGGGAGAAATATATCATTTTAAATTTGGTAAATATAGAATTTAAGTTAAAATGAACTATTAGCTATATACACGTTTTGCAGACAAAATTAACAAAATAAAATTGTAGTCCCAGAATGATAACAACACTGAAAACCACACAGGACCAATACACATGACTGTAATTATGCAGAATCTGAATTCTGGCCAGGCTCGAGGGTGTACACCTGTAATTCCAGTTACTCCAGAAATTGAGGCAGAAGGATCAAGTTTGAAGCCAGTCTGAGCAACTTAGTGAGACCCTGTCCCAAAATAAAGAATAAAAGGGCTGGAGATGTAGCTCAGCCATAGAGTGTCTCAGGATTCAATCCCCAATACTTAAAAAAAAATGCAAATTTTAAAATTCAAAAACAATAGCAAACCTTAGTGGTCAATAGAATAAACTCTGCAATCTAAGAGATCTGGATCTGGACTGGAATTTCAAGTCATTCTCAATAATTGTGAGGCTCTGCATATCTCAGCCCTTTAGCGCTCAGTCTCCTTATCTGTAAAGTTGGAATCACAAAAGCATCTATCTTAGAGAGCTGTTATATTAGATGTGACCAGGCCCATGGACAGTGCCTGCATGTTATCAACAATCATTTAAATATGTGATAAAGAGGGAGTCACAAAGAAGACAATGGTGATGATGATGTTGACATTGAAGATTCATGTACTACAAAATTCTTTTGAATGTACTGGAAATTATTTTCTTCATGCCTGGATACTGGAGTTTAAGAAGACAAAAAGCTAGCATGTATATGTAAAATATTATTTTGTTGTTACATTGCTTGATTGAAATAGTATAACCAATGTGATCCTGCAATCTGTACACGTGGTAAAAATAAGAATTCATACCCCACTTGAATCAAATGTATGAAATATGATATGTCAAGATCATTGTAATGTTTTGAGCAACCAATAAAAAAAAAAAGAAAAGAAATGCGACATTTAGATGGGAGGAAGGTAGAATGTCTCAATGCTAAAGACAGGAATGGACTGAGAAGGAGGAGTTGGGAGACTCATTTCATTGGAAGAAAGAGACAAGAAGGACAATGGCATAGCCACAGACACCTCAGACACCCCAAAAGGATTTCTGATGTCAACAAGACTAGAGGCACAACTCGGCTATCAAATGACAATAATCATGGAACACAGCATTTCAAAGAGCAGGGACAAGGTTCATATCTTTGCAACTGTTCAAATTGGAACCATACGCACTTGAATTTCTTGAGACCCACAGAACAGAGGATGGGAGTATGATTTATTAATGGAAGTCTTCTCAAGTGGGAGTCTTCTCATCAAACATGCTGAAAAGTATAACTTTTCTAAATGTTGAGAGGTTCTACAAATCCCAGCTAGATCAGTTACATTTCTGCCGATGTCAGTCAGCTTTCCATGACTGTTACGAACAAAATACCTGAGATAATTAACTTCTAAGGAGAAATGGTTTATTTTAGCACACTGTTTTAGGAGTTCTAGTCCATGATCAGGCAGAACTGTTGTGTTTAGTCCTCTGGTGGAGGTGCCCACCAGATGGCAATTGCAGGGAGTACATGGCTGAGCAGTAAAAAGAGAAAGAAAGGGTCCAAGATTTGAAAGTCCCCTTTGAAGGCACACCCTCAGTGACCTAAGGAATCCCAGTGGGCTCCACCTCCTACAGGTCTCACCACCTCCCTGGGACAAAACTTTTAACACAGAGGACATTCAGTATCTAAACTATGGTGCTCTCCTATACCAAAAGTATATTGCCTTTTGCTTTACATAATATTTGGCTACATCCTTCTTCATGATGAATAGCTCACATTCTAGCAAAAGTTGTTATATGTAAAGACAAAAACAAAAACAATTAAACTAATTTGTTTAGCAATAAATATATTACCAGGATCAATAAACAATACTCATTAATAACATTGCTCCACATAGCGTCTCGCACTAAAAGTCACCATCCAGCATTAGAACAGAATGGCCATTTTATAGCCATTGAAATCATCTTCTAAGCTGTTGCTGTCAATGGGTAATAATAATAAATTCACTTTATAGTCTCAAATCCCTTATGGTATGTGGACATCTCAATTCACTAACAGCTCATTTTCTTCTTAAATACAAAATATATGTGTATGTGTATATGTGATACTTACACTCTTAAGAGCATTTACCCAGTTATATTTCAGAACGAATTTTCAATTGTGCAAAGCCTTTTGCAACATCTCCACTCATCTCAGACATGAATACTGTAACATGTATGGGCAGAGCTGAGGCAAATTTATCATGACAGCAACCAAATAATAAATCTGTATCTCTATAACCAGTTCCATTTCCGAATAATTTCTCTGTCGCACATTATTTTAGTCTGGCAGATTGCTCCATTCTTTTTTTTTTCCTTCCCTTTACTTTGGGGTTAAACTGCACTTTCAAATTCACATTATTTTTCAGATAGCATGTCACCTTCACTTAAGTTGTTATAGCTGGCATTTCTCTTCTCTGAGCTCAAGCAGTTAATTGACTTGCATTGACCAGCCCACAGTGTAATCTACCACCTGATAATTGTGTTCTTCTTGGGCCACCAAAGTCTTAAGAGACAAAGAAGAAGGCTTAATTTTACAATTCTATAGTTTGAATTCTCATGATTTGATCATAACTTCTTTGATGTGCTGAAGGAGTCCATGACTGGGTGGGGTGGGATTTTTTTAAAATTTTTTTTTAGACAAATCCATCTGTTTTGTATTTAATATATGAAAACAGACCATATTATAACTAATGCAGCCATCAAAAATTTTGGTGACAAGTAAGGGCTCTGCCTGTTTAAGGGCTACTGGACAAATTATCTATTTATATAGGCAGGTTATTCCAAATAAAATGTTTGGTTTTTTTTTTTTTTGTCATTGACATTATTAAAATAATGGAGGAACAGAAAAGCAAACATTAAGCGCTACTCAAGCAAATGTATTCTAAAATGCTCACATGCCAGGGATTTAATATTGTGAAGCTAGAACGGCAATAATTTTTTAAACCCACCAAGCCATACTAAAAGCAAATATTTCTGTTAATCCAAAAATGTTAGACCATTCAAACCTGCTAAACTTGAATTTCACAGCTATTTTAGTCTTCTGTAAATAATTACTATTTCCACTTTTCTCTAGACAATTATAATACCAGAAAATGCTAATTCATACTTATCAAGAGAAGAGAAAGCTAGAAACCAGAAACATGCCCTGTACAGTCTGTTACTTTATTTTGGGCTAAGAGACTGCAGTTTTGACAGCGGGGCCATCTGCTACTAACTTTTCTCCTCATCATGATGCCAGGCCAGTCAAAAGCAATTAAACCTGTTTTGCCATTATAATATGTAGATAATGATGATAAATTATAGCTTTAAAATGAGACTCAAATTATGCATACACTAGGTATTTTCCTTACAGCTACTGATGTAAAAGATATTCCTGTACTTGTGAAATTTTTCAGCTATTTTATTAATGATGTTAGCTCTATAATGAGCTACCTACCAGGATATTTTGCAGGCACAGAGCCTAGCAGTCATTATAAATCTATTTATATCCCAGCAAGATGTTTCAAGTGGAGAGCAGAGCCCGAACATTCTGCATTCGCTGTTGAACAAAATATATAGCACATACGGCTCCAACTTGCTATGTTTTATTATGTCACATAATCAATAAAACACATAAATACCACCAATAAAAAGTAGCAGGAAGAAAATTCTATGGCTCTGGCACAACATGGGGTTATGTGGCAGAGAGAAGATGAGGCTTAATGATTTCCAGGGACAGATACAAACCTATCATTCTTGAGGGAAGCCATACATTATATCTGATTTTCATCAAAAATGTTTGGACTTTTTTTTTCAGTACAGAAACTATAAATAAGTCAATGTTCCAAAATGATAACTAATATCAGTCTTTTAAAAAAAATGTCAGTGGGGATCGCATGTTGGACAACTGTATCATTTGTTTGTTTTGGCTTTTCAAATTTGCAGCTGATAGAACAATTATTTTTTTCTTCAGGCAATTTGGTACAATTTTATCTTCACCTTTTAATTATGTCAGAAAAGAAAGAAAGAAAATAACTGGAAAGAATCAAGAAACACAGCAAATGTCCTGAGTGTCCCACTCCCTGTTACAGCTATTTAAGATGCCATCTCTCTATGGCAGGTAACCAATGTGGCTTTGCTAATGGCGAGTCACAAAATTGAAGCCCTCCTTGAATGGCTTCCTGCAATTATTTTCTCTCATAAGAAACCATTTGGCATAGTCAACACGTATTAATTATGAACATCTAACTTTCCAATTCTGATTTATCATCAAAACACAGACTAATGATTATGGGGAGAAAGAAAGAAACAATTCTGTCAGAAAGAAAGTTAACCATATTGGAAAATGTTGTGTAATGCAGTAGTTCATTACAGCCTGTCTTTTTCATTACTCTGTAACACTCATAAATAAGTCAGGAGGTGGAGGAACATGAAAAAATGAGATACCAGTTATATTTGCCATAATGCTATATAAATGGATGTAGTCTATTGATATTTTAATAGGCCTTCTCCCAAATTATATTGGAAACAGGAATCTCAATTGCAGCTAATCATCTATGTGCAGACAAGGCATTTTTTATTATGACTTACACAAGGATCCACCTCGATTTCATATCATTCTCCCAATCATCCTTTTAAGTCCTAGCCTTAGCATCTGTGGGTATTTCTCCAGACAAATGTAAATAACAGGCATTTACCCAGGGCAGACAGATTGCCAATTCTAGAACCAACTGCATGGTTTCTTTTATTTTTTTCACCGTGATTTATCTTGCGAAGCCTTTTGGCAATAGCAGAGTTTTACAGTAGAAAAGATGGATGGTTGTATTCTTTTATCAGGGAAATAGTTCAAATCTTAGCAAAACAATGAGATTGTTTCTCTATGTGTTTAATGCAATGTGTGTGGGAGATGAATGTACGCAAATAACAATTCAAATTTTTATTGTATCAGAAAATAGCTTTTTCAATGAACAATTTAAACATTCTAAGACTGGTCTTAGCAAGAAGAAACTGAAAAGAGCAGCCATGTAATAAGATAGGAAAAGTAAAATAGAAAGGAGGAGGGACTATCAAGGAAGAAAATGGAGGCAATTTCAAATAATATGAAGGGTACAGAGTGGCACCCTCGCTTCTCCAGCTTTGGGAGATGCCTGTGGATGGAGGAAGCCAGCAGAGGGCTACAAAGCTTCTCTTTGCAGCTAGGTCATAAGAGGAGCAGGGAATATGATGGCAACAGCTTTGGAATCTCTCAGCTCTCAGGGTGCCTCTAGCTCCACCTGCTGTGTTATCTCACTTATTTTTCCCAGAGCCTCTATTCCTTCATCTGTCAAAAGGATAAATCCAGCTCCCTCACAGGATCCCTATGAAAACTGAAAGACATGACCCAAAAGAATATCTACTATGTCACTTGCACAGAGGTGAGGTGCTAATAAATGGTATTTGTCATGATTACCTCTTCGTTCAAGATTTATTTCAACTAATATTTGTTCCTGACTATAAAACTTACACCTTATCATCATGGAAAATATTTCCTTTTTGTCCTCTCCATCATAAAATATGATTTCTCCCTCTAATTAGGACATTCTCTGCACAATAAAGACCTCCACTTCTCCTGCCTCTGAGCGACCAGGAGTTAAGAATCTCCAAACTTGAGCTTCTAAGCCTTCTCTGCACAGTACAATCACCTGGGGCACTTTTGAAAATCAAGAATGCTGAAGCCCCTGATTAATTTATCTGTAAGACTTATTCTGAGATTTCTGAGAGTGACACAGGGGTTCTAATGTGCTTGGGTTTGAGCCCAGGGCTTCATCCTGTAGTGTAGGCGGAGCTGGGCTGGTGAGCAGAGGTGGGGTGAGTCAGGCTTGTGTCTAAGTAGCTGGTGAGCATCAGCCCTCAACTTCAGTTCCTATTTTTAAAGAATCTCTTGAAAACATTTTATACTCTGTGAGGGTGAGTGGCATTTGGTATGGGGTATCTTTTAAAAACAATCCAAAACCAGCTAACTCAATATAACATATTCCATTTTTCCCATTTGCCCTTCATCCTCATTAGCAGCTGTCAATGAGTTGACATATTTTATTTCCCTTAGAAGAGAAGGCAAATTTCTCCCTAAAGAGTATGTGCCCATCAAGAGGATGGCTAAGGTGGCATGTGGACCATCAGCATCCTTTCCTTTATCCTCAAGGCTCGAGCTGTGCTCTGGGTGGGTCACATACCTCTCCCTATGTTTGGTTCCTTCAACTTTGACACTAGTTTGCCCTGTTTCTCCATATTTAATTGTGTTTTTTCCCCCAAATTCTGGGAATGTAATGTGGTTTTTTTCTTTGTATTTAATGACAAGTGGGTAGTACTTTATTCGAATTGTATTTTTTAAAATGCTTCCTTAACAAACCTTTTAATCAAATTCTCCTCTAGAAATTAAAAGTTGACTTGACTGAAACTAGACCCAAACCTGACTTACCTGAAAGTTATACTGTGTTCCAGAAAGTCTGTTAATTCTGATAGGGCTCCATTCAGGAGGAGGAAGGATTAAATCACCCACCTACTCTTTCCACCAAGCTGATGAAAACACTGTGTTGTGTTACCTCCTCTGCACAGCTCTGCAGAAGCAGTTAACTGATAAACACTGACCCACCCACCAGCTCTGTTGACATTAATCAATTATGTTAGCACCAGACAAAAAAATGATGAGCAGTGGGAACATGCTGTATGAATTCCTATCACATCAAAATAACTACATTGATTTCAATTCCATTTTACAAAGGAAAAGAAGAAAGGGAGTTTCCAGACAAAAAATCAAGGGAGAGAAGGAACCAAGAGAGTATTTCTTGGTTATTTATTTTTTTTTTTTAGAAATGTTTGCCTTGGAGCATACTAATTTAGAACGCATACTTGGACCTTACCTACTCTCAATAAAGTTTTTTAAAAATGTAGAACCAATTGAAACAGGTTGGGGAAGCCTGTTGGTGTGTTACTATAGCAACAGTCATCCCCAAGACGCATCATAAGCTAATAAGTTAACTAGATGCACCTTGTCCCAACCATCCAGCATAAGGCATGAAAGTAAACTGCTGTGAATCACTGGCAACTCTGCTGAGGCAGGAACGTGCAAACTGGTACACCAGGGAAGCTGATAATCCAATTTAGAAGTGCAGATTCTCATTTCAGTTTCATTGGCATGTTCATTTTGAACTAAAGGCATCTGAACAGTAATTCTATAAACAACCAGCATTTAGAAATCAGAGGCAACAAGATTCTCTAGAGGTATAATTGCTTTTAAACCAGGCAACCTGAAATTGTGTCTGCCTGGGAGAAGTGCAGGGGGGCAGGAGGGAATCTCAGCTGGGAAAATGAGCAGCTGGCCAAAGCATACCACAAGCTGGGGATGGTTTGGGTATCTCAATTTACCAAATATAAAAGGGGCTGGGGTTGTGGCTCAGTGGCAGAGTGCTTGCCTCACACATGTGAGGCACTGGGCTTGATCCCCAGCACCATGTAAAAATAAACAAAATAAAGATATTGTGTCCATGTATAACACACACACACACACACACACACACACACCAAATAACAGAATCCAATTCAATAATAATTCAACAAGATTTTCATAGCACTCACAATTGTACTAGGTACCCATTCATTTTTATAAAACTACATTTTGTGATTCAAACCACAGTTTGTTTTTCAGGAAAACTGATGATATAAATTAGTAAAACAAACCTTGTTTGTGGTTTTAATCACAACTCGGCCACGAAAACTTTGGAAGGTCACGTAACCTCTCTCATCCTAGTGACACCATCTCTATAATGGTGGCGAAAGTTTCATCTATGTCATGAGTTATGAGCATGCAATAGAACAGCCCGTGCATTTATCATCATTCTCAGTGGAATGCTGGCCCTGGTATTGGTAGCCACTGTCTATCCTTTGGATTCATCTATCCTTTCTTTGAATACAAAAGAAGATTCTATTGACCATGACCATGTGGACAGACTCCATCATAGAAAAAGAAATGCTGCAACAAAAAGACAGACAAAAGATGGGTAACATTCTCATTCCTGTTTTGAGGTAGAGCTCTGTAAGCAATTAGCACCATTGAACAACCTGAATGCCTCAGGAAGAATATAAAAATTTAAAAGGTTCTCAGAGGAGCCAAATAATAAAAACAATAGCAAGCCACTTTAATCAGCCCTTTGCCCCTGACTCTGCTTGGGCAAGGTCACCAAAGTCCCCATGGGGCAGCCCTAGACATGTTCATCATTCCCTCTCCATGGTGCCCTTCATGCCCCTGGTTTCCAGGGCACCTGTTCTCCTAGTTTCCTTCCTGTATTCCTGGTCACGTTTTGGTTTCTTGTCTCCTAACTATAAAAATTGTAAAAACCTTAAAATCTCAGTGCTGGGTCCTCTTCTCCAGCTACTGTCATCCCCTTGGTGATCTCATCCAGTCTTGTGGAATCAGATATTACAGATATGCTGAGGGCCCTCCCATCTTTATCTCCAGCTTTGACTTCCCTGACCAGTTTCCACCCTGACATCTAAAAAAGACATGCCAAAGGCAACACGTCTGAACTAACCTAAACCGCCAGCAGGTCTTCAAGATTTGTTCTACCTCAGTCTTCTCCCCTGCGGCCGGTGGAAACTCTATCCTTTCAGTAGAGACTCCCTTGGCCCCTCTTTCTTTCACATTCCACAACCAGTCTTTTCAAACCTTCTGTTGACTCGACATTCAAAATATACCCAGAATCCAACTTCTGCTCCTCATCTTGTTCAGATGATAAGGCCCTACATGACCTAACTCCCATTGTCCCCTAACCTCATCTCCTTCTATTCAACCTCTAATTCATTTCCCTCTAGTCACATTGATCTCATTTCTAGAATGTTCCAGGCATGCTTTTTTTAGGACCTGTACCTTAATTGTTCCCACTGGCTGTCCTCTACATGAATCAGAAGACAATGATCCATTTCCAGATGCAGGGATACATCCTGACTAATCTAGGTCAATCAGAGCAAGATGTTTAACTGATGACAGTCTCTGTTCATAGGTGGTAGGCCACTCCAGTTACACTGAAGGGAAGAACTTTGAGGCCACACTTGGAAGATGACTTTCTCTCTTACTTGAACAAGAAAATATGAAACTCAGATTACCACTAGCAGTCATCTTTCAATCACAAAAGGAAACACCTTTATTAGGACCAGATTAGAGAGACAGAAAGAAACTATGTCTTCAATGAAGTCATTAAGACCTGTTCACATCATGACCTAAACTAGCCTGTCTTATCCATTCAGGTTGCTATAACAGAATACCAGAGACAGGGTAGCTTCTAAACAATAGAAGGTGACAGCATATTGCTGTCTAGTGAAAGCCTGCTTTCTGATTCATAGACAGCACCTTCTAACCTTGTCCCCACATGGCAGAAGGGACAAGGAGTCTTTCTTGGTGTTCTTCTACAGAGCACTAATCCCATCCCTTAGCAGCTCCACCCCTATGACCTATTCATCTCTCAAAGTCTCCTCCTCCTAATACCATCACCTGGTGTGGGGGGGGTGGGGATGGTGAGGATTTCAGCATACAAATTTGGACAGGGAGGCACAGGACAGAAATTTCAGACCATAGAAAAGCCCTGTCTCTGGACTTGTAGTTCTATAACATAAGAAACACCTTTAAGCTAGTTTGAATTAGGTTTCTGTTGTATTCTAAAGATACAGGGTTAATAAAGATGTCACACATGAAAAGTGAGAGTTAGGGTTAAACCAATTATGCCTGCCAGATTCCACTAATGCTTAGACCTCAATCCCTGGCATGATTTAATATCTACATAATGGAAATATTAATTCATATGCCATGTAGTATTTCAACAATTAAAAAAGTTTATTAATCATAAAACACCACATAAGCATTAATTACTTCAGATATTCAAGTGTTTCATTATGAAGTATCAGGTAAATATTTTAAAAAGTAAAAGTTATAAAGGCCATTCAGATGGAAAAACTATTTGTCTTAGTGATTCCTTCACATTCCATGCCCATCTCACCTGAAACACCTGCAGCTCTGTCTTGGAGATTGATGCAGATGGTGACCGGTTCTATCCCCTCTCTGCGGCCACCAGCATCCTGGCCTGAACCACCACCATATTTCAGCAAGATTATTGCAACAGCTCCCCATCTCATCTCCTGGTATTTATCCTTGCCCTTTAAAAATCTATTTTCCTCACAGAAACCAGAGAGATCTTCTGGAAACACAATTCAGGTCAGGTCGTTCCTCATCAACTCCCCTGAAGTCACTATCTGGCCCTGCTCTCTCCTTGACTTTGTCTTCTCCTCCTTCTCCCCACTCATCCCTGTTCCTTCTTGGTCATCAAGCAAGTTCCTGCCTCCTGGCTCCTCTGCCTGGAATATCCTCCCCTGAGAAATCCAATTGATTTTCTCTCTTTCTTCCCCAGTATGTACTCAAATAGCATCTTAGCAGGAGACCAGTCCTCATCATCCCACATAAAACACGGCAATCTACATCCCCAAAGCCCTCTAACCTTACCTTGCTTTCCTTTATAATATCTGCTGTATCATTTATTTATTAAGATTTTCATTGTTATTTTTTTTCCTCCTCCAGGTAGAGGGAAAGTTCCATGAGAACAGATAAATGGTTTAAAGCACTGCTCTATCCCCAGTACCTAGAAGAGCATGAGCACATAGTTCACACTGAAGTTACCAAAGAGGCGAAGTTACTGAAGAGGCGAAGCTAAGTCAAGGCACCAGCCTGGAGCACTGCCTCTGCTGTACCATTTATTCTAGAACCCCATCCCCAGTTCACAGCAAAAGGTTAGCTCAGCAGGTCTGGCCTGTTCAAGCCCTGTACTTTGCCACAGGATGGACTGGTCCATGGATCAGCCCTGGGAGGTAAACCCTCAGATAACTTGCTTGATGGAGTGTCTTGGACCTGGACCCACAGACCACAGCATCAGTGAATGTCTATTTTTTTTTTTTTTTGGCCTGAACCCTGGCTTACACAGTATCAATTTGACCTCCCAGACTGGTCACTCAGTACTAAAGGTCAGTCACACAGGTACTTTATACCTATAGGGTTGACCCCCAATAAAAACCCTGGACACCAAGGCATGAGCCTCCCTGGTTAGGAATGTTTTACACATTGTCACATGTCATTGCTGGGCGATGGAGCACTGGGTGTGATTCCAGGGACAGAGGACAACTGGCAGCTCCTCTGGAATTCCCTGGATTCTGTCCTAGGTGCCCATCTCCTTTGCCAATTTTAATCTTTATCCTTTCTGTGATTAATCCATAAGCATAAGTAAAACAGCTTTCCTGAGTCCTGGGAGTCCTTCTAAGAAATTGTCATACCTGAAGGTAGCCTTGGGGACACCCAGCATTTAGTCCATTGTCTAGCATACAATAAGGAGCAATAAAGTCTGTTTGGGTGACTAAGTAAGCGAATGGTGTAGACAATGGGTTCATCAGAACTCCTTCCTGTCCACTCTCTCACTCTGCCTGTCACAGTAACACTTTCTCTCCTGTTCTTTATTTCAAACACCAGATCTCACTGCTGTCTAATAAAACAGCAGCCCTTCTACCTGTCACTAAACATAAGAAGAGTTGGAAGAGATGTAAGATTTGGAGATCAAGACCATTTGGGTAAACAGGGCTTTGCCTCTGCAGATCATCTTCTCTGCGTGGGAGAATTTGCTTTGCCGCCTCCATCCTGCCCTTTGACCTGGCTAGAACCAGACTAAAAAGGAATGCATCCCCCAAATTGGGCTCCAGCTTCTCCCTACTCTTCCTCATTGAATTAATAATAAAGGAACCTTCTTTATTTGCTTGGGATTTGACAGTCCAGTGATAGACAGGACAGGGAAATGGCCATGGTGTGTCTTCATTGGACTATGCTGAACTCACGTGGAATGACATGTGCATGAGTGAGATTTAATGATGGCAGATGGCCTTCAAGGTCTTGAGTGGGTTTCCCCTCGCCCACCACGTTGACATCTATCATTTTAATAGCCACCTAGGAAGAAAAAATATGGTTCTCATTAATACCCTGAGTTTGACCTTGCACTTGTCTTGAATTGAAACTCAATTGTAGCTGAGAATAAAACTATGCCTATTAAAAGAGTGGAAAATCCCTCTTTCCTGGTACTCATTTTTCCCCACAAAGTACAAAACAGAAAGGAAGAAAGTCAGCACTGAGGAGGACAAAGTTATGGCGGGACACCCATATCTCTTTGAGATGCTCAAATACAGGAAACTATGAGATATCCTCCCTGACTAGAAGTTAAGGTAACTTTCTTATAAAATCACTTATCTACATGGAAAAACACATGAAAATAACCTATAATCACAATTTTCCAGAATTAAGAAAATCAAGCTTATTGATTCTGTGAGCCACCTGGCAATCTAATAAGAATTGGGCCAAGCAAGGTGCTGTCTCTTGCAACCTGAGAATCCTAAATGATAGACATCATAGACCACTTTGTAGAAGACGGACCCACCCTATAATCTGTCATGGGAGGGTTCAACAGAGTTCCACCGATGATTATAAAAACCTCCAGTGTGTGGTAAAATCCCACTGAAGCAATCACAGCCCAGTGGTATTTGTCTTTGTACTACATGTGGGTAGAAGATAGGATAATGTATTCATTGTTAAGTAAATGAACAGTACAAACAGAGATGAGATTTCTGCTGGTTAAGTATGAAAGCCTGCAAACTTTTAAACACTCATAAGACAATTCTTTTCCTTGTGGATGGGCTGATGGAATAAGTAGCTGTTGCTTCCCACATCTGAATATAATAGAATTTCCTTATGAAACCTATAATTCTGGCTTTGTTTTAAAAATTTAGATCAGACTTCCCTTCGATCAAGAACAGTAAGCCCAGTTTAATGGTGACTAGAATAAATTGAGTTTTTAGGCAGAACAGAATACATCTCCGGTCTTACATAATATTTTCATTATTCTTTTCCAAAAATTGTAGACTTTGATGTACTTATTCAGACACGTTTACAAAATACTTATTAAACATGTATCCTGAGTATATCAAAGTGTGATATCTTTTGAGCCACATAATCCCTACTCCAATGAGTTTCCAACTTAATTTTAGCATAGACAAATCCATGGAAAACAAAGTTAAAAAGCAAAGCAGCAATGAGACACACACGCAGTCCCTACCTTTGAGTCATGAGAAAGTTAAAAATAGATCTGTATGAGTAGACAGCCATACCATATCAATGTTAGAGAAAAGCCATCTTGGAAGACAGAGGAGACAGCCTAAAAAGGCTTCCCAGGGCAGGTTTCAACTAACATGGAATTTGTCAGAAAAGCATGATTTGATATGGTGAGAATTAGGAGGAAACTTTTGTAGCCTGAGTGAACTGCAAGCACAAAACCAAATGCCGAATGTTTTCTTTGATATAAGGAGGCTGATTCATAGTGAGGTAGGGAGGGGGAGCATAGGAGGAGTAGATGAACTCTAGACAGGGCAAAGGGGTGGGAGGGGAAGGGAGGGGCAGGGGGTTATTAATGATTGTGGAATGTGACGACCATTATTATCCAAAGTACAGGTATGAAGACACGAATTGGTGTGAATATACTGTGTATACAACAAGAAATATGAAAAATTGTGCTCTATATGTGTAATAAGAATTGTAATGCATTCCACTGTCATATATAAATTTTAAAAAATTAGGAAAGCTCATTTCTCCAAGGGGGGAGGCAAGTGGCGAATGTGCCTGCGTGTGGGACACATGAGGATGGAGACTGAGGCGAGGCTGGGCTAGTGGCTTGAACATGCTTTACCTGAAATGCTTGGGACCAGAGTGTTCCAGGTGTCAGAATTTTTTTAAAAGAATTTGGAATATTTGCATAAATGTAATGCAATATGAATATCATGGGAATAGGACACAAGTTGAAATACAAATTTTATTTATGTTTCACATATACCTTGTGCCCATAGCTGAAGGTAATTCTCTACAGTCTTTTTATCATATTGCGTTTTCACTGTGACTCATTCAAGGGAGGTCAGGTGTGGAACTTTCTACTTGTAGGATCATTGTTGGTACTGGAAACATCCCAGAGTTTGGAGCATTTAATATTGTGGATTTCTGGCTCATAGATGTTCAACCTGTACTTTAACTTGAAGGTAATGAATGACAAGTCAAGTGCTGGTGTTTCAGTAGGGACAGCATGATCTGGTATGCATTTTATAAAGGTCATTCTGGCAATTTTGTCAAAAATAGGTTGGAGGGAGAAGAAACCAGGAGAAAGACCCATATTTCACTCATCCCAAAGCCTGTCTGTCCACTCTGTTGAACAATTAATGGTTGCTGGAGCTTGATTCCTCAGACAGAAGTTGTGAACTCCTGATCCTGGGACAGATCCAAACTCCAGCCATGCTGGGCACAGCCAGATTTGTTTATTTCTGTCTTCATTTGACCCAAAGCTTAAAATGAAGGAATTCTCCATAAGAAGCTAGATTTTCCCTTTCTCTGAAAAATCAGAGCCAGCAAAACCGGCCCACAGTTCCAACCAACATTGAGTAGCAGAGAAAACCCTGAACGTGAGGCATCAATAACTGATTTCTACAGCCACACCATTTCTACTGCCACTGGAGTCGAAGCCAAGTGTCTCAGCCACGGTTGTGGGCACACTGCTTATGCTTGCTCATGATGGAGCACACCGCTGTAGGACTTATGTAGCAACTGAAAACAAGGAAGTCAGAGGCAGACTGAGAGCAGCTCATTTCCAGAAAAACAGGAGACAGCATATTTCTTTGCAGAAATGATTAATAGTCTATGTTTTTAGTGCAAATACGCTGTCTTTATTGGAAGAACACGGCTTCGGATGTTCTTTTGCTTACACCACGCTACCACACTCCTCTATGTTAACCTGTTTTGCATTTGAATTTCCAATCACAAAGGGGCAGTTGAGGGTGGGCCTTCCTGAGAAATTGATAACTGAGCTGAGACCTATGGCATGAACAGAAGCTAGATTTATTAAACCTTCTGTTACTATATGGGAATAGCAACTTGGGCCATTCACCAAGATTTCTGAATCTACTTGTATTTTCCTTTGGTAAATTGTCTCTAGTGTGCTAAGGGTTGGGGAACACTGAAAAGATGGGAACTGAAATAAGTCCTATATTCATACAACAAGTATTTATTAATCACTTACCATGTTCTTGGCATTCTTCTAGGTTTGGGGAAGCACAGTGCTGATCAAGATAGCTACATACTAAAGTTTATGTAATAGCAAAGGAGATCCATTACAGTGAAATGTAAGTGGTCTATGAGCAGAGGTTAGTGTACCAGTTAGAACATACGCAGGGCACTGTGTCAAATAGGAATGCTTTCAATTGATTGACAGTCACAGAAGGTTTGACTGATTGTCTTAAACAAATGGGTTAATGGCTCCAGGGAGAATTAAGGAACCTAGTAGGCTCAGAATCTGCTGACAAAGAGACAGTTCAGAATCTTGTGAAGATGACATCAGAGGGTACTGAAATGATATGGACCGAAGTAGCTGTATGCATGGGTAATGTGACAAGTATTGTAAGCCACTCTTAGGAATTTGGGCTATAAAGGAGAAGAGGGAAAAGAGGAAGAGCTGAAAGTGAGATATAGGATCAAGGAAGAATTTTTTTTTTTTTTTTACTAGAATTGAGCATATCTAATACCAGTAGGATCAGTACTAATCAGAACTCATTTGCAAATGACAAACCTAATCTAAATCCACTGAAGGAAAGAAAATGCCATCAGGGCTCAGTCACTCCAGAGATGGACCCAGCATGCTCCAGGGACCCCAGCATGTCTCCAGGAGGCCTCTCTTGACCTGCTCAGTGCTGCTCTCAGACTGGCTCTCATCAAGTGCTGGAAAAAAGTGGTGAAAAGCAGCCACGGTTTAGGACCTCTGGTGGAGGGATCTACAGAGTCCAAGGATCAAGGATGGTTCAGCCTGAAGACTGGGAGGTGGACAGGGTCAATCTCACCCAAAGCACATGGATGTGGTTTAAGAGCCACCTGGCTCCCCCCCACCAGAGAAGTGGATGCTATTATCAGATGTGAGAATGAGAAACAGAAGGGAAGCAGAAACATCACTAGGGTGATGGGATTGGCAGATCTTTATACAGGAGAGGCCACTGAGAGGGCTGATAGAGGACAACAAAAAAGACGACTAAGGTGATTTTGAACTTTAGAGACTGGCCAAGGGAGTGACAGTAAAGCTATATAGGGAGATGCTTGAAGAAGGAAAAAGTGAATGCTAATAATAGTTCACAAATCCTATGATTCAATGTCCTTTTAGAGTACTTCGATTTTACATTCTATAATAGTAGGACAAAATTATTGGAGTCTTAGAGAACAGACAGGAATGGGGTACATTCAAGGAGGTGTCCATGAAAACCGAAGGCTGCACAGGAATGAGGTTGAGATCTTGGGGGCACCAGTATCACCCAGAGAACGTTGCTGTACCTGAACGTCAATATTCATTACTCATGGCTTTTATTTAAGTGGTCACTGAACCCCAGAAATACCGATTCAAAATTGAAAGGACTGTCCAAACCATAGGTTAACATTTTATGAAAAGAACATGAGAAGGGGTTCAATAAATAAAGGGAGCCACGGCCTCCACGAGTACATGAAGACCTGGGCCATGAGGGTCCAGGCTAAGGGACCAGGAGGTCCACTTGAGCAGCCCCTTCATTAAGCATGGTCTCCACGGGCAAGGGAGGAAAGAGCATCCAGAGAAGTAGAAGCAGCAGCCTGTCTAGCTTTCCTTTCACGAATTCTAAGATTGATTTAATATGAGAAAACACCAATATGAATGGAGAGGAACTCTGGAAGGCCTAATATCAAGTGCATTAAAAATGTATGATACACTGTCTATTCTCCTAGGAGCCCTACCCTGGACCTCTGTAGCAGAAAAGGTGACATAAAAATGTGATTAATAATATTGTAAATCCTGTTGATTGGAAAACTCAGGGACATATGACAAATTGACCTGACTCTCTGATTTAAACCAATATCACTGAAATAACCTTTCAGATCTCGAAAAAGAATAACGTCTTGCCTGCAGGACAGAACACAACACAAGAAACTGCGGCTGTCTTCCAAGGTTTGTTCTCATACATGAAATGCCCTCGAAGCATCTCACATCTGAACCTTTGTGTCTGGATTCCAAGCTCCCAGCCCAGAACTGCCACGATTTCCTTAATCCTTCTAAGCTACTCACTGTGCTATTCGATGCAAAATAAAACAATAGAAGAAGGAAACAGGCCAAGATGCCCACAGTGAAGAATTCTCAGGGAGATGCGTTGAAGTGATTTCCCTGGACTTTCTGGCATTTTCCAAGAGTTTGTTTTGACAAAGACATATGATTGGGGAAAAGAAAATTCTCCTGTTTACATTACAAATGAAGAGGTTAAGCACAAAATGCATTCTAAAAATGAAAAGGTTGCAAGAGATCTCATCAGAGTCAGGCGGAAAAGCTACCGAGACCTTTGAATGACCAGTGTGTGGGAGAATGGCGGACAGGGCATCTCTGTCATGGCCTCCAGGCCTCCTGGTTCTCATGCACTTCAGAGAGAAGGGAATCGGGGAGACCTACTCCCTTCTGAGTAGACTCCTCTGCATTTAGGGTGGGCACTTTTACTTTTTCCTTCCCTGTGTCTTTTCTCCTGTTAGTGTCCCAACATTCCCCTGAGGAACCATCTCTTCCCCCAATCTTTGATCATGAGTATACGGTCCTGTTGGCTCCACCCATGGTTCCAGGCATGGGCACGGGACTCTCCTCTTGCCAATAGGGAAGCATATCTTCTGCCTGCAGCAGAATGTTCAGGAATGGCCCATGGCCAATTTAAGTAATACAGCACATGAGGAAGAAGCATGTGCTCTTTTCAGACAAACTTGAAGAAGGATCTGTCCATAATGGCTATGGGTATTTGGAAGGCACAGAAAACCAGAGAAGGAAAGGGGTCTGGAGAAGGATTAGGTTCTCTTTACATTGTTTGAGACCCTGGATCAAGGCATTCCTGAAGCTTTTCCTGCTTTAGGACTTTTCTGTTGTAAGCACCAATAAATTCTTTATATGCTTAAATCAGTTTAAACCCATTTAAGGTGAGTTTTTAACCCTTAAAACTATAAGAGTCCCAACTAAGGTACTTTTTCTGTATTTACTATCCCACCTGGGGACATCGTTTCCAAATTGTTGAAATTGGATAGTCCCAGCAGACAGCCTCTTGTAACTATAAGCCTCTTACTGCACCAATTTTAAGTGCTATTATAGCACTTTGTCTTTCACAACCTGAGTGCCAAGGTTTGCCCACTGAACACATAACTATCAATGCTTACATGACAAATAAATGAATTCTCAAGTTAAACAATGTGTACAAACATTAATATACATCATTGCATTAAAAGACATGCTTTGGAAGATTCTAAACAGTGCCCTAAGAATAGTTCTTATGTTTTGATAAACATGCCTAATAGTAAACTCAGGTGAAGGTTCTCAGCCCTATTGAGTTTCCCTGTCATTCAAATTCCAAGGAATTTGAAGGTGTGGATTTTGTATCTGAAGGTATGAAAATGCCATCTAGTTTAAATTCAGTCATGCCTCCACTTACAACCCCTGTGATGTAAGCTAGAACTACAGAAGAACTTCTATCTTGGGACAAAGAAATGACAATAAACCTACTCATTAATTCTGGCAGGACCCTCTTAGAGAAGCCAACTTGGGAAGAGAAGAATCTATGCTATTCCTCCTCCTTCTCCCACAGGAGAGGGATTCAGTGGCATTTGACAGCAAAACCATAAAGGTGAATGGATGTCAGAGAAGAGCAGAGGACAGCGCCTCTCCATCATGGTTGAAGATAATTCTGGCAGTTATTTAGCAGAGCTAAGGTCTGCTCTACAGTGCCTGTGCATTTTACTTACATATATTATACATTTCTTATAACATATTAAATTTGTTAAAAAGGACACTTTTTAACTTCTAGGCAAATGCAATGATAAGTATATTAAGTCTGTGGTATGAATATACACCTCAGATGTGATACTCTTACTCAGTTCACAGCCTCTATAACTGTTCATGGAAGCCTTGTAGGCAAAACTTATAAAGAAAAAAATACGCACCGGGATACCCATACACATCAGCCCACTTTGAAATAGTTCAAGTCTTTTCTGACACAGAGATACATTTTGATCAATATTAGACAGTTAGACCTTCTTGGCCTCCAGCCTAGGTAGCAGGTCACAAAATGCCAATTCCAGCTGAAAAGAAACTGTCTTCTTTTTAAAAAGACTTGTCTTTTTAAAAATCTACACATATTTTCTCATTTTCAAAATGATCATGTTCCTAATTTTGTTATATTTTAATGAAAAATTAAACATTTTAAGAACGCATGTAAAACAGTAAGCTATAAGGTGAAAAATAAGTCTTCCTCCTACCACCAGTCTTCTTCCTCAAAGACAAGTCATATGAACAATTTCTGAGTTTTCTTCCTAGAAGTTTCTATACACAAAACTACGCCTGTGCACGAGAAACATACATATTCAGATAACTGAAGTGCTTAGCAAGTCAGGAATCAGTACCCATTTCTCCCAAGCTGCCACCTGTGGTCTGAAAGGAACGATCTAGAACATGACCCTGATGGAGACATCTTCCTTCGTCTGCAGAGAAAAGGTAGCTGCATGTAGTGATGCGAACACAAGACCAGTGATACCCAGTGTCCATTGATACCCAGTGTCCTGGGATGAACGTGTAAGAGGACCAGTTAGTGCACATGTGCTTAAGGGCTGCTCCTACCCTGAGGTGCAGAGTTTGGAAAGGAGCTCAGCTGAGGACTCCATCCCCATTGTCTTCCAGGAAAGCTGGGACACAGTTCAAACTACACCTGAAGTTGGTTGGGTTGCTGGGAGGTCCACTAGGAAAGGAAGCTGAGGTCTCATTGGGACAGCAAAAGGACAATAGCTCTTCACCAAGCTCCAAAGGCTTCCAGGAAAGGACTCTTGCTAAACCTGTGATCTGTGGAATAATGGCTGAACCTATGGGAGCAAAGTAAAAATAGCTACACCTCCCCTGCACAACCAAGGGATGGATCCTGAAGACTGAGGCAACTCTGCAGCCATGGGCAAGGGTCATCAGGCAGTGGTCCCAGGACCCATCAGCACCACATAGACTTTAAGCAAGAAACCAAAAGAACCAACACCAGGGCAGATCTAAGCAGACTGCTGCACTGGCGCCCCCTGCTGTGAGAGCAGGACTGACACAACCTCTTTGAACTGTGTAAGTCCTGGGGTTCTTGGACAATTCATAAGGACAGGTGACCACAGAGCGATTAGTGAGAAAAATAAGAGAGATGGTCACCTGCAGACCAAGTTAGTGATGCACATCAATCTATTTACATATAATAATACATATTTTATATGTTTATATGTGCATGTATATGATCCCTATCGTATACTATTATTCAATGGCTATTTAATATAATAATGTATCTTGAATTTCTTATATATCTGTATATCTATTGCATTCCTTTTAACAACTACATATAATTTCATTGTACAAATCATTTATTTAACCAGATCTCCACCAAAAAACATCTAAGTTATTCCTAGTCACTTGCTATCACAGATGATGTAGTAAGTATCCTTGCACATATATTTTTATTCATCAATGAGATGAATTCTTAGAAGTAAAATTGCTAGCCAAAGTATGTTCATTTAAAAAGATAATAAACAATGTCTATTTGTGCCTCCAAATGTTTTTATCAATCTCAATCTGTATTCCTACTAATAAGGCATGAACCATTTTCCCATATTTTTCCAAAGTATATAATATTAAGTGTACAAGTTTTTTTTTCCATTTCAATGGTGAAAAATAAAATTGCATCTGATGGTGGAAAAAAAAAATCCTAAGAGATCAAAACTATTTCCCATATTTTTTTCCAATGAGGAAATCAAAGTTGAGAAAGCTTGTTAAACTTGTTATATTTTTAATAAATAGCCTCTGATTCAAGCTCATTCATTCATTCATTCATTCATGTATCAGAGTGTTCTATACTTGTTGATCTTATCTTTATATCACGTCTTTAAGGCATATGCAGTTAACATCTCCATTTCACAAAGCCACATAACTAATAAGTGGCAAAGATGAGGCTGGAAGCTCAGCTGTCGGCTTGTTTTTAACTGAACAGCAAACTCTTATATAAAATATTTTCATTTTGCAAAGGGCAAATTGTCTCTGCAAAGGCCCTAGCTCTACATATCCATGTTTGTTGAAAACATTATAAGGAAATGTGAACGGATGAAAGAAAACCAGCCCATTGGGCTAGAAAGGGCCATATACTTTGACATCCATCCATTAGCAGTCCCCCTTCTTTCCTTCTCAGACCCTAAATGTGACACAGCCTCGGGGTTTCCAATGGTTGTCAGTCTTTCCAATGTACAGCTCCATGGCTGACTCACATGTGATAAAGTCTAATCATTGAGGTAGAGAGGTTCAGACTTGTAATGTCCACTGTACTCTACGCAACTCTAAATATTATGGCATTGGCTAGCCATAGCAATGCTTGGAATGGCAAACAGAAAACCTTGGAAAAGTGCCAAAAATAAAAGGCATTCTTCTAATGTCTGCTTTTAATGAATGCATCTTATCATAGATGTTTTTGTGTCACAGTATTCTAAAATACAAATTTACGATTTATTAAGTAAAAGGGGGAAATGCTTGGCTGCCTTGGTATAATCCTTCTTAGTTTTATGAGGAAAATGAAGATGGGATTCAAAAATACTAAATACCTAAACAATAATTTTACACTTTAAATACAATGATAATACCTATGACTCATTCAATGGTAGACAGCCTAGTAATATTTCTATGCAAAATAAAGCATTTTACTACATTCATCATCTTTGAGTATATACCAATGTCCAAATAAACATAAATATGTAAATGTGTTTTTTACTCCATCTGAAAACTAAAAAGTCATCAATTCACATGATTAATTAATTCTACTAAGGCATTTTCAGCTTGAAAACTCAGTTTCAAATTTTCCTGGGCTGAGCAACAAGGGCGAGCACTGTCCATTTTTAATTTTTGCATCTCACTATTTTTTCTATATTCCATTGTCATGAAGTCAAATACCATGCCAAAAAGTTGTCTCATTAATACCAAAATCAGACGCCATTAATTAGTTTTATTCGTGGACTTGAGAATGCAGTCGGCTCTTTCATAGGTCTCCTTTTCTTTGGTTAGTATTGTTTATGAGAAGTATTATTAGAGCTTTTTCCAATCAGTCAATAATACCAACAACCAGCCAGGAAGGACTTAATGCTGGTCCCATTCATAATAATCCCACCTTTGAAGTGAAGAGTTAACTAATCTCTTCTAGGGCTTGCTCACTCTAAAAATTTTCAGAACTTGAAATGTACTTTAGATAAAATAAAAGATCAATTATGACTGGTTGATTCCACCTGTGGGAATAATACCATAACCAGATTCCAGCCACTTTCTTGACCTCCCTATCTTTTTCTCTCTGATACCCAAGCAATATGACAGTCTCTAGATGTCTACATAGGGATAATCTGAGTGCTCATAAAGATAATGGAGTACCAATAATATTTTTAAGGCACTTTGTTAAAGAGTCATACAAGTCTAGATCAATAGGGCTGATTCCCATGAAGCTAAAAGTAATGACACTGAGAACTGCATTCAACTGAGGAGTACCAGCCCGGTACAGTTCTGTTGAATACTTTTAAATAGATATTAAATTATAATATGAAGCTATTTTATAGAAAGAAACAGTCTGTGTGGTTTGGGAAAAGGTAGATTAATCCAATTAGCATTGCAGGTTGGTCTAAACAGTGGGAAAGCATTCATTCACTCACTCATTCAGCAGATATCTAATGAGCAGTTCTCTGCTAAGTTTCAGGGATGCAGCAGAGAACAGACCAAACAAAATAAAGCCCTTAGCTCATGAGGAAGACCTGCGATTAACATAGACACAAGTCCCACAGAGGTACGTCACATACTGCAGTGGATAAATAGAGATGAATGTGGGGGAAAAAGTATTTAAAAGACATCCATCAGAGGACTCAAAGAGAAGGTGCCCTTGGAGCACACCTGCAGGAGGAGGGGGAGCCAGGCACCCTGACCTGTGTGGAAGAACTTCTGGGTGAAGGAATGGCGAGGAGCACAGAGTGCTGTCAGGGACCAGCAAGGACAACTGTAGCTGGAGTGGAGTGGTTGGAAAGATATGGGAGATGGAGGGAGAGTGGGTCCAAGATGACGAAGTGGTCCAGGTCTGAGGCCGTGGAAAGGCTTTTATGCTGAGCAAGATGGAGAGCTGGGAATGATTTTTAGTAGAGGAGTTTCACAATCTGATCAAAAAGGGTCTTAAGGAAACACCCTGCTACTATGTTGAGAAAAGAGGAAGGGGACCTGCTAGGAGCCAACTGGGATCATCCAGGGGAGAGGGCAGCAGTTTGAACCCTGCAGTGGTCCTGGAGGTGGTGAGAGAAGGTGGTGATCTGGGTATCTGAGGAGTAGAGAAAGAGGATGTGCTGACTCACTGGATGTGGGCCTGAGAGGAAACAAAGGCAGGTAGGACCACCCAAGGCCTTCAGTGTGCGGGAGGAGGAGTGGGAGAATTGTTAAACGTGAAAAGGAAGCCTGGGAAAGGATGTCTATGTTAAACAGTACTTCCAATGTCACTGACAAAATCGAGATAGGAAAAATGATTCCCATTGCTTAAAATCACCCACAGGGCGGCTCACAAGGCTGAGGCAGGAGGATCGCTAATTCAAAGCCAGCCTCTACAAAAGTGAGGCACTAGGCAACTCAGTGAGACCCTGTCTCTAAATAAAATACAAAATAGGAATGGGATGTGGCTCAGTGGCCAAGTGCTCCTGAGTTCAATCCCCAGTACCCAAAAAAATAAAAAATAAAATAAAATCATCCACAAGAAGCACAGAAAAGAGATGACCCCCAAATGAAGAGCAGGGCCCTGATGTGGGTGCTTATTACTCATAATTATATTTTAGGGGCAAATTATCAGAAACACTGATTAATTTCCAAAAGTGATCCTAGAAACCTGGGTTTTGTTATTCTTTTTGGCCACTTGGACTTCCACCCTTAAATGAAATTGTTCCATTGGGGGGGAAAAAAAAAATATATATATATATACACACACACACACACACACACACACACACACATACATACACACACACACACACACACACTTAGCATCCAACACAGCCTGGGCAAGGTGCTGGGCAACTTAGCAGGAATATTAGGCACTGGGGATGTAATTACGAATAACACACACCTTCCTGTCTTGACTTTTCATCTTTTTTGAGCATTTTGATAATGTGTGTCCCTGTTCTAAACAGGCTATTAGGATGGAGACGGTACTGTGCCATCACCAGTGTGGAAACTGATTTAGCTAGAAATGATTGGAAGGAGTCCTGATGTGAGAGTACCAAGTGGAGAGAAAAGACAGGAAGGCTGGCATATGAAATTGATGTTAAATATGAAGTATGACCTGGGAGAGAGCGGGGCCATTCATATTTACTATGTAGAATGTTTTCTATTACAGGCCCACTTCAGCTCTGCCTTCTTCTCTATTAGGGAAATCAGATGTGCCACATTAGGGATTTCTCTGGGGCTCTGAGGCTCAGCAGCTCAGGGCGACTGTACATCAAAGTAACGCGGCTCTGCTAACTTTAGACCAGAGCAGGAGGAAAACACAGGAGATGGATTTAAAATGTCACTAAATCAAAATGACTCTGGCAGTACACTAAATTGGCAGAATTAATCAAAGGGCTAACTTTGAGGGAGCTCACGGAGGTGAAGAGCAGAACATCCTACTGTCCCCCGGACTCCCAGAGATGTGGAAGCCACTCGAATGCCATCCCTTTCACATCCCGCCACGTAACTGTCAGCAGCCAGCCACACTCGCGGCAAACTATTCCTTGGCATCTTCAATTTAGTCCCATTTTCTTTGATCTACCCAATTTAGCCCTTGTCTTTTCCGCTTTTTCTAAATTTTATTTTTATTTTTCCCCTTTAGATGTGTGGATTTCATTGTAGGGATCCAAATTGATGGCAGAGCCCCAGTTTTCCCCTCTCCTTTATTAGAAAACGCATCCATATTAACTATAATGTACTTCTATACACACAATTTCTTGTCTTGTTTTTACTTCTTATTGATATAAGTTGTGCCCGATTTAGTTTGAAATAACATTGAAGGTACCTATTGTTACTAGCCTCTTTTGGAAGTACTTAACGTGCTCCCTTTTATTTCTTTTGTTTATGTTGATTCTAAGGACTTTTCGTTTTCTTTGCTTGCTTGCTTTCTTAACATTCATTTCTTCCATTTTTATGGATGCGGTACTGAGTCACAGAGGTAAAGTACCAGGAAGTCACCTAGAGCTGAAAATTCAACCTACAATGCCTTTCTCCGGTCCCTCCTGACCTCTCAGATCAATGGAATTTTACTTTTGAATGCTTTAAAGCTTCAGAGGCAAATCCAATAAGGGCGTAGGAATGCACCCTACCACTTCAGTCCAGTGTGCAGCTAGGGAGACAAAGAAGCTGGCCTCTCTGTGTGCATTCTAATCAAATCTCTCAGGAGACATTACCCCCCCCATCCCACCCCCCAGCTAAGTACAGGAAATCTCAAGTTTTCAGCCAGTCTTCAATTTCCTAATCACAGCCTTCAATTCCCTTCGGTCTTTCTGCTGGCTAGCAGTCTCTGCCTAGCAGGCCTGGCCAGCAGGACTGGCAGCTTCCTGTGCTAAGTGTTCACATTGTTGAGAGGCAGCCGATGGGGGCCACCCTGTTCTAGCTCTGGAGAGGCTGTCTGGCCCTGAAAAACAGTTCTCTTCCCAGGGCCTCGCTCCCATAGTGTTCAGTAAAGCCAGATCTTTTTTCTCTTTCATTATTTCTTTCATTTTTTTGGTCACGACTTTTTAGCCCACAAACTGATAAATTTGGGAAAAGTTCTTTTCACCAGACTTAGGGGAAGTCTCACTCTGATTGACTTTTAAAACAATTTCCATTTGACTTTCACATCGGCCACAACATAAAAGTGATTTGTTGGGTGTCACTAATGACCTTTCTCTGGAAAGCTTGAGTCAGATTCCTGAAGACAGTAAACAGCATCTATCAAAATCTTCCGGCAGCACCTTGAAGCCGGTAGCAATCTGTCTGCATCTTCTCTGTCCTTCTAAATTAACCACAACCTCTCCACAAATGTGCGCACCCACGTCTAATAGATTTGTACCAGTGTTTTTGGCATTTCTAGTTGTTGTTGATGAAAATTGGGGTGCTCTACAGAAAGAGCAAACTTATCTTACCTAAAGTTCTGTAAAGATGATCACTGATCCTCATTTTTTTTTTTCCTGGGTACTCATGTTTACAGTGGAAGATTCTGGAGACTCTATGAACAACAAAATGAAGTCACCTGCCTGTCACAAGAGGAATGGGGCAGCACACACACTTCATTTTCCTAAAGCTAGAGGAGGGAGATATGGTAGAGGGTCAGAAAATACTGGAGAAGAGTCTCTCTTGGCTAAACAAGAGAAAACCAGTTTTCCACCATCTTTTGGAGAGTGATTTGTTGTTCCTGGAAAAGAAATCTATTTGTGTGGCTATTTCTTGTAATGTAATTAGTGTCAGTTTCAATGAGAAAAAGGTGTGTGTTCCCATTTTTCAAACTAACAGGTATGTATGCTAGAATATCCAATCCCATTAAAAAGCTCTCAGTGATTAAATTGCATTATCATAACATGACCCAAGAAGACGATTTCCCTACGTTAATTAGCCTACGAAGTTTTTGTTTCTCTGCTCCTTCTTAGGTCTTTTGGGGAGTTCGTTTCTATTTTAGAATAAGGAAACTCTCTCACATAAAGACATGCCAGTGAGACTCATTGTTACATAATTTTAATGCAGAAAGAAAAAAATTTTAACAAGACAATAAAAACAATACAGATGATCTAACTGAGAAAGTGGATGCCAGAAGAATGTGCCAAAAACAGAAAGACCACTCCCGCTTCAAAATGGGACATGGGTACAACTCACATCTCACAGACACCTCTGAACAGGACTGTGCTCTCTCAAGGCACTCTGATGCTTATAAGGTACAAACCCAAGCTGGTCCTTATAAATGCAGGCAGACAAGGAAAGACAGCAGAACCAGTCTGATGTAAACTTCCTGCATATATGTGAATATACCACAGTGAATCTCACCACCATGTACATGCTCAAGAAATTGACTTAAAAAAATAAAAGTAACTATGGGTAAATGGCAGAAAAACCAATAGAGGGAAGGGAGCGGGGGTGGGGGCATTGGAAGGGGAAGGAGAGGTTCTGGGGTCCTAATTAGAATAAGATATATTCCATGCTTTAATAATTATATCAAAGTGGATTCTACTGTCATGCATAACTAAAAAGAATGAATAAAATTTTAAAAAGAAAAGCCTCAAAAGGAAAAATACTAAGGAAAATGAATTTAATGACTCAGTATAAAATCAAGTTTTCAGAACCCAAATAGGCAAATGTTAATGCCAAAGTAGAGGAGAGTAGAGGAGAGGGGGGAAGGGGAAACTGAGAGTTAGGGGACCTCATTGTCTCTGTCTCAGGTATTTGATGGACAATATTGTGACACAAATCAGGGAAGCTCATGGAACTTTCTCACTCACAGGAGAAGAAGTGGTGACTTTTGGAGAGTCGTGGATTCCTCTGAAGATGTGACTAGAGCTATGGGTCCTCTCCCCACAGAAATGCATACTACACTGTTCAGATTTTTGTCACTGTGACAAAATACCTGAGAAAAACAACTTAAATCATCTCACTCCAGTTAGAATGGCAATGACCTAGAATACAAACAACAAATGCTGGCATGGTTGTGGAGGAAAATGGACACTTATACGTTGTGGTGGGACTGCAGACTAGTACAACCCCTCTGAAAAGCATTTTGGAGGTTCCTCAAAAACTAGCAATGGAAACCACCATATGACCCAGCTATCCCACTCCTGGTCATTTTGCCAGAAGTTTTAAAATTGGCATTCTACAGTGACACAGCCACATCGATGTTTGTAGCAGCACAATTCATAATAGCTTAAATTATGGAATCAACCCAGATGCTAATCAATAGATGAATGAATTAAGAAACTTTGATACACACACACAAAGGAGATCTACTCAGCCATTTAAAAGAATAAAATCATGGCATTTGCCAGTAAATGGAAGTAGAGAATATCAGCCTAAGTGAAATTAGCCAAACGCAGAAACTCAAAGGTGGAATGTTTTCTCTCATTTGCAGAAGGTAGAGTGAAATAAAGGAAAGTGGGGGGGGGATAAGATTACATAAAGAACCAATCAAATTCAAATTAATAGATGAGGAAAGGAAGTCTAGTAGAGGAAGGAGAAGGGTAGAAAGGGAGGGAAAAGGGGGAGAGGGCATGAACTGAAACAGAATTCCATGCAGTATGAGTTTGTTGGGGTGAACCCAACTACTCATATGGTATATGAGTAGTTGGTATAATCATAAAGCTCTAATAAATAAATAAATACTTTAAAAAAGAAAAACTTAAAGGAGAAAAGATTTCTTTTGGGCTCAGTTTCAGAAGTTTCAGTTCAAGATCAGCTGATTCCATTGCTCTGGGTCTATACTGAGACAAAACACATGGTGAAAGGGTGTAGCAGAAGAAAGCAGTTCACTTCATGGTGGTTGGAAAATAGAAAGAGAGGGAGGTGGGGAAAAGGGGCCATGGGCAAGATACAGCCTCCAAGGGCATACCCCAATAACCTACTTCCTCATGTACACCCCACGTCCTGCAGTTTTTACCACCCCCCAAGAATGCCATCAAATTATAAGTCCATCAATGGATTAACCCATTGATGAGATTAGAGTCCAAGATGCAGTCACCTTCCTGAAGGTCCCACCTCTGAATGCTGTGGCACTAGGGGCCAAGACTACAGCACATGATCATTCCAGACCCAAACCACACATATCACATACACAAAGTTTATATTATACTTTCTGGTGTTAGAGAATTCTCTAGAACTCATCCATGATTGGAGAATCTTATTAAAGAAGCCTTGTTGTTGAAACAGAGAATCTAAATGCCAAGGTTTCTTTTTTCTGTTGGATCAATAATCTGTTTGTATTGACTCATTATTCATTTTTTAAAAGCCATAAATGAGAGAACAGTGAGACTTCTCCAGGGGCAATGGATGACTATGAGAAGTTGGTCACTATTGGGACATGCTTGGTTAATACTTTCTACCAAAACTTAAATTGTAACTACTTCTTGGTAATGGATGAAGCTTATTAAGGAATTGCATCAAGTCCTGGCTTTCCAGGGTATTTGACAAAGTCATTATAGGTGTGCCTCAATTATTTTGTGCAATGGCTATTTGTCCTGAAATTCTGCTATATATATAAAATATTTATATTGTAAATCAAACCTATTTTAAATTGATTTAGCAAATAAACTTTGCTCCTTAAAAGAAATTTTATGGTGAGTCTTTTGGTGGAACTAATCATGACCCACAATGTTTTGTAAATCCTGTTTTATATATAATGCTTTGCTGAAGCTCCTGAACTAATTTATACATAGTAACCTGAACAGGTTCATAAACTCATAAGAGAATTCTGCTTGGAGGAAGAAAAGATTCGGTCAATTCTGTACTGGTATGGATTCAGGATTATAATTGGTCATCTGATTATGCCTTCTAGGCATTTATGGGTCTTGTGGAGTATTTATGGGTCTTGCCCCCAAAATTAACAGCACTAAGGAGGTAGAAATATAAATCTAGAGTCAGGGAGTAAATGTCAGAGACCAAAGACTCAAGGAAGAGAAGGCAGAGATGAGAAGGCATAGGTGGGCCAAAGAGAGTACCTGGTACCTAAGAAGAGCTTAATCAATGTTAATTGTTGTTCAAAACAGTTCTAAACTAGATGCTAGTTTAGTGTGTGTGTGTGTGTGTGTGTGTTTGGAGAAAGGATAGGAGGTTCCTAGTATTTTCTTTATACTCTGACTCTATTTCTATTCAAGCCAAACAGTGGAGCTTCAAATTCAGGAAGGGTTGACAGAACAAAAAATGAAGAGAAGCACCTTTCCTTTTTTTTGAAGTTCAAAGCTTGGCCTTTTAGGTCTCAGAAGCTCAAGCCCAGAGGGAATGCAGGGAAGAAAGCTTGATAAGATAAAGAAAGGCCTCCAACCCCTCCCTATCCAAGAGCACAGAGAGTTCCCTGGGTCTAAGGGCTGTGGACAGACACGCAGGGAGTATGAAGGGAAGTCAGCAGGGAAGAGGTCAGTCTAGCCACATGAGCTGTCGGGCCAGGGAGGTGTGCGGGAAAGGGCAGGGATGACATCCAGATCAGTTACTACAGCAGTAATACTAATGAGAGTCACAAAAATATCTGCAAAAATGTGTTGAATGCTTACTATATGCCTATTTAATCACCTCACATATATTTTTTATTTCACCCTCACAACAACCCTAGCAGTAGATACTGTGTCATAGTTACATTTTGTCTCAGTCTCACAGAGAGGTTAACCAATTTGGCAAGGCCTCATAGCTAGTAAATATTGAATAGGATTTAATGACTGTGACAATGGTATTTTAGAAAACTTCTGGCTGGAATGTGCAGGTTAGGATGGATCAGAGGGGTGGAAAGACTGGGATCTCACAAGTGATGAGAGACTCTTGCAGGGAAATGGTACATCCTGGGAATTGGGGCTCTGGGAACAGACACTTTGAAGTGTCAAAGGGGACACCAAAGTTTCCAGCCTCTGGGTTTGGGAGAATATCAGAAATTCAAAGAAAGGAGATGAGGGAATACGTCATATCAGAAACAAGTTTGGTTCTGATCCTCTCTTTAAGTCAGTGCAAAGACCCACAGTACAGCAAAGACAATCACTTCACAGCCATGCATGATCAATAAGTAATTCGCCTGCAATTTCTCATCTCATGAAATACTTGGATGATAATCAATGTCTGTGTCTAATTGTTTAAGTTGAGAAATCAGGGCTATTATGACATGGTACTGAATGGAGATCACGAAGGCTCTGGGGAGAACGAACCTCAAAGATTCCCTCTCAAAATATTTTATAGACAAAAGTGGATAACAGAGTGTAGGCTCCAGAATTAACAAAATCAAATTTTAAGATTTGAAAAGACCTCTTTGTTCCTGTAGTAGGCAGAAAAAGAGTCCCTCAAAGATGTTGTTCAGTTCAGGCTGTGATGACAAACTATCATAGACACCGGGCAGAAACCACACACTTTATTTGCGATAGATCTAGGGGCTTAGGACTCCAAAGTCAAGGGCCGGCAGGCTTAGGACTCCAAAGTCAAGGGCCGGCAGATTTGGTATCTGGCAAGGGCTCGCTTGCTGGTTCACAGTCATCCTCTCACTGTGTTCTCATGTGGCAGAGAGGGAACTAGAGAACCTTCGAAGGCCCCTTTTTGAGGGCATTAATCCTAATCTCCAGAGCTCCACCCTCTTGAGCTAATTGCCTCCCAGAGGACCCACTCCCCTTATTGCCACACTGGGGATTAGGGATTCCGAGAGGACACAAACTTTCGGTCCACAAGGGATGCCCACAACCTAAACTCCAGAGCCTATGAACAGCTAGGCCACTTGGCAAAGGGGAATTATGGGTGGAGATGAAATTTCAGTTGTGAACCAACCTTTAGGCTGATTCAAATTAGGGAAATTGCCTTAGTTTACCCAACTGGGCTCAATGTAATCACAAGGGTGCTTTAAAAGGACAGACGGGAGACAGAAGAGAACCAGAGAGATGGCAATGTGAGGAAGACTGATGTCATGGACTTTGAGGATAGAAGAAGGGAGCATGAGCCAAGGAATGCATATGTTTTCCAAAAGTTAGGAAACACTGAGGAATAGATTCACCCCTGGAACTTCTGGAAAAGACCGCACCATGCCAGCACCTTGATTTTAGCCCACAGAGGCCATTTTCGACTTCTGATATCCAGACTATTGGGCAATACATTTCTATTGTTTTTAAACACTAAATTTGCAGTTAATTTGCTACAGCCCCGTCATAGGGAAACAACCTAGTACATTAGAAAATATTTTTTTTTTCTCTAGGTGGTTCGTATTTTTATTTAACAACACATCTGTGGACTACAACACTTGCAAGAATCCTAGGTCTCCATTTGTATTCATGACAATGGGAACAGTCAACTACAAATTGAGCATAAAAAAGTTCTAATTGGGTCACCTCCTAGTCCCCATTTAGATTGGAAAAACCTGCTGGCAGCTGTGCTTAGCTTAGCACATCCTGCGAGGGAACCGCTTCCTTTTACCTGGACACATCCCTAATTTAAAACACAGACGGCCAAAACCACAGTGGTCTGTCTGCCCAGATAGAAACATCCTGTGTTCACAGAACAATGTAAGGGGACATGCCTGTGCCCAAGGGGGAGGCTCTTGACCACACCAATAGTTAGTTGGCACAAGAATGGTTGGGGATGTCACCTTATTTTCTTCCTGTCAGTGTCCTGTCTTCAGGTGTGCCATAAGTCCATCCTTGCCACCAAAAGCACAGCAGATAGTTGGGCTTGTGATCAGGTGGTCATTTTAAGAACATTGCAGCCTTTAACCTCATTAAGTCACAAGACAAGAGAATCCCAGGCAGTATGAGAGGCTGTAGTCCAATAAAAGTTCCTTTAACCAAGTCTCGAGTGGGATAACACAAGTTATGTTGCCTTGGAATGTAAAGTGAAACCTGCCCTGTTCAGGGGTCAGAAAGTAGGGGACAGCTTAACTTGGTTAAAAGAGCCCTTTAGCTCATTTTGTACAAGTTACTTGCTCAGGGGTCTCTGAGGTGGAGTCATAATTGTGCTAGGTCAGCATTGTTACCTGCATAAGTAACTGTATTACTCACCTGCTTAACTTGAATGGATTACAGAAAATAGCACCTCTGACTTTGCCTAATACTTTGAATTTCATGGGTGAACACAGATCCTCTAATAGAATAAATTAACCTCTGACCACATCATAAAGCAACCTCAAAAACTTGAACATCTTCCTAAGTGGAAAACAGGAAAGGTTGGAGCCAACTAGGACTCTGTATCAGCCTCAGAGAATTCCTGCTGCCAACAAGTCCTTAAACCTAGAATTTCCTCTCCTGTCCAGATGGTCAGATAATTGATAATCAACCAAGAGTTACTGGGAGTTCAACCAAGCATGGTGGAGGGACTCAACAAGTCAAAGACATGCCTCATGCCTTCAAGAAATTTGTAATTAAGTTAGGGAAATCAACCAGGGAAGGTTACAATGGGTAATTATACGCTTCTTTGTGTATTTATTGATTCTGCCTTTATGCCATCGTCAAAGGGATTATGGATATCTTGTACTGCTATATTCACATCAAGTAGCTCAAGGTATGTACTCAAAAGTGTGTAAGTAGTTGTTTAAGGACAAAGTAAGGCCCCATATGTATGAACAGCAGTATTAGAATTTCTAGGTAGATGTGGTTTAGGAGCTAGACCATCTGCTTAGAAGTGAAGTTCAAAGCCTTATTTTCCAGTACTATACATAGATTGAGAATATGCCATCTGAACATTAAAAAAAAAGTTATATGTGTTCATATATGTACATGCATGTACACACACACATGGAACTTGGGGAGGCCAATGGACCTTATAGGATTGTAGATTATGGAAAAGTTTCTTTCCTTGATTGCTCTCTGTTATAATGCAATCCAAGTGCAATGAGGGTTTAAGTCGAAGAGAGATCACTTTTAGCAAGTTAAGAAGGATTTCATGGGAAAATAATGTCTTGTTCATTTTCCAAAAAGGTGAAAGACATGTTCCACTCCATTCTTGATATCTTCCTCTAGGAAGCAGAAGTATGAAGACATTCCCACTGTTGGGGCAGGGTCAGGAGGAGAGTCTCTAGGAAAGCCAAGAGTCAAAGCAAATTGATCACTGCTTCCTCTCCACACAATATAGGGTAGCCTTAAGAATCCAGATTGTCTGGATTTAAGTCCTACCTCTGTGGCTCACAAGCTGTGAGAATGAAGAAAATTACTTCCAGAACCTCAAAGGTCTTCATCTGTAAAATAAGCATAGTAATAGTAACTACTTATAGGCTAAGAGAAGAATGACCAAAACAATAATGTTCACCAAACAGTCTGTTTCCTTATGAACCCCTTCTCCTTGCACGTTAGTGATCTTGTGACTAGTTCTGGTAAATGAGCTATGAACAGGAGTACTGGGTGTCATTTCCAGGTCACCAAAGAGTTTAGGGACTGGCATGTAATTGTCTATATTATCTTCCCCTCTGCCGTCACGAACTATGATGTTCCAAGTGGTAGAGCCTCCATCATGTTGAATGTCTGAGTGACTGCATGGAGCAGAACACTCCCCCACAACCTGCCCAATTACTACCCACATTAGACAAGTTGCACGGAAAATAAATGATCTTTTGTTAACTTTCTGAAGTTTCAGGGTGAATTTATTATTGTAGCCTAACCTATTCTGTGCTGAATGTTGTAGCTGGCACTGTGCTTAAAAAAAATAAAAAAAATAAAAAATAACTGCAGATAAAAGCAGTCTCCTAAAGCATGACTCTAGGATATGGCTAGAATGGAACTCAAATGCTACAAATTGAGCAAATGAACACATGACAAATGTGTATGTTGTTCAAGGGAAATTTCTTAATAATAATTCTTATTCTCACTGAAGAACATTTCTAGAGCCAGACAAATTCCAACTTCTCTTTAAGACTTCTGTGATTGCCAGGAGCTTAGAAGTTTCAAAAGAACCTCCCAACACCCATGTAAAATTAACTTGATTTTGTCCTGTAATTACCTGGACATTGTTTTCAAGCCTGAGTTTGCTTCAAAAAAAATAAATAAATAAAATCACAGCAATTAAGTAATGTTTCTAAGATACATGTACCAAGGTTTTGGAACTACAAACATTATTGAAAATACAAAGCATTTTCTCAAATCACTTTTTCTAATTTGATGTCCCTCCTCCTGCAAGACCCACCCTCTATTATCCACAGGACTTCCAAATCATTCTTTCTCTCTCATTCAGAGTAGTTTTTCTGACTTCAAATGGCAAGGGACCTACCTTAGTTACCAACAGCTTCCATGAACAAATGTTGTAAACTAAGTGACTTGTATAACAGAAGTTTATTGTGTCACAATTTTTGGAGGCTAAAAGTCCAAAATCAAGGTGACATAAGGTTCCCTGAAACCTGTAGGAGATAATTCTTTTTCCTTACCCCTTCCTGCTTTCTAAAGATGCCTGTCAGTCCTTAGCCTTTTTTGGTTTAAAGATGCATCACACCAATTTTGTCTCCATCTGTACATGACACTCTTCCTGAGTCTAGATCTTCATATTGCCTGTTAGGAGCTCAATATATCTTTTTTGGAGGGAGAAATACAATTAAAATTGTAACCAGATCATATTACTGTAGAAATAGGATCTTCCCTGAAGAATTTATCAGTTCTATTTGTTTTCACACTTCATGTTTCAAAGAGTACCTGATGCATCTCAGTTGCTGGTGCAAAGAGTTCCTTTCTATAAAAGAAATCCAGCAGAACAACAAGCCAATATTTCTACCAAGAACCACTTAAGAACAGTTACAGTGACACAGAAACCTGTAATCCCAGAAACTCAGGAGACTGAGGGAGGAGGATCACAAGTAGGAGCCCAGACTTGGCAACTTAGATCCTGTTTCAAAATTTAAAAGTTTTAAAAACAGCAGGCTGTGGCTCAGTGGTATAGAACCCCTGGGTTCAATCCCCAGTACTACAGAGACAAAAACAACAACAAAGAACCTTTAAAAATCAGGATGTAAAGACATAAAAACATGGTTTAAATCATCAGCAAGAAACTGAAACAACCAGAACTAAAGGGAAAATATGATTCCAGAGAGGGGAGAACTAGAAAAGGGCCCACTGACGTCGTATGAACTGTTTTAATGATTTGGGGTTCAGAGCAAGAACATACAAATTTGGGTTGTGGGCAGAAGGCCACTGCTAGGGACAGATAAGAGCAGAGTTTTTTTTTTCTACCTGTTAGGCAGGAAGACACAAAATTCAAGGTTTAAAAAGCCAAGACATTATAAACAGGGAATACAGACAGAATTAGGCCTGATTATACAAGCAGCCTTCCCATAAAGAGCACACCAAATTTTGAAGCTAGGCCAGGTGACTTAAAAGTTAAGCAGATAAACTGAAAAGCAGAGCAGAGGTTTTAGGATCTCAATTTTCAAAATGAAAAGGATAAGAGTTTAAGACCTGCCAGGAAGAGGGAACCAGAGAACTCCCCAGGCTCTCCAGAGGCTTTGAGAGAAGTCTGAGCCTTACCAAAATTGGAGAATAGCCTTCTCTGGGATTAGGAAATGGTCCAACTCTATCTGCATAGCATAATAAAGAGTAAACTCTGCGTAGAGGAAGATAACCTTCTCTGGAGCCACTATACTCTGTTTTTATAAATAATACCTCATAAACAATAAAAAAAAATCACTAGGTAGGCCAAGAAACAGAACATGTCCAAATACCCAAAGAAAAACTAGATATAGAATTAGTTCCATAGTTGATCTAGATACTAGAGTTAGTTGAAAAAAAGAAACCAAATCTTAAAAATAAAGGGGAAGAATTTTAAAATAGATGAAAAGATAGAGAATTTCAATAAATAATTGAAATGCACAAAACAGAATGAAATGAAAATTCTAGAATTGAAAAATAAAATTGATCAAGAACTCACTAGATGGACTTAAAACTACAGAATACAAGCAAAAGATAAAATTATTGTAATGCAAGTCAATTAAAAATATCCAAACTGAAGAATAGGGTGCAAAAAGGAATTGAAAATAAAGGGCATAAATACATGTGAAATGACAACAAAAGCCAACATATATGTAATTAACATCACAGAGGAAGAGTAGAACAAGAGAAGCAATACTTGAAGGGATAAAGGCTGAAAAAGTTCTAAAACTTGAGGACAATAACCCAAATTTTCAAGAGTTTTGAGAACCCTAAGAGAGTTAATGCAAACAATAAAAACAACAAACTATATCTAGCCATATCAAATCAAACTGCTGAAAACCAAACATAACAATAGCAACAACAACAAAAAATCTTTCCAGGCACGATGACGCTTGCCTGTAATCCTAGCAACTCAGGAGGCTGAGGCAGGAGGATCTTGAGTTCAAAACCAGCCATAGCAACTTAGTAAGGACCTAAGCAATTTAATGATAACCAGTCTCAAAATAAAGAATAAAAAGATCCTGCTCAGTGGCAAAGTGACCCTGGGTTTAATCTCCAGTATAAAAGGAAGGAAGGAAGGAAGGAAGGAAGGAAGGAAGGAAGGAAGGACGGACAGACCTTAAAAGTTACCAGAGGGGGATAAAAGTATGATCTTTAAAAAGCAACAGTGGGATAATTAGCTAACTTCTCATCTGAGATCATGAAAATCAGAAGACAATGGAATGACATTTTTTAAGTGTTAAAAGAAACAAACAACCAGGATTTCTATTCTCATAAAAATGAAAGGAAAACAAGGATATTTAAGATGAACAAACTCTCAAAGTGGAAAGAATACAATGCTAGCCTATCTGAACCAAAAATGAAATTACTGAAAGGATTTTTTTCAAGCAGAAGCAAAGTGATCCCAAATAGCAACATGGAAATGCAGGAAACCAATAAAAGCTAACATTTTTTTAAAAATCTGTCAGTAATCTCCATAATAGCAAAAAGTTCAGTACCTTATAGACATTTTCTGGCAGTTTGATCATCTTATGGTAAGTACCTTATATTACCTCCACCTTGCTCCAAATGGACAGTTTCCTCACTATGGTCTTCACTTGACTTGGATATTTTATATTCCTAAAGTGTCAAGCAACTTTAGAAAATAAAGGAAAGGTTAATCCTAATATCTATTCTTAGGTCAGCAAATGATTCTCCTTCATTAACTCTCTCCACTTAAAAATCCTAAATCCAACAAAGGTGGGTGCCCCAAATTTCTCCTTCTATTTATATCGTCTTCCAAAAAGAGATTACTTCAAGCAATCTTCATGGAGAGGAATATTATTCTAAAGGAAGGAACTCACAGATCAGCTGATTTTTTTCACTAGTGACAATCCTAAACCTTTTAACTATATTGTATTTAGTTTTATCTGTACATTAGGAAGTTGGGGCGAAGAAGGGCTGAGAGTCATCTCCCCGACTCCTTCAAGACTTCTTAGATAACTTCCATTGCTTAGTGACTACCGAATGAATTCAATAATGAACCATCCTAAAGGTCTAAAAACTGCTACAAGGTTTAATAGACTATATAAATCTCTCCCCTCTCCCTTTAAAAAATGTCTCAGATCAGATGACAGAGGAAAGGAAAACCTGGCCTTCCCCAGTGAAACAATGCTGTTTGCCTACCTTTTTTATACCAGAGACTTAGCAATGCCATTGGTTTTCTTGGCTGCTATGCCTTTGTGCACAGAGGACATTGTGTGGCTCTCTTCATGCCACAGAGGCTCCCTGCAGTGAAAGTCTCCTCCAGAATGGGGTTTCTGAGCACAGACATTTTCTTGCATCTTATTTGGAGCTTTCTACAATAAGCCCTCTCCCACACAAATACATATTTTCATTACCTTATTTTTAGAAATGCAATTTGAAGAGGGAAGTGTGATTTGACATTCTAATTGTAGTGGATTCTTCCATCTGAGTCTCTCTAGGATCTGGCTGCAAATACAACAATTTTAACACTAGATTTCAGCACCCCAGGCACCAGTTCCACTTAGCCAGATTACAACCCATGTGCACTGCAGTCTCAGAAATACCATCCCACACGTTCATTAGTCAAAATATATCATGCAATAGGAATATTCCCCTTTGCAGCACTAAGGGCATGATCTGGAGTGCAAGTGTAGGAAATAAGTTTAAGGTTCTAAAGTCCAGTGAACTGAATGCTCAGGTTTTTCTTAAGTAAGCTTCTGTTCCACCAAGCCGCTAGCATCCTAGCCTGTGTACTGTATCAACAACTTTAACACTAACAGGACTCTGAGCATTTTAGTCAGCTTTTTTGCTGCTGTGACTAAAATATCTGACCAGAACAATTTTAAAGAAGGAAAAATTTATTTGAGAGCTCACGGTTTCACAGGTTTTAATTCATAGAAGACCAGCTCCATTCCTCGGGGCTCGAGGTGAGGTAGGACATCATGGCAGAAGAGTGTGACAGAGGGAAGCAGTTCTGCCAGAAAGCAGAGAGAGACTCCACTCTCCAGATACAAAGATATACCCCCAAGCTACACCCCCAATTCCTGCCTCCTCCAGCCACACCCTACCCACCTTCAATTACCACTCAGTTGATCCCTATCAGGGGATTAATTCACTGATTGAATTAAGACTCTCACAGGCCAATCATTCACCTCTGAACCTTCTTGCATTGTCTCACACATGAGATTTTGGGGGACACCTCACATCTAGACCATAACACCGAGTAATTACTTTATCAACTGTGAGAAACTTTATTATCTGATTCTGACAGAGTCTCAGAGAGGGTAGAACCTGTCTTAAAACTAAGGATGTCTACTCTACCTCTCCCTTTCCCTTTTTCTTTCTTTCCCTTTCCCAATTCTTCTTGCATTCCTTTTTCTTTCCCTCCTTTCAGCCATTCTTTCCTTTATGAAAAATCATCTTAGCATCTAAGATGTTCCACATACTATTAGAGGCACTGAGAAGACAAAGATCAACAAGCCAGTGCCCCATTCTTGCTGGGGAGATAGATCAGTGGAAACAGGTAGTTAAAATGCAAAGTGAGACAGATAAGCTGGATTCTGCTGGAATAAGATGTAAGGAAAAAGATGGGGGGTGATTTCCAGCCCCAAGAGAAAGAGGGCTACATAGCTCTGCTCCTCCAATTAGAGTCTAAAGTGGAACTCAGACTGAGCATTCTGGGTGAAGACAGACAGCAGTAATACGAGATCACTGGCATTTGGATTGTTGGAGCTAAGGAAAAGGGCCAGCAAATGGGTCACTAGGAAAAGTCTGTCACAGGATGTCAATCAGCAAATATTTTTTAGTACCTATTGCATGGTAGGTACTCACTAGAGACTGGGGGGACACATGGGTGAGCAAAGCAGATGTGGTCTTAGCCCTCTATGCAGTTACAGGAAAAAAATATATATATTTTCTCCCTTGTAGCACCTACAACTGAGAGGTATGGAGTGATGAGTTCTAGAAAGATTCTAGGGAAGAAGTGTTCAACAAGTCTCAAGGTAACTGACAGGAAAGCATGAACAGGGCTTCTGTGGACCTGAGTGATAAACTATGTAGGTGAAAAAAAGTAACCATCCCCCTGCAGAGACAGCCACCTGACTCTGGAACTTTAGGAGTTGGGAACTTGTAGAGCCCAGACATCTGAATCATTCAAGCTTCTCTAAAGAAACAACCAATATATAGAGAGACTTATTTAAAGGAATCAGCTTAAGTGATTGTCAGTAACTGGCCAGTCTGAAATCCACAGGAAAGTGCTAACAGGTTAGAAATTCAGGACACTCCAGATGTTCTTGTTACAGTCTTGGGCAGAATTCCTTCTTCTCTGGGAAACCTGTTTCTGCTCTGAAAGCCTTCCAGCTATTGGATGAGGCCCTTCCACATGATGGAGGGTGAGATGCCTGATATATGGTCAACCGATTGCAAATGCTATTCACAGTGACAAAAGCCTTCCACAGCAATCTCTAGACTAGCATTTGACTAAACAACTGGGCACTGCAGCCTAGTCAAGTTGACACCTGAAATTAACCATTGCAGCATCAAATAAAGAATTCTTATAGGACCCACCCAAACCTGGTGTAAGTTGTTTCTTCCCTAGCATAGGATTGTTTCATGAGGCAAAGCCTGCAGACTTTCTCTTTCTTTCTTCTTGTGCAACTACAGAGATAAGTTCACCTAACACCATCCCTGGCCCCCATTCTGCCAGCCTGACTCTGAGCTCTGCCTAAATTCTCACTTCTGCACAGAAGTTCCATTAACAGTAACCCTAAGACAAAGGCTCTTCTATCCACCAGCCTCACGAGCATGCCCAGCTCTTGCTCAAGGCACAAGAATCTCCTGTTTATCAGAACCATTTGTTGTTTTGTTATAGCTCAACCTAAACTGAGGGTAAAGCTTTATAAAGAGAGAAAGTAAACAGTCCCTCTCCTGCTCCTTTGGTTTGAAAGACACAGCAGTATCTTTGTAGCATCCACAGCAGGGTTACTTTCAGTCCGTGATTTACCCAGGTATTGGTTTATTGGCATTCTTTCTCCATTGCTTAACAGTAAGTAGCTCTTCCAAAAATAGGTAAATAAACACAAATAAAAAGAGCAATAATTCCTATTAATTCTCCAGCAAAGCACAGGAACAGGAAATAGAACAGATCTTCATGTTTGTGATATCTGCCTTGGGATACAGTTTCCTAAAATTAAGGCCAAAACAAAGTTCACAGTCTCTGCTGACTGTATGTGTGGATACCAAGAAGGGTCACTCACCCGCTGGACAACAGTTATCCAGAGAGTCACTTACAGAGCTATAGTGGATTAAAGAAATGCTTTGGAACAGAAAGACATCTGACGGTGCAAGGACAATTGAGGAATTAGCATCAGGGAGGGTCATCTCCAGCCTAGGAAAAGTAAGCAGGGAAAACAGAATCAGGAAAACAAGGAGCAAAAACAATCCTGCTGCTTCTATTGGTTACTGCTACAATTTCCTAGAGCTTTGTCTACACTGGCCAAAGATATCATTTTTCTTTGGAAGATAAGCAAATCTCAGTTATTCCAAGTAATAACATCATGAAGAACCACATTAACCAAATGCCAGTTAAGCCATAAATAAAGTTTGTAGGGCACAAGAGTGTTAGTCTAAAAGCTGAGTGTTATCATGATTACATCTTAGATAAAATTAAAAATAAATTCAAATTCATACGTTCCTGAGTATGGAGGGGGGAGGGACATGATGCCGCAGAAGACTTCATTCATTCATTCCATGAAGGTTTGGGAAGCAAAAATATCCACCTCCATCTTGAGGTTAAGAATAAGGAACACACTTCCCAAGTTTGATTTCTGACAGTTCCATTCGTTAACCATGAGGACTTCAATGTGTTCTTAAATGTCTATATATGTCATTATCCTCGTCTTTAAAATGTGAATAAGAAGAGTACGGGAGTACGGAGTGGGGGGGGGCTGGGGCTGCAGCTCAGTGGTAGAATGCTTGCCTCACACTTGTGAGGCACTGGGTTTGATCCTTAGCATCACATAAAAATAAATAACCAAAGATGTTGTGTCCATCTACAACTAAAAAAAAACATAAAACATAAAATGAAGAAGATGATGATGATGAAGAGAGGAGGAGGAGAGGAGGACGACGACGACCACCACCTTGATCTCTTAAGATTCTTATGAGGACTAAATAAATCTATAAATATAAAGTACTTGTTACAATGCTATGCTACACGCAATAAACATTTAACAAATATTAGCTGCTATTATTGTTATTACTGCTACTATCCTTTTGTAAGTTAATTTTAAAACAAGAACACATCCTGACATCTATGGTTGTCATTACAGATGGATTGTTAGCTTTAGCAGGTTTCCACCATACTCCCAGGATGAAATTAGAGAAAACAAAGTCCAGCACAGAACCTAGGAGTCACCTGACTATGTCTGGGTTGAGAACGCAAATCCTAGAAGGCTAGAGAGCAATCTTAAGAGTATATTTTTCCTGGTGCTGGAGTTATCCATATGTAAAAGAATAAGACTAGACCCTTATCTCTTGCTCTGCACAAAAATCAACTCAAAATGGAATAAAGACTTAGGAATTAGACCAGAAACTATGCAACTTCCGGAAGAAATCGTAGGTCAACCCTCCAGCATATAGACACAAGCAATGATTTTCTCAATAGGACCCTAAAGCTTAGGAAATAATGTCAAGAGTTAATAAACATAGTGGCAAAAAATTAATAATAATAATAATAAACCTCTGCACAGCAAACACTTAGTAATGTGAAGACAGAGCCTATAGAATGGGAGAAAATCTTTGCTAGCTACTCTTCTGACAGAGGATTAATATCTAGAATATGTAAAGACTCAAAAACTTAACACCCCCAAAACCAAATAACCCAATTAATAAATGGGCAAATGAATAAACAGACATCTTTCAAAAGAAGAAATACAAGTGGCCAATAAATATATGAAAAAAATGCTCAACATCATTAGCAATCAGGGAAATGCAAAATAAAACCACCCTGAAATTTTATCTCATACCAGCCAGAATGACAGAATCCAAACAATAATAAATGCCACAGAGGATGTGGAGAAAAGGGAACACTTTAACACCATTGGTGGGCTTGTAAATTAGTACAACCACTATGGAAATCAGTATGGAAGCTCCCCAAAAGACTAGGCATGGAACCACCATATGACCCAGCCATATCACAACTTAGTATTTATCCTAAAGAATTTAAGTCCTCATGCTGTAGTGATACATGCATATCCAAGTTTATAGCAGCACAATTCACAATAACCAAACTATGAAACCAGCCTACATGTCCATCAACAGATGAATGGATAAAGAAAATGCAGTATATACACAATGAAGTTTTATTTAACCATGAAGAAAAAGAAAATTTTTTCAACTGCAGGAAAATGGATGTAACTATAGACCATTATGTTAAGCGAAATAAGCTAAACTCATAAGGTCAAGGGTCATTATGTTCTTTCCCATATGTGGATTCTAGAAAGGAAAAAGGAAAAGAAAGGTAGAAGGGGGAATCTCATAAAAATCAAAGGGAGATCAGCAGAGGAAAGGGACCAGGGATTGAGAGGAGGATACTGAGGGGCAAGTGCTAGGAAGGGAGATTGGCCAAATTATATTGCTATATTCTATGCAAGTGTAAATGTGTAACAATAAATCTCATCATTTTGCACGACTACAATACACAAATTATAAAAAATGGAGAGAGATAAAAGAAAGAATATATTTTCCCCCACTATTCAGCATTATGCTACATACCTAATAACAATGTCCAAGCTCAAGGAAAGATCCTGTCTTCTCAGATCTTGTGTGACTAAGCAAAGCAAGAATGCAGGCTTATATCAGAACAGTGATTGAGAAAAAAGAATACTGGTAAGATTCTGAACTTGGAAGACACGAAATTTTATCCAAAAAAGTAAAGAGGATGAAGGTGGTTACATAAGTCCAGGGGTACCCTAAAAGGGAGATGCTCTCTAGGAACTGGAACAAGAAGCAGAGACACAATAAGAATGGATTCAATCAGAAGATCAGAAATCACAGCCATGTACAATCAGTGAAAGGGTCAAGCTGTTCTAGGGACATTTTGATGGTTCCCAACTTCTCACTGGCCTGAGAAATTGTAGGCATTCAAATAATGTCCTGGCCAATGCTGGCTTTTCTCTATGGAACTACTCACACATTGCCTGGTGGATTAGGCCTTATGTTTGCACATCTCTTACCCTTATGAGATTGTAAGCATCCAAAAAGCATCAACTACTTCTTCAACCTGGCATTCTCTGAGAAACCTTCATATTACAGATATTCAATAAACATTTTCTGAATGAATGAATACCTACCATGAGCAAATTAGCAGACACCAAGGGAGTCTGATCCTGAGCCAACTGCCTTCTGAGAGAAATGTTCCCTACATCCTCCCTATCCAGAACAAAATGGTTTCAGGGTGTGGGGACATCTGTTGGTGTTGTCTGCCAAGAATCAACAGTGCCATCTTCCGAGAAGAACAAATCAATTTTCCTTTGGGGAGCTACCCTCTCCCACCCTTTCCTGGCAAAGAGTATACTAAGAGCTTAGCCAATCCTCCCCTACCCCTCCTTGAAATTCGAAACTTAAGCAGAACTTTAAGAACAGAAAACTAGACCTGATTCAGCTAGCAGTGATAATCTGGAGAGTTTGCCTATGGGCAGCAAGGGGAGCAGGCCTATGCTTCCTTAATTGTCTCAGTTGTCTTGATTTCCTTCCTCTCTGAGACCTAGTAATTGGAGCCAATCAGTCTCCCTTTATCCTTTCAATAAATTTCTTTTGTATCCAAGTTATCAAGTTAATTTCAATAGCTCCAAACTAAGGACCAAGAAATGCAGTATGATACCCTTGCTCTAGAATAATGGGTCTCAACTTGGTGCATCACCAGGGAGATTTTAAAGTCTCAGCATTTGGGCCACACTAAAACCAGTTATAGGGGACTCTGTTTGACCAGTACTTTTTTTTAAAATTTTATTTATTTATTTATTTATTTATTCTAACTAAGTATATATGACAGCAGAATGCATTTTGATTCATTGTACACAATTTCAGCACGACTTTTCATTTCTCTGGTTGTACATGATGTAGAGTCACACCATGTGTGCAGTCATACAGGTGCCTAGGGTAATGATGTCCCTCTCATCCCACCCTCTTTCCTGCCCCTATGCCCCCTCCCATATCTTCCCTCCTCTTTGCGCAATCCTTAACAAGACTCCTAAAGCACAAGAAGTAAAATAAAAATTCAATAAATAGGATGAACTCAAATTAAAAAGCTTCTTCTCAGCAAAATAAACAATGAGGTGAAGAGAGAGCCTACGTTTGGGGAGCAAATTTTTGCCACATACACATCAGATACAGCACTAATCTCCAGGATATATAAAGATCTCAAAAAATTTAACACCAAACAACCCAATCAATAAATGGGCTAAGGAGCTGAACAAACACTTCTCAGAAGAAGATATACAATCTTTCAACAAATATATGAAAAAATGTTCAACATCTCTAGTAATTAGAGAAGTGCAAATCCAAACCATAAAATTTCATCTCACACTATTAAGAATGGCAGTTATTGTATGTCGGGGAAAAGGCACACTAATGCTATGCTGGTGGGACTGCAAATTGGTGCAACCAATCTGGAAAGCAGTATGGAGATTCCTTAGAAAACCTGGAATGGAACCACTATTTGACCCAGCTATCCCACTCCTTAGTCTGTATCCTAAGGACTTAAAATCAGCATACTATAGTAAAACAGCCACATCAATGTTTATAATAGCAGCTTAATTCACATCAGCTAAACTGTGTAATGTTTGTTACACATGCCCTTCAATAGATGAATGGATAAAGAAACTGTGGTATACGTATACAATGGAATATTGCTTGGCATTAAAATAGAATAAAATTATGGAATTTTCAGGTAAATGGATGGAGTTGGAGAATATCATGCTTAGAAAAGTAAGCCAATCCCACAAAACCAAAGGCCAAATGTTCTCTCTGCTAAATAAATGCTGATCCATAGGAAAAATGGAGGAACTGTGATTTACCAGTACTTTTTAAAGTTCCCCAGGTAATTCTGAGAATAAGTGCTCTCAAAATAAATACTTTTTTAAGAGAGAGAGAGAAAAATTTTTTTTAATATTTATTTTTTAGTTTTCGGTGGACACAACATCTTTGTTTGTACGTGGTGCTGAGGATCGAACCCAGACTGCACGCATGCCAGGCGAGCACGCTACCGCTTGAGCCACATCCCCAGCCCCTCAAAATAAATATTAATATACCCACCTACCTACTCTAAGGAAATAAGAAACAAAGGGATTTTTACAAGTAGTACATTTTAAAGACAAAATTTAATCCAGTAAAAAGAATTAAACTCCCAGTCAGAGTTTGTGCTTTCCCCAAGAATTAACTAGAATGCGGCTTTCATCTTTAATTGCTATTTTTACCAACAAGTAAATTTAAAGAACTTCACAACTGTAAGCACTTTCTAATTTTATTAACAACACAAGTAAAGCGCAGTGTCAGGGAGGAAAATATCTCTGTTGGCTTGCATTCAGTGGATCATAACAATCTATTCCAAGCTGAGAAATATTTCTGCTGGAGAAGCCCTAGAACCGTGTTTAAAGTGAGGCTGTCTTTGGTGACATTGGTTGTCTAGAAGCTGATCCTGAGAGAGAAGGGAACTGACACCTTTCACTTCCTCAAATCTTTCTGCCTTGTAAGAGACCATTTTTTTGAAGGTATATGAAATTCAATGAGGAAAAAGCTAGCTAAGGAGCAAAGCAATTAAATTCCATAGAAAACAATAAATGTGTCTACAACAAGAAAGACATGTTGAAATATTTGACATTTCGCTTCCTAAAGTGAGGACTTGCCTTGTCATAAGAATGGTTTCTGTAGAGAGACTAAGATAATACAGTGACATGCCAGCTTTGTGCATGCACCACACAGGGAAGCAAGGAGATGCCTCGGTGGCGGCACATCCCAACCCCTGATCCAGCTGTCTTGGGCTGGCCTGTGGTCACTCAGATCATTATCTTAGGACCATGACACATCCCCAGGGCAAAGTTCCTCAAAGCATACGTGGGCTATTTTGAGCTCTGCCAGGTCTCGAGGAGCAATACTGCACCTGCAGACCCAGCTCTGCTCCCCGGAGCTCTTGCATGAGCCCTGTTAACCCTAGAAGTTAATTAGGCCCATCCTATTCTACCAGCTACACAAGAGGATTTTTTTTTCCCTCTGTATTTTTACCCCTGGTGAAACTGAGTCCATTGAGAACAGGTTAATGAACGGTGATGCACATTGCATAGGTTCAACAGCAGATCTCGGGTGCTTTCCTCAAAGTCCTGCAACTGAATACAGAGATAAAGAGGAACACAGACCTCAAGAACATACCAAAGGACAATATTGGTACATTTTCAACATGATGAGAGGTGGGGACAAAGGGGGAGTTATCTTGCTTCATTTAACTTTTAAACTCAAGCACTATATCAAAATACATTTTTCTGGGTGTAGGAGCGCATGCTTATACTCTCAACAGCTTGAGAGGCTGAGGCAGGAGTATCACAAGTTCAAAGCCAGCCTCAGCAACTTAGTGAGACCCTAAGCAATTTAGCAAGAACCTGTCTCAAAATTAAGAAAGGATGGGGATGTGGCTCAGTGGCTAAGCACCCCTGGGTTCAATCCCTGGTACCATAAAAAAATTATATATATAAACATTGAAAAAAATCAAATAGGTGGAACTCACTTGTCTTTTATTTCCATTTGACCAAAACTTAAGGAAATAACTCTTCTAAGCATAGCACAATCACTAGCAAACACTTTAGCAACACATTTGACAATAGGTCAAATACTTTTATTGTAAACATGAATTAAATTCAAGAGGCAGACTCTAGTGCACACTAAGCACATGTGGTAGAATAACAAAACTCCCACCTTTATAATTATAATACATTACCTCTTGCACTATGCTGTCAATTCCCTAGGTCATCATGCCAACGGTATTTCGAAGCAACTAATTGGCACAATCTTTGGCAAGACAGAGTCTTTCCTAAACTGAGAGGGTGATACTAATTCATTTTTTATCAGAGGGGAGATGAGAATGATCCACCTTGAGAGTATAACTAGTAGGGTTGCAATAGAATCATTCTCTGTGTATTATGGATTGACCACAGGGTAAGAAAAAAACAGAGGATAAAGGAAAGACAGCTGCATTTGGGATCTGAATTCCCAAGTTTATATCCTGATCTTTCAAGTCACAAGTTGTGAAACCACACTGATCACCTCTGGCCAGTTTCCTCCATCATAAAAAGGGGATGCCAATTATAGTTGCCTCTCCAAATGTTAATGAGAAACAAATCAGCAGCATACGTTCAAACATGGGACACTTATGCTTGATATTTTGCTGAACTTGAACCTCAAACTTCTTAGCTTTAAGTAATGAACATTTGAACTGGCTCCCATGAATGCCTTTTTACTTCATAATGCAGAAGTCAACATCAAGGAATATCTGTGATCTTTACCTTCTTTAACATTTTCTATTTATTCCAGTTTATCTATAGTGAATACATGTGACTTGTTTTATTATCCAGTTTTCCATTAATATAAAAAATACCTAAGAACAGGTAATTATAATGAAAGGAAGTTTATTTATCTCACAGTTCTGGATGTTTAAGAGCATGGCACCAGCATCAGCTCAGTGAGTGTCTTGTGGCAGATGGCACCCTTAGGGGTTCAGCTTGACCTGAACACAGCCATCTTGGGTCAGAACCACTATGATCACCTCTGGGTAAACTTAATCTGTTTTCATTGCATAATTTTCCAACATACTATAAACAGACAAAACCACTAGATGAGTATGTGGAATTTTACAACCAAATCCTCATGCTGTCAGCATCAGGAATGCACCTGACATCTTTGATGCTATCTTGAGATAAGCCAGGTACATTCTGGCTTGGATGAGAGTCACTTTTTTCTTGATCTCTATATAAGCCCTCTCCCTTTGACTCAAAACATAGGGGTCTACTCCTCTTGCTGCCACCTTGAGAGGTTGAGGCAGGAGTATCACAAATTCAAAGCCAGCCTTAGCAACTTAGTGAGACCCTAAGCAATTTAGCAAGAACCTGTCTCAAAATTAAGAAAGGATGGAGATGTGGCTCAGTGGCTAAGCACCCCTGGGTTACACTTCTGTAAGTCCCCAATGAATTGCACTCTGAGCCACCCTGGATCTGTCTGCCTCTTTCTCTAGACTCAGGCCACCTTGTGGTCACTTCCCATGCACTAGAACTAGGTCTTTCTGAAACAGCACCACAATGGTAGGAAAATGTGGGGAAAAACAGGAAGGCAAAGAACAATTCAGTGGGCTTAGCTTGCACTTGAGAGAACTCACTCCTGGTCCTAAGAGAACTACCCTCATTTCTCACAAGGGCAGCACTCCCAACACTCCCGCTAGTCTCCACATCTCAACACCTTCACACTGAGGATGAAGTCTGAACACACCCATCCATGGGAGACGTGGTCAAACCACAGCACAAGTGTAACCGGATAACATGTTTCACGCATAAAAAGATGTGGGAGTAGTTTACAGTATGGACTGAAAGCATTAGGTTCCGTGAGCACACATGGCTAACAGCATTGTCAGAGTAGTATGGACTAAAAAAGGGGCAGAATCTCAGCAAGTCAGAACACTAAAATTATTGAGATGAAAATCCTACTCCATTCTTATTATTCCTCTCTACTTTGGGGTTTGTTTTTGGTTTGGGTTTTTTGTAGTTGTTGTTTTTTGTTTAGGGCACCAGAAATTGAACCCAGGAGTGCTTTACCACTGAGATACATCTCCAGTCCTTTTACCTTTTTTTTAGAGACAGGATCTCACTAAGTTGCTTAGGGCCTTGTTAAGTCACTGAGGCTGGATTTGAACTTGAGATCCTCCTGCCTCTGCCTCCCAAGCCACTGGAAATACAGGCGTGTACCACTGCACCCAGCTCCTTTGTGCTTTCAAGCTTAAGAAAAATTCTGTTTACTGTGGTCAATGTCTACATATTAGTTAAAACTGTTCATTTAGTGTCTGTTCATGATAACAACTAATTATTGACATGGTAGGTATTTATAAACATTTCCAGATCAATACCATTAGAGTTATGGTTAGCGTTAGCATGCTTTTGTCTCCATTTTATCTACAGGACAGCCTAAAGTAATTCACCCAAGGTTCTGGCCAGTAAGTGGTTGTGGCAGGTTCTGTCACAAACCCTCTCAAATCCCTTCCACTGCACCTTCCTGCACTGTAGAGGCCAGAAAGACCCCTCAACCTAGGTACTACATGTGACCTAGGTTCTGGTAAGTAGATGAACCACAGGAGACTAGGAAGGTAGATGTGGGCCACAGGTGCAGAGGACTGATTCTTGGGCAAGCATAAGATCAAGCACTTGGCTCTTGAAGGCAGTGGTAGGAAAAGTCATGTGTCCAATTTGTAGGAGTGATAAGTAACAGGCAAAGTGGTAGCAGGGTCTTGTCTGGAGAAACCCTTTACTCTTTTGGAGCATTTCTCCTGCCTGTGTAATTTCTGTCTCTGTAGTATGTACACTTTGTTCCCAGGGAAGTCTTTAGAGTACCCACACCCCTTAGTAAATCCATTTCTATTTCAATTACCTGCAGTGAATTTATTATCTACAACTGAAGAATTGGGGCTGAACCAATGGACCTTTTAAACTTCACGCCTTCCCACCAACTCATAGTCTCCTCACCATTACAAACTCTTTTTGATAGCAATTAACTAGGAAGGGGGGAAAAAACTGGATTTAAGCCACATAAGATCAAAGAGATGACTTCAAAGCAACCTGGCTATGACTGAAAATGGTCAAGAATCAAACAAGTTAAGTAAAATTACTTTCTTAGAGCAAGGAATCTGAAAAGGATTAAATCAACAGAAATCTGGAAAATCATCAAAATGTAGAACCCCAAATTCATCTAGAGTGAGAGAGAAATTGAAAGAATCTGGACACATATTTCAAGAGAATGTAGGATATGATACATTGATACGGACAAAGCACAGCACTTTGACATGGACCTAACCATAAAAGATCATACTGAGAATTATACTTTACTTGTTCAAAGATTGCAGGCTTGAAAAAATCTATCAGGGGTTGACCAACTATGGCCCACAAACAAAATCTCACCCACCAGCTTGTTTTATAAAGTTTTATTGAAACACAGTTACAACCATCATTTACATACGGCCTAATAATTACTTTCACAGGCACAGAGACCATCTAGCCTGCAAAACTCAATATATTTACTACAGTCCTTTTCCAGAGAAATTTTCCAACCCTTGATCTAGATGGTTGGGAGAACAAAACCATTTGGAATTGAGAAATCAGTTTTATATATCTGTCAACAGAAGAGGAGAATATGTGAACAGACAAAGGGTTTGAGGTTGCTGTCTAATGGGAAGAAAAGTTTTGACCCCTGTAGTGGAGGCAGTATCCAAGAGTATGCAGACTGGAGGTGTCCCTGTGAGTGCATAAGGGACCAGGGATGAAGAACATCACAGAGTAGAGTGAGTAGGTAATCGTGGAGGTTGAAAGAGATCAAACAGTAGGCCAGAGGGTAGAGATGATGAATCAGGAGAGAAAGAGCCCCAGTAGAGATGGAAACTCAGGCTAAAGCTCCACAAAGTATTTAAGAGAAGAAAGGGAGGCGCAGAGGGCTTGCCAGAGAAATAATAGGCAGCCCACAGCTCAGAGGCTGCGGTCAGAGTGGGCGATCCCTCGGAGGGCTCCTGTCATGTACCAGGCATTGTGTCGCGTCCTCGAGTGTGCAGGCTAGTTAAGGATGAAGGTGCAGGTCGTGGCCCCAGAAGCACTGCTGTGCCTGAGAAGCTGACTTTGGATCTGACAGTGAGGACGTCTCCCCATCATGGGACAGGGGGGTGGGCTCTGGGTAGCTCTGTACAATTTAGAGAAGTAAGGGCTGTTCTGAAAGGGGTCTCTGGGAATTTCATAGAGGGAAATGGAGCAGTCCTCCAGAAGTGATTAAGATGAAAGGAAGGAGATGAAACGGTAGCCGGAAGGCGTAAATGGGTCTCACGTTGCTTTCTGAAGGATGGGTGCTATGGCCAAAAACCCTTTTCATCATCCAGGGATGTCGGCAGCAACAGCACTCTTTGTAATAGGATTTGACCCGTGGGTGAGCAGCTTCCATTCTCTCTGACTACCAGAAGATTTTTCTTAGCTGTGTTTTGGAAAAACAGAAAGGAGTGCCAACTCCACTGAAAGCCACTATAAATGCTACCCGCACCATGCCTGTGGCTACTTTATACAAGGGTAATGAGAGGATGACCAGAATAAAAATACTCGGTGGCCTTTCTCAGCAGCACACAGGTGCTGTGATTGAGTAAGCAGAGAAGAAAAAGCAAGAACCCTTCCCGAGTGAGAAGAGCACAACAAAAGGCAGCTATTAAATGCATCCACCAACCTGGGCCCATGGAAATGTGATGCAGCAGCTGCATTAGTCCTCCTGGTGAAATGTGAGGGCCCCTCAGAGGGGAGGTGGTGAGGAGCTGAAAGCCAAGACAATCCTATGACTTGTAAACTTATGGGACTCTGAGAGAAGGCTGGGGTTTCTCTATTCCCTGGTGGCCTTTTTTGTCACCTCCAAAGACTTGTACCTCAACCTCAAAGAAGTCACTTAACCTTCTCAGGTCCCTTTTTCCATCTACAAAAGTAGGGATGATAAAACTCATGCATTGCTCCTCAGAGAATATAAGCCACTGCCATCAAAATGTTTTATGAAGAGAAAGTTAGTGTCATGGAAATGCAACACTTACACTTACGTGCTGATTGTGGCCATTTTCTGTTTCTGAGGAGCACTTTGGGAACCACTGAATAGTGATCTCTGGATGCCTGGTAGGCCTGAGCAGGGAGTCCTGGTTTCCAGAAGGGTCTCCATCAATGGCATCTCTGTAGGCTCGATGCTGGATACAGTAAAGCAAGGAGTGTGCGTGTGAAGGTGAAGGTGCCTGACAGTGACACTTGCAGCATACTGGTTAGGAGTATGGATTCCAGATTGGGATCGCAGCTCTTCCACTTTCTACTGCATGATTCTGTGCTCTGTCTCTCTGACTTCCATTTCTCACCTGCAAAGTGTAGATAATACACATACATAATTACGTGATGTAAGTCACGGAAAAAAGAGTAAAAGAACAAATGTAAAGCACTTACTAGTGCCTGGTACACAGGAAGCAATGCAGTATATTAGCTGTCGATACTGTAATTTTAACACTAATAAAAGTTCTTGAATCTGCCTCAGAAAAGAGGCTACAAAGAGACTAAGCTCACTTGAAAAATCAGGGCGTCTCAAAAAAATATTTCTGGACAAATGCCCAAACAATTCCAGCAACTGTTAATTGTCTATTACTACCATGAGGCAGTCACAACACAGATAATGGAAGCCCATAGAACACTGCTTAATTCCATTTCACCTGACATGCTCAGCCTCTCTCCCTATTCCAGTAAGTCTTATAAGAAATACGAACAGGCAGCTCTATGCCTCTCCCTTCGTATCTAATCTTCCTCCAGAGCCAAGAAACAAAATGAGGATAAGAAAGAAAAAAATAAGACTGGTCTTGGGAGGAGCACACTGGTACCCCAGGATGGGAATTGGGATGTGATGAGAGTCGACGGAATATACTTCTATCCATGGAAAAATCTAGGTCTGAATTGCCTGGGATAAGGAACCCAGGGTCCTCGGGAGCTATGAGGAAAGAGGGAACAGCAGGTGGGTGCTAGGACATCATTCAGGGGGATGAACAGTGCCAGGCAATTCTGGGTTGAGGACTAGATCTCAGGAGCCACCGCAGACTCCATATTACAGGAGGCCAGGTAATGTTACCCCAAAACTTACTGAGTAGGAAAGGGGGGAAGAAAGGAAGAGGACACAGTAGAGAAGCTCACCCTCCAATAGCATGTTCTATTGGAGCCCCCAGGGGTAGACTCAAGGCACTCTTCTCACCAAGGGAGCCAACTCCCAGTTGGCTACAAAACATCACCGAAAAGAAAACCAGTAAAGTTAAACAGTCCAGAAGGCAGGGAAGTCTCCCTCATTGTTCAGTGAGAGCTACCAAGAGCTCTCTAAACACAGACTTTGTTTTCTGTTGCAGTTATTTGACAAATATCATTTTTAAGACAACAAAAAATAAAAACAATATTTGAAACCTTCCAAAAACTAAATTATATGGCCCACTCTCTAGATTTAACAAACATCTTTCTTCCCGCCGCGTTGTCCTTTATTAAAATCTAATACTAATGTGGGGTTAATGTGACAGCCCTGAGTATACAGACGAAGTTATAAAGGAAATAAGCTTTTATTACTTTTCCAAAGACAAAGCAATAACTTAGAATAACAGAATGATGCTAAACTTTCTACCGTGTCTCACCCTCCAAGTTTTCTTTTTGCTTTCTCCATATCTCAGGGATATTTTCTTTTTTAAAAAAAATTAAACTCCATTTACAAGTTTACAATAGATTAGCATGCAAGAGTAATAGCATGTTCTATTTTCCAGACGCAGGAAAAGCTATCTTTGAAATCAGTCTCCAAATTTACTTCTTATTACAGGTACATTGGGTTAATTAACACATTGATTGCTACGTGGGCCCCCTCCCTTTCACTCATTCCCCACATCAAATTAGCCAATGAATTCTTTTCTTCAACTTCCTGAATTGCTCTCCAGTGCATCACTCCTCTGAGCCCTCCTCTTATTTCAGATGCTGTCAATCTTCTCAGCATACACCTAGTCATTGAATTGAGATCTTTCCAAACTGTGCATCTAATTCCTCTTTCTGCTTAAAAATATTCAACAACTTCCCATCACTTGCAGAAAAGTGTCCCCAGTGTTCCATCAGCTCTCTCCTCCATCTCCCCACACCCACCTCCTTCTCTGCACCCCATATATATATATATATTCCTAGCATGATCACCATCCACCACCACCATCTCAACTTCCACAGCTCCCCAAAACTGTGGTTCTCTAATCCCATGTGCTGTGATAATCTCTGGCTTTCCCCATTCTGTGTGACTTGTACCCTTCTTTCCTGTTTATTAGATTTAACAACGTCACATAGTTCTTACCATGTGCCAGTCTTGTTCAGTGAGCTTTATGAGCGTTAACTTGTTGAATCATGACAACCTTGTGAGGTAGGCACTGTTATTCTCATTTTATAGATGAGGAAGCCTAGGCACAGATCAGTTGTAAAATTCACCCAAAGTCACTAGGCCAATAGGTTGACAGGAGAAAGAAAGAAGGGAGATTCAAACCAGGCAGTCTAACTCCAGGGTACATGCCCTTACCCACGCACTGCACTGCCTTTCTCTGCCTCTTCAATTCCTTGCTCAATTCAATTCTAGCATCTCCTCTGCACAGCCCTCTTATGAGCCTGATTTGCTAATCAACTCTTCCTCTGCATCTTGTGAAGAGACTTACATGGTAACTACCACAACTCTTTTTCTTCTTATTATAGACCACAAGTTACTCGAAGGCAGACACCATAATTCATCATGGTATCCCAGCACAGGTGCTCGATACTTGTTTGACAAATGACCCAATAAGGGTGATAGATAGCTTTATTACATGTTCCATAGTTGGCATACGGAGAAATTTTTAAACAGTGGAATCTAAGGATCCTTTGGTTCTTATAGCATTACAGCTAACGCTTTATCTAAGTCATAAATTGCAAGGAAACTTTTCCTATCTCAACCTCTACTCTTGGTGGCTTTGTCACAAAGACCATTACTGCCCTCTGGAATGTTCTAAGATCCTGCAAATGCCCTGTATCTTCACTGTCCAATAAGGCAGCATTTGCAAACCGTATAGTGACAAAGGACAAAGTGGTGATGGAGATAGGAAATGGAAAGCACCAAGGTGTGTGCCAAGAACACCCAGCACCAGAGCATCAACCTGCTGAGTTTGCCTGGACTGAGGGATTGCTGGGATTTTCACTGCCAGGAATGAGACAGTCCCTGGGGCAAATAGTTGGCCATCCTACTCCATGTCAGTACCTAGATGGATCCAAGAATACGTTCCACACAGGAGCTGAAGACAGTGAAACAGGAAAAGGAGTAGGAAAGGGATTGGAACTGGGAGGAGATGAAAACACATAGCAGGGAAGAGGACAGTTGTCTCAAAACCCTGTGTGCTATGAATTTCCACGTATCTCCACATTCTAATACTCAGCTTCTAGGGCAGAGATTTTAAACAAGCGTGTGTTGCCTGCTTGGGTGCCTGCTCTTTTTCCAAATACGCATGCATTATTTTACTCATCTGTTTCTTAGGTGGAGAAGTCAAGATGACAGCCTACTCGACTCTTTTTGATCTGCCATTTAAATTTCCACTCTCATCCCATAATCTGTTAATCTTCCCCGTATCTCAGTGTAAGGTTGAATTAAATTCCCATATTGAATCCCAACATGAAAGGCATTTCTTTGTGAGCAGCTCAATATAATGTTCTTCTAAATGACATTTAAAATGTTCAGCCCGGTAATGGAATGATAAAGCAGGGCACCCGGTGTTAGTACACACTGGTAAGAAGAACATTTTTTTTTATTAGTCAGAAACCAAAAAGATAGAACAAGATAATTAAAAAAAGTTTATTCCTGCTAGACTGCCACAATGGTATTATGACTCAAAATATAATAGTCTGAATTCCTGTAGGAATCTAACTTCTTAAAAAGACATCAGACATCAAAGTCTGAGTCATGCCACATTAACCACCGATAGCCAAAGAAAAGTTTGAATGCCACTGGAAAGTTAAATATTAGACTTTCTGTGAAACATTTAAACTCAGAGAAGTAGGTATTGCAGTTGTCATGTACATTCTTTACAGGCTTCCAGATGGATGCTGCACCCCCCCCTCCCGTTGCTATGGTGACCCAAATAAATTCTCTCCTGAGATTCATTGTCTCAGATGCCAATGCATCAGGTCAGGCAGGCAGGGAGGCTAGCAAATAACACACTGGCCCTGCACATCCTCACATTTTCCATGCAGCTACAAAGAGACATTCCTCCACATATCACACCCAATTTCAACATTTCCAAAACTACAATTCCACTAGACTGAGCCAAAAGATGAAAAGACAATTATTCCAAGCTTCGTATTTCTTTTATTTGTCTAACCAGCAGAATGAATCCTTGCAGAAAGCCAAGAGGAAGTAGAAAGTAAGAAATTCTCCTAATGTCCACTTTGTCGCCTTCACTAAGACCTGAATGAGAGTTCCCAGTAGCACATAATAAAGCCAAAGGCTCTTACCATCTGCCCTCCATATAGCCCTATTATTTTTAGTAATTAATATTAACAAATATGGACTGGGGAGATGCTTATAGAGGATACAGATATTATCCCCCCCAAAAAAAAATTTGGTTCATAGAAAATATGCACAGATAGTTCTAGAGGAAAAGACTTTAAAGCTTTTTGTCACTAGAGATCCCTAATTTGGGCTTGGGGTATGACCCAGTGGGTAGAGAACTTGCCTAGCATATGTGAATGTGAGGTCCTAGATTTGATTCCTAGCATCCCCCCCACACACACACACAAATAATAATAAAAATAATAAAATAAAAAATAAAGATATACTATAACGTAAAGCTTCTAGTGTCTGGAATCCAGCCCCTATAGATGTTAAATATATATTGCATATAGAACAGGTATTTCTCAAGATAGATCACCTGTACAAGCAGTATTGGTCAGGAACAATGTGTGTAACATGAAACAGATACTATTCTACATCCCTAACAATTTAAGTTAATTTGACCTAAAGATGTATCATATTTCCATGCTAAAACTAATTCAAGGCACTTAATAAGGAAGGGTGACTGGGTATTCTACCCTGTAGCTGCTGGTAATGTACCCTCTTGCACTAACATTTACTCTCTGCTCCTAAGAATCGTCTCATCATAACCCCCTTATTAGTTGTTACCACCATTTTCCAGATGATGAAATTGAGGCAAAGAGAAACAAATAACTTGCAAAAAGTCACACAGCCAAGAAGTGGAACTGAGATTTGAATCCTAGCTCCATAATTTGGATTTGTAACCCCATGCTCTTATCCCTGATGGTCCCCGAAGCATTTGTACAAAGCAAACCTTGATTAGGTATTTTCTGTCTTTGAATCTTTGAGTCTATGTCATTAGTTATCCTCCACCTCTGAACACATTTCTCCACCCTACCCTTCTCCAAGTGCCCTTTATATCACCCCATCAGGGACCCGACGTCCTCTGGGGAACTTAGCACAACTAGAACAAGACTCTACTTCTTTGCCAGCCTTGTGGTCCAGGACAGAATGAAAACACTCAGAAACCAAGGATCATGGAACAGAGTGAGGTTTCACTAAGCCCAGAGAGCTGCCAGAGGCTGCATTGCTCAGCATGAAGTGGTGATTCTGAAAAGAGTGAGCCCAGGAAGACAAACAGCAGCCTACCTTCCAGTTCTGCTATCATTTCTCCAGATGAGGAGAGAGGAGCAGCTAGTTGCTTCTGGGAACCCACAAGCCCAGGGACTTCAGCTAAATAGTAGGAAAGTGCCTTGACCCTGGACTTGGATAGACCAGAATGGGAAGCCTTTCGGACACAAATAACAAACACGATATGGCTGGACAAGATCAGAGAGAGAGAAGATGGGAGTGACAGACCAATACTCAACCATCACTTGGCACCTGCCTTTCACTAGATCTCAGGCCCCAGAATGAATTCTTCCAGGCCCCCACACCCTCCCCAGCCCATTCCAGATCCCCAGGACTTGATTCTCCTTTCTGTTCACTGCAGATTTAAACAGGGGTTGGTATCTGGGAGGTGGGGGGGGGGGCAGCACGGACATTTTTTAATGATTTTTGGACAGTAATTATTAGCCTTTTCTTATAAACCAGTGTCTTTCCCTTAGTATGGTTTCAACAATATGCATGCTTGAGATTCTTTGGTCCTGAAATGCCAGTTAGATTTCTTAATGGCTGTCGGTACAAATGGGACTGAGGAAATGAATTTTGCCTTAAAGGCAACTAACTTTTGGAGGCGAATATATCTCCTCTCTATATCAAGGGATACCTGTTCTAGACATCAAAGGGATCACAAACATTCATATTCCTCCCCAAAGGACAGCCGGGAATCTTATAAGCAAAGAATCCTAGCATGACTCACTTGTTAACGTTTGCCGCCTGGGGCATAAAACGTCTCCTCGACAAGACTTGGGGTTTTGGTAACTGCCTCTTAAGTGGATTCAGCTTTTAACCTGGATTTCGTATTTTCCTCCTTCGCTTCAAATGATTTAATTTCCCAGGAATTAAATTATTTTTTAGAGTTCCTCTAAATTAAATGAAGAGTAAATAAAAAGGCTTCAGACAAAAAAACTGAGTAATTTTATTAGGAATATGATAAATGTGATAGGTTGCAGTAGCCTGAAAATCCCATTATACGCAATTAAGGAGCTACATTAATATAATTGTAGATTTCCTAGCATTTTAGCTGAGTGCATACAGTAGTTACAGATAATTGCATAGTAAGGGGGGAAATGCAAGCTGTGAATCTGGCATGCACGTGACTAACGCTGTCAAATTAAAACCTGGTTGGGTTTCTCCTTGAGTTATTAGCTTCCAAAAAAACTTAATTTCTACCTTTTCAAGATGAGAAAATGCACTGGCATGCAAAACAAAATGTTTCCTGTTAAAAATCAAATGGGGCACAATGAGATGACAGGCACCTTGAAAATATAGTAATAATCATTTGGATAACACCAATTCTAAATTTGTAACTCGCTGATGGGATCTTTCCTGAAAAAAAAAATTCTAAAGCAAATCCATATGTAAATAGCATTGTAGTAAGGATGAGTGACTTACTTTCACATTCATGATGCCCAGAATCAAACACTGTTCCCATGAAAATCATGCTGAAATTATAAAAGAGCCAGTGTAATCAAGATACCATAGACAAAGTACTCCACAAGGTTAGAAGAAATCTGAGTTCTTACTTCACTCTGTGGGCAATAAATTAAACAATTGCAAAATAAAAGTAAACCCTCTCTAGATCTCAGCTTCCTCAATTATAAAACTCAATGGTTGAATTAGATAAACCACAAAGGTCTATTCAATCTCCAGGAATTCTTAAGATGGGGCTCATAGTGGAAACAGCCCATGCAGAAGAAATGCTTTTTAGCTCTCAGGTTGCATTATTAATCTGAAATTGCAAATAATTCTAAATTTATTTTATATTTAGAAAGATTTTATTTGGTTGGAGCAGTTTTAGGCTTGCAGCAAAACTGAGCAGAAGGTGCCCGGATTTCCTGTATATGTGATGATCCCACATATGAATAGCTACTCCCACTATCAAAATCCCCCACCAGAGTGATACACTTATCACAGCTGATGAACCCACACTGACATATAATCACCCAAAGTCCATCACGTACATCAGGGTGAAAATTCTCTGTGTGCTGCTCACTCATCACCAATCCTTGTCCTAATCCCTAGCAACCACTGATATTTTTACTCTATAGTTTTATCTTCTAAATGTCCTATAGTTGGAATCACTCAATTTGTAGGTTTTTTAGATTGGCTTCTTTCATTCAGTTATATGCATTTGAGTTTCCTTCACGTCTTTTCATTTCTCAATAACAAATTTATTTTTAGTAGTGAATAGTATTCTGTTGTCTGGAAGCATCACAGTTTATTTATTTATTAATCTACTGAAGGACCTCTTGGTTGCTTCTAAGTCTAGACAATTATGAATAAAGCTGCTGCAAACATTCACATGCAAGTTTTCTTGGACTTAACTATTTAGTTCCTTTGGACAAAGAGCATGATTGCTGGGTTTTCTGGTAACAGCATGTTTACTTTCTAAGAAATGCTAAACTGTCTTCCAAAGTGGCAGTACCATTCTGTGTTCTTACTGGCAATGAGTGAGTTCATGTTGCTCCAGCATTTGGTGTTGTCCATGTTCTCGATTAGGGCTATTCTGATGGGTATGTAGGGCATCTCCTTGATGATTTAATTTGCATTTTCCTGAGATACAAATTGTGGAGTGCCATTTTATATATATGTGTGTCATCTGTAAATCTTTCTGGTAGAGTCTTTGATCCATTTTCTAATCAGATTTTTTTTTTTACTTCTTATTTTATCCAAAACATAAAAAGAAATCTTTTGGATAAAACTTCTTTATCAGATATGTCTTTTGCAAATACGTTCTCCCAGTCTATGTCTTAGCTTTTTATTATCATAACAGTGTCTTTTGAAAAGCAGATTTCTTTAATTAAGTCCAGCTTATCGATTTTTTTTCTGTTACAGATGGTGCCTTTTGTGTTATATACTAAAAGCTCCAAATTCAAGGTCATCTAGAATTTCTACTAGTTTACTTTCTAGGAGTTTCATAATTTTTGTTTTACATCTAGGTGAATAATTCACTATGAGTTCATTTTTGTAACGGATTCTTCTTCTTTTTTCTTTCTTTCTTTTTTTGCATGTGGATGTCCACTTTTTCTAGCACCATTCTTGAAAATACTATCTTTTGTCCATTGTATTTTTCTCTGCATTTTTTTAAATAGCTGAACTTTCCATTAATTTAGATTCACTTACCTTCAGATATAGTAGGTGCTATAGCTTTACTGTTTTCATCCCCAAATTCATATGTTGAAGTCCTAATCCCCAAGGTGCTAGTGTAAGGTATGAGGCATTGGAGAGGTGATCAAATTATAGGGGCAGAGTCCTCCTGAAAGAGGTAAATGTCCTTACTAAAGAGAGGCTGGAGAGCTCGTCACTCCCACCAAGAAGAGCACCCTCACCAGACACTAAATCTGCCAGCGTCCAAAACATCTGTTGTTCAGAGGACACCTAGCCCATGACATTCTTCCCTAGTAGCCCAAATGCACTATGACAAGAAGGAGACAATATGGAACAAATCCTTGATGTATCAAGAACAATATGAGCCATCCTCAAATATCCAAAATGTCTGTACAGTATGTGTATACCATATGGAGGAAGAATTACAAGAAGAATTTTGTGTAGTGCTAATTTCATATTAAAAGAGGTTATAAGAATTGTAAAGTCACTTAATTAATTATGTGTATAGGACCATCAATTATGTGTCTAAGACCCAGCAGTCAACACCCCTCTATTAAGTGGGTACTGGGTACTACATAGAGCACATTAGTTCCTTAATCCTCCCAAGCACCCTCTAGGGAAAGTACTATTATTATCCCCATTTTACTGATGCACAAAGCAAACCTTGGAAAGGCTGGGTGATTCACCCACGGTCATCTGGCCAGCATATACAGGAAGCAGGACTTCAAATCTAAAGTCATTTACAATCCTGTTCACGTGTGGACTCACTGCCCTGTACACATTAAAGAGGTGGAAGGGAAGTAGATATATAATAAACATCCTCTATCGAACTTCTCCTGCTGAATTCATGAAGAAGGAGTAACTGATTCTGTCATCTTCCCCACTCTTGCTCTTGAATGATGGAAAGCAAATGTTCTTGCTAACGGGCTTGGATGGAAGCTATCAACAAGAATGAAATCTCCAATGATAGCTGCCCAGAACCACATGGCAAAACATTGTCACTCATATAATTCATGGAACAGTCAGTCGTACGTTTTCTTTAACACCAAGTTTAACTTTGCGGGAGGCAAGTTGTGTTATAAAACTGCAACAACCACCCAAAAAAGGAAGTTTGGAAATGTTGATATGATTGTCTATCTAACGGAAGGAAGACAATTTGCAGTGAAATAATTGGTACATTTCCCACTGCATTATGTTTCTCAAAACATGCTACTGTGGGTGGAGATTAGCTTCCCCTTTCTTCGGGAAGAAAATGACTTGTCTCCCATAGTGAATAGAACTGTCACTCTGAGAGCTGACAAATACTAACAACCTTTGGAGGTGCAGTGTGCAAGCATCTCAAAAGCAAATAAAATAAAACGAAGAATTCAGTAACCAAAGAAAGAAAGGTCATGGAAGGAAATAGTGGGGTAAGACCCTGAATAGTTAAAAAAAATGGAATTCTGCATAATGCCAGAAACAAGTCATATATTAAAATGAAAGAAAACAAAAACTAAATCATTCTAAATTAAAGTTTCTTCCTTTTAATATTTACTTTCTAATGTTAGGCTCCATAACACCAAATAAATATAGTGGCTTCTATCCCATTTTTGCTAAAAATGCAATTGTACAATTAATAGAGCAACCCACTTACTAGAACCACAGATGTTCAGCATAATAGTATTCAGAGCCAGAGGTGGGTTCACTGGCTGGGGTAGCATCCACTCCATCATGTACTCCTGTGTCCTTGGTCTCCATGGTAGGATTAGAATAAGATTTGTGACCTATGAAATGGACTGGAAACCACAGAATGATGTTGGGTAAGTAAGCATTCTTGGGAGGCAGTTATGGCAGAACTAAGGTTTTCACAGGTGGTAGCAGTCAAGAGAAGATTCAGGTCAACCAAGGTCTCCATTTTTCCAGTCAGCAAAAGCTCCCAAATAATGTTGTGAGAAATGACAGCATTTTCTTTTTGCTACTTTTTTTTGCAACAAATATAACTGACAAAACTCATATTCTTGTCTGTCAAGAAAAAATATTGAAATTATTGTTACCCTCAGTATATTCCCAACTACTTGCTAGCATAAAATGGGGAGGCAGATGTTGTTGCCCAAACCCATCGTGCTGTATCTTTCAGAAAGGGTCTTCAACCAATATGCTGTTCTGCATCTCAAAGGTGTGTAAATGCTCAAGGTGGAAGGGTCTTCAACAAATGTCCCAAAGGCTTGTGGAAGAAATGTGATTCTTCACAAATAACAACCATAAGAGTAATAAATGGCTAGTACCTATTGAATGTTTACTACAATCCATGCATTGTACTATGGACTCAGCATATGAGAAGTTATTTATTCTTCAAAATTCTATGAAATATACTATTATCAATCTCATTTGGAAGATTTAGGAGCAAAGGATTAGAGCCTCTAAATTCTTATTCAAGATGCAGCAGAATAAGGTAAGCAATCAGGTGAAATAAGCAATCAAATTTAGATTTGGAAATTTTTTATTGGAGGCTAGACATTGGGAATTTTAAGTTGTTGAATGTTGGATATTTTTGTATTCTTTTCTTGAGCTTTGTTCTAGAATGTAGTTAAGATACTTGGGAACAATTTGATTTTTTCAGATCTCGCTTTAAAGCTTTGCTAACCAAGCCCAGAGTGTTATTCAAGGGCTAATTATTCCCTATTGCTGAGGCAAAATTCCTTAGAATACATTTCCTAATATTCCATGAATTATGAGATTTTCTACTCTGGCTGGTGGAAACAGGAATTGCTTCTAGCCCCAGGTCAGCTTCTACTGTCCCTCTAATCCTTTCAAGTGGTCCTTTATCATTCTGGTGTAGTTTTCTCACTTGAGTGTACTGGTCAGTACTCAGTCTAAGACTCAGGGGGACCTTCCTTAGATCTCCAGAGTTTTCTCTCCATGTGGCTCTCTTCTCTCACCTCTACTGTGCAAACTCTTGCCTTATTCTCTCGGGACTCAGCTCTGTCTTCTCAAAACAGGCTGACCACCCCACTCTGCCTGGGTTCCTCTCCCTGAAGCTCAGCCTTGAAATTCATTGCAGGCAGGAAACAAGGACAATTGCAGGGTTTACCTCTCTGAATCCCATCAGGAGTCATTGTCTTTCATGGTCTTATGTCCAATGTCTTTCAAACTCCTGGATCATCTATGCCATCCAGTTTTCTGGTTGTTTCAGTGTGTTAATTAGCTTTTCATTGTTATAACCAAAATACCCCATAGGAACAACTTAAAGGAGGAAAAGTTTACTTTAGCTCACAGTTCCAGAGGTTTAATCCATGGTTGGCCAAGCTTATTACTCTGGGCCCAAGATGAAGCAGAACATCATGGTGGAAAGGCATGGTGAAGGGAAGCTGCTCCACTCATGGCATCCAGGAAGCAAAGAGAGAGAAGAAGAAGGGACTGCAGGAAAGATGAATCCTCTTAGGGCATACCCCTTGGAACCCACCTCCTCCAGCCATGCCCCACCTGCCTACAGTTATCACCCATTTAGTCCATCAAGTCTAGGATGTTCTCATAATTTAATCATATCACCTCTGAACATTCCTTAATTCACACAGACCTTTGTAGGAGACACCTCATATCCAAACCATAACACTCAGGAAAGAAAGTAGATCTAGTCCCTTCACTTTATCTTGGCAAAAAGCAGACATTCTCAAGCTTAGATTTGAAGAAAAACAATTGGGTCTCAGAGCCTGAGCCCATAACTGCTACCCTATATTTTATGAAACAGTTGGAACCAGAGAAGTTAAATGGCTTGCTAAAAAAATATCAAAAAATACCATAAGAATCCTATGTATTTACTAATAATATACCCCTCATACCATTATTTGTACAATGATATTAGAAGAAGTTTGGAGACATAGATTCAGATTCTCTGTTATAGCTCTGTTACATTTCTACATCTATTTTCTACTAGGCTTACCTACTGGGTATTCCTCTGAGGGAATCCTCACATTTTCAAGTCCTGGGAGATTCATTCACAGACATTTTGGGAGAAGTCTAAGAAGCCCTTTTATGTTCATGAGTCTCACATCATTACCAGCAGAGTATGACTGAGGTGAAGCTTGCTGTCTGACCACATGAAGAAACTTGAGCAACGAAGACGTGAATTGTACCCCATGGATCACTTCCTAAAAAGATGTGTTTAAATCAAATTTAAAGAAAGTAAATGATTTTTTAAGTCTACCAGTACAGCTTAGTATTTAAAAGTAATATTTTTGTGAATTAAATCAAAGCCCCTCTGTCTTCATAAGCCAATAGCACTTTGGTTAAGGGCTCAGGTTTGGGAAACTGGCAGGGTACAAAGCCCAATATACTGGCCATGTGACATGGGTCAAGTCTCTTAACACATTAAAGCCTCAGGTTTTATAAAATGAGGATGGTAAAAATACCTACTTCTTGAGTTGTTGGTAGGATTTAGTGACATAATCCTGGTAAAAGTACAATAACACAAAGTCTGATGCTTAGCACCAAATAAAATTTAGCTCTCATTCATTCACTTATATAGAAAAGCAAGAAATCCACAGTCAGAGGAAATGAGACATAAGAAGTTAACATCCTTAGTTAAAAGTTCCTCCAAGTGTATACTGGATTTTAGAATAATTTTAAACATATTAATAGTTAGACTGTTCAACCTTCTCTTTAAAAAAGATAATGAAAACAGTTCTTCCTTAGTATCATGCTCTTTAAATTTACATTACTTAATATCATTTATTAATACTTTTGTACCATAGTAACTAATTCTGATGTGTTCACATCCTTTAGATAGTATTGGAGAACCATCTCAACACAACATACTCCTTTATTATCATTCCAATCAACTACAAATTTATTTCTTCTCATATTTCAACTCACCCAAATCAAATCCTTTATCTCTAAACACTCCTATTATTTCCACAAATACACTTTTAAAAAGATACACAGGTGAAGCTTCCTTCAAAATCATAGGAAAAGGAAACTTCCATTGTTCTTTTCCAACTGCTATTTCTAATTCACACCCAAATATATCTACTTGCTACATCATATTTCAGACCAGCCATTTATATCAGTTCATAAAAGCAGATGCAGAAAATAAAAGAATTGACCCTTTAAGACTAGAAGATTAAATATAGTTATAATTTGTTCTTAAGGATTCCTAATGTATCTGCTTGAGAATTAATTCTAAGTATATTTAGGGTTTCTGGTATTTTTATTTGATAAATCTGGCAACTCCAAGTATGTTTGAAACAGGCATATGTTTGTGTATTCCCAAAGTCTAGAAAAGGCTATATGTGAACATAACTGTGCAAGTTGGTAGAATATTTAAAAGCTTGGAGATTGTCGATGGTATAAAATATGAATATTTATGATATCTGAAACATATTCATACAATTTCTCATTCCCTGGTGATTCCAACAAGTTCTAATGCAACACAAATGTAAAATGGCATCAACTTATTTAAATACAGTCTCCAAATCAAACACTGAGATGGTAAATGAAAGCAAACTTAGTCTTTACTTCAGAAACATCTTGTCATCAGATGAGTCGTTGCTTTATGCTTGTAGCTTCCTAGCATCTAGCAGACAGTAAGAGGGTCACACCAAAGCCAATTTCAATTAATTCAAGACAGAAAATTTCATGTGACACTATCAAACGCTTTACCAAAAATTGAGATAGATTGCATCTACAATTTCACATTACTTTTATCTACTGATCTTGTAGCTCTATCAAAAAAAGCAATCAAGTTTGTCTGGCATGATTTGCTCTTTTTAAGTTTCTATGTCATAATGTCCAATATCATTATCCTTATACGTTTCATCAATGCTTGAAATTTTTCTATTAATATTCTATCCTTTTAATATAGCTTCACCTTGCTTTTGCTATGTAATTATTTTAATGTTGTTCATTTTTTAAAGAACAACAATAATCATTATCATTAGGATAATGCTTCAGCAATTATTTCTCATATTTGGTTTGATAAAGGGACTAAAATCAATTCTAAAATGCTTATTGCACATTTACTAATTGCTTATTATTCTGACAAGCATTGTGGGGAAGATAGACTGGAAGAAGGAAATGTTTCTCTGGAAGACATGGACCTCACTAAGGAGATAAAACATAGACCCATGGGAATTCTGTATTTAATGGTACCCAGTGCAAACTGTAGTAGGCTTAATTAAACACACACATAAACACACAAAGAAAAAACTTACTAATAAAATTCAAGTTTTCATGCTTTATATTTAGAGATTTTTTTCGATTCAACATTTGCATTTTTTTTTTTAAAGAGAGAGAATTTTTTTAATATTTATTTTTTAGTTTTCAGCGGACACAACATCTTTGTTTGTATGTGGTGCTGAGGATCGAACCCGGGTCGCAAGCATGCCAGGTGAGCACGCTACCGCTTGAGCCACATCCCCAGCCCTCAACATTTGCATTTTTAACAAGCCCCCTCAGGAGATTTCTGCATGTTTTAGTCAGCTGTTGCATTGCTATGAACAAAGGACCTGATAAGAACAACAGAGAGGAGGAAGAGTTTATTTGGGACTGGGGTTTCAGAGGTCCCAGTCCATAGATGAGCTCTAGGGGCCTGAGGTAAAACAGAACATCATGGTAGAAGTGCCTAAAGAAGGAAAGCAGCTTGGGATGTGGCGATCAGGAAGCAGAGAGAGTCCAACTCACCAGAAACAAAATAGAAACCCAAGGCAAGCCCCCCAGTGACCTACCGCTTCCCATTACTCTCTACCTGCCTACAGTTACCACCCAGTTAGTCCATATCAGTGGATTAATGTACTGATTAGATTAAGACTCTTATAACTCAATCATTTCACCTCTGAAATTTCTAGCATTGACTAACACATGAGATTGGGGGGGGGGGGGTCCACCTATTATCTAAACTATAACACAGCATAAACATTTCTTAAGCCACACTAAAAAAAAATTATCTGGATGGTCAATTATTATAGGACCAGAATAGATTTCAGCAATCTAGGCCAACATCATGCAAAAAGACTTCTCAGTAGAATAGGACCTTACAGAAAATAGATTTCTTATAATGTTACCTGATAATGTATTGGAATGCTTCAAAGTATACTTAATGCGGTAAAGTAGACACTTTTATACATCACATGATTTCCTGCTGTTTGGTCAAACTAATTAGGCAGTAGAAGATTAATAAAGTTACTAAACAAAGTTAGTAAAGGCAATAAAGGATTAATAAAATTAAATTAAGTTACAATAGTTTATCCATGGAAAAAATAAACAAGCTTCTCTGTTGAATGAATTAAAACAAATTTAACACTGACAACTATTATCTAGATTGTTTTCACATTATATATGTTGGGTATATTCAAGAACTCTGAATTTATCAAGTTTTTAAGAGACAATCCAGAAAGCAATAGTTACAAATCATTTCAGAGTCACCAAGAGATTTTTATTCCATGAGTAAGTCCTGCAATATTCTTGGGAAAGCCCAGAGAGTTAAAGATGATTACTCTACAGTAATAAGGTACCAAATAAAAATTATTTGAACATGTTTAACTGCCTTTCTCTAAATATCTCAGACTGGTCTACTGTATTATTTCATTCCTTGTATTATTTATGTAAAACCAGCCTATCAGTCAAGGCCCAAGGAAGAAAACATTGTTTAAAACAGAAGAAATTTAATACTGGAGGGAACAATGAAGTTACAGAGAGATGAACAACAGAACCTCTTCCCTAACTGAAGGGACAGTAGAAGAGGTGGTGTTTCCAAAGCTCAGTGATGGGTCACCTGAATGAAGCCAGAAAAATGGGGTCTTATCTAAAGGGACTAAAACAGTGGAAGAGCATCGGAGGCACATTAAGGAAAGAAATAGCTTGACCTCTCCTTTGATCTTTCCTTCCAGACTCCTGCAGTTGCCTCCCAGTGCTGAACCCCCCAAGACCCAGCCAGACCTGACCACAGAAATGAAATACACAGACATCAACCGCAAGGAAGAGGTCTAAAAGTAAATTCATCAAGGACTGTCTAGGAAAGACGGCAGTGGTGGGATGATGATGATGATGATGATAGTATTCTGTTAAAATGGAGAAATTTAGTTTGCACAAGGATTTTGAAATTTTTGTACATTCTCAGTCCAGTGAGTCAACCAGTTAATTCATTGCATATGTTTTATCCTGTTAGACTTTACCACTCTAGTTTCAAATGAATTAAAATTCAATGCTTGAATATGCTTCATTATTCTTTTTATTATATTAATAAATGCAAAATGCAAATCTTTTGTCTCTATTCATCTCTTATCCTTATATCAGAAGATATTCTTATATCATCCCTGGCATATTTTTAAGGATCCAAATATCTATAATTCATCTCATTTTTAAAATGGATATTTCTAAAAAGATAATCTGATATTTAAAATATTTAGTTGCTATAATTTTCCTACCATCTCCACTCATTAATGGAATTTTTGTACCTAATAATTTCTCTTTCTCATGAACAAGTCCAAGTCCATATTAGTCCCCTTAGTTCATAATTCATTTATCTGGTAGGAAGATGCAATCTCTCTCTCTCTCTCTCTCTCTCTCTCTCTCTCTCTCTCTCTCACACACACACACACACACACACACACAAAATGGTATTTTTCCCCAGAAAAATTGATCATATTAATTAAGCACTGTGTTGAATATTTCTGTTTTTCAAAGTGCTTTGTATACTCTGTGTATGTGTTTGTGTGTGTGTGAGTGTGAGTGTGAGTGTGTGTGAACAAAAATGGCTTCAAGGATGACAAACAAATGCAATTAAAGGAGCTAGTATTTCCACCCATGTATTTATTCATAAATACATAAATGCAACATAGAAATGATCTAGCAATTTTATGATCATGTTCTCAGAACACATAATTCCACTTTGCCACAACAGTTACCCAAGCTCCACAGATTATATTTCAGTTGACCCTCTCTTGCTCTTAATAACCAATTACTAGTCTCATCAGATCAGTCTCCTTACTGACCATTTGACACCCCCAAGCATAATTTGGGCTCTGTGGTTTTCCCAGTCTACTTTTCCCTCTGCTCCTCTGCTCTCCATGACCTTTCCACTCCTCGATTCTATCTAAGTCCCTTCTCCATCATGTAATTTACCATGACCAACCAGCCGGAGAGATCCCTCCTCCTCCTCCTAAGTGCCTATTCGACTTCATATTTGTGACTTAATGACGGCTTATTATTTCACATGGGTGTATCCTCAAAAATCCTTTAAATTCTTGAGAATAAGGTCTGTGGTTTATTTACATCTGCAAATTTGCATAAATGTTGACTAGAGAGCAAATATTCAAAACATATTCACTGAATGCCTCTGAAGTTTCATAATCGGTTGAGGGTGGGGATATTGCTTCTGAAGTCACCAAAAGATGATGTGGAAAATACAAAAAGAAAAGATGTTATCGTAAAAATTTAGAAGCCTAGATGAGAGACCTATGACCTGGAAGGAAACAGAAAAGAATGATTTCAGGGATGCAGGAGTAGATCTCCTTTTCAAAAACTTCTCATTCATTTTGGAGAAGTTTCCAAGATATTTCTTTTCCCCTTTGGAAAAAAAATCATGTTTTTATCTTTTGCTGATTAAATTTCTTATGTTTTAGACAGCAATATATTTTTGTTGCCTCTTGTATCTTGAAAAATAACTCTGAGGAATTTCATCTCATAGTCACTCTTCATTACCTGTCTTCTACCCTGTGTTAATTCAGTTTCATCAGGAGGATCAAATCTAAAGCCCATCTGTAGCTCTGATTAGGTGTTCACTAAATGTGATTTTAAAACTCCAGTCACCTGACATCATCATTCTCAAGCCTCCTGAAGGTCAGAGGGATTACACCAGTGACAATTAAGCAATGTGGGTCCCCCTCGGGGTGCCCCTCCCCCACCGCCTGGATCCCATCATTCTGGCCCATTTCCTCACTTAAACCTCTCAACGCCAATATGTCTCCAACTTAAAAATCAATTTCTCCCTGTTTCAGTTTCTCTTCCACAGTTGCTTCTTCATTTAATCTTCAGGGTCATCTCAATCCCCATAAATCTAAACATAGCAATCAAATGTCTCCTCTCTTTAAAATGTCTTGCCACAGGTGGGGCACAAATCTCCCTTCCTGATTGATTGGGCAATTTAAAAGAAAGATGGCAACAACAGGAAATGATATTTCCAGAGAAAGGCCACTTCATTGGGAAGATGGGTGGAGGGGCAGTTTTTGTTTTTGCTATTGAAAGGGTTTATATTTTAATACTTGCTCTAAGAGTGCTTTTTTGTTGAAAACACAATCTTGCCATTTATGAGTGAAACTGACCATCAAGGTTTGGATAGCTTTTGCAAGTGCTTCATTTACTAAAGAGAAAAAACTCCCATTAAACCTGAAGCAGACTTGGTCTCTCTCTCCACCATGTAACTAGCAACAACACCACTCAAAATGTCTGCAGTAGGCTTTAAAAGCTGTGCTCATTGTTTTTTCCCTAAACAAATACTGAGTGAGCACTTAGGATCACCAAGGTATTGAACTAGATGTCTGTATTAGTGCATTCTGGCTGCTATAACAAAATACCTTAGGCTAGGTAATTTTTAAACAATAGAAATGTATTGCTCACAGTTCTGGAAGCTAGAAAACCCAATATCAGTGAGCCAGCAAATTTGGTCTCTGGTGAAGGCTGACTCTGCTTCAATGGCACTTTCTCACTTTATCTTTACAGAGCAGAAGGGGGCAAGGGCACTCACTTGAGCTTCTTTTATAGGGCATTAATCCCATTTATGAGGGTGAAGTCCTCATGGTTTAATGACTTCCCAAAGGTCCCACCTCTTAATACCAACATCTTAAACTTATAGGTCTCAACATGTGAATTTGAGGGGAATACCAACATTCAGAACACAGCAATGCCATAGAGCCATTTAGGATTAATATGACCCAGTTCCTGTTCTCAGTGACATAAGTGTGATAGGCATGGGCATAGGCTATTAGGAAAAGGAGGATGTGACAAGTAGTGTACTCCATTCATTGACTCAACAAGTATTTATTGAATGCTATGTGGCAAATACTCTGCAAGGCATCAAGGATACCACAGAGATAAAACAGGCACCCTTGCTTACCTTGTGAGGTCCAAAAAGACTGATGGTTGCGACACCATGAACACCGTGTTTTAAAGGCAGCATATATCAGAAGGATGTGCTGCCTAGACCCAACAGTCAGGGATGTGATTTGGTCTGAAACCTTAAAGATGGATAGGAGGTGTTGAGGCTGAAAGCCTAGGGAAGAATATTCCAGACATCAACAAAGAAGGTAAAATTGCTGTGGGAGCTTTCAGAGGGAGAAATCCTTTGGAGGTGAGAAGGGGTGGTAGAAGGGGGAATGGGATCATCCTGGGGGCTAGAGCTATAGCACTGGCCTTCACTACAGGTAGGACTTCATCAAGCAGGGATGATGGGGAGGAGATTGTAAGACAGACAAAATGGAGGCAAGCCAGGAAGGGGAGTGCTAGGGACAAAGAACATGACTCTGTTGGGTGTGTGAGGGAGCTCAGTGAAGAGGGTAGGGAAGCAGACTCAAATAAGGGCACACCATCTACCTGGGCAAATTTTCCTAGGTTTGCAATGGAAATACCCCTGTAGGCTGGGTATCAACCTGAACTGCGGAGGTAGATCTAGACATGGAGAGGAAGACACAGATGTAAGAGATAGTCACAGAAGTATATCAACAAGATGAGTTGTTATAAGAGGTTTTAGGTATCCAGCAACTGTAAAGAACTTTTATTTTATGAAAGAAACAAATACATATTGAGGCATATCTGCTAGGCCCTCTGCCAGGGGCTTCTAGGAAAGTATTTTATCTAGTCCCCAGGAATTCCTGAAATGGGAATTATTATCCTTTTTATACTTATATATCCTTAATATCATCCGAATATTAGAAACTGAGGCTCAGAGGAATTATAACTTGCCAAAGAGTGAAGTGTAAAGTCACGGAACCAGAATCTGACTTGTTATATTTCAAGACTAAACAAGGACACTTTGAGGACTTCTTTCTTAGTTCCCAAATCTTACCCCACACACTGCATACCATTCCTCAGACTCTATTGACATTCAAAAAGGATCCTCAGTGCTCTGCAAACCTCTGATTGAATATGAGAAATTCCCAGAGGGTGCCCCAGCCAATGTCACACATATTTATCTACGGAATGAGAGAGAGAAGATCTGTGATAAAACGTGCAATTGGAAAAGTAGGAAAAAATACAATTTGTTTCTAAGGTACGGGGTCCACTTCTCCCTGAAATTGCCATGGCAGGACATTGGCAGGATTCGAAAACCAGTTAGTGGATTCAGTATATTAACTTTTTCTTTGTTGCTTTTATTTTCCCTGTAGGGATCAAGAGATGAAGAACTCTTGTCAAAGCTCGTAACTCCCTAATTACTTAATTATTAACAGTGAAAACCTGATTTTCAAAACTGTTTAATGGTCATGCAATAAACCAATGTGAGATGACTGTGGAGGCAGCAGCTCAGATCTCCACAGAGTTGAGTGAGGTTGTAGTAGCTGCTATTTCCAAGATGGAAATAGAAAAGCTAAGACTACATTATTGCCTGGGGTTCCCAGTCACCCACTGAACAGGTAAAATGCCTTTTAGACTCAGATAGGTCAAAGAGGGAATTATTACATAACATTTTTTTTTCCCCAACCAGTCTTTGTCATAGCAAGTAAAAATAAAGTTGATTATTAGGCAGAGAGGGGGAAAAAAACATGAACCAATTATTAAGCCTATTGCATTATGCTTAGAGTTGTTTTCTGGTTCCTGTTATCACCACTGGCTATGAATTTCAGCATTAATTATGTAGGAGCATCAAAAGTGTACTGATATTATAATTTGAAACCATTATACCAAGTATCGCTACTCTAGCTCATCATGCCTGGCAACGAACAGGAAGGTGAAAAGCAAAGTGGTCATAAAAAAAGGAGAGGCAACAAATGAATAATAAATAGACAATCTTATATTAGTCATGGGGACAATGGGAACCCATCCACAAATGAACAGCACTGACCAAGGTTCTCTGAAGGCTCATCCATAGAATGGAAATGTCGTTTAAAAAGAGAGTCCAGCAGCCTGGTTGACTCTCACTGAGAGGAAGTATTTCAAGAGGACCTGGCCAGGCAGAGCATTTTAGAGTCGTCCTTATTAAGGAGGGGTGGCTTTTAAGGGTGGCATTTTGGTGGTTTTTCTGAAGAAAGGGGTCCCTAAAAAGGTTGGTCTTATCTCTCCTCCTCCATCAGAGAGAAAAATGGAAGTGATCAAATGAGGCTCTTCACAATTCTACCAAATCCAGAAATCCATCCACAGTACTCTCATGCTTCCTCTGTCCCTGTTTCATCCCTCGTGTGTGTGTGTGTGTGTGTGTGTGTGTGTGTCTGTCTGTCTGTCTGTCTGTCTTTTCTGGACAGCATTAACATCCTCAAGTCTCTTCCATATTTATTTTTTCAATCTGTCAAGTTTATCAACTCTTTGTTCATCTTCCAACAGAGGATGTTTCTTTCCTGTCCATTTTCTGATCTAAGCAAACCCTTCCCCATCTTCCTCGTCTCCCTCTTGCTCTTCATGTCCCTTATATCTGGACCTTTGCTTTACACTCCAGTGAAACCCTCTTCCAGATCAACACTGTTGCTAAATCCAATGATCATGTTTGGTTGTCATTTTCTGACTTCTTAGCAGCATGTAACACTATGGACCATAGTCCCTCTTTCTAGAAATTTCTTGTCCTTGACAGCACAGTTTCTTAAGTTTTTTTTTTTTTCCTACCACTCTCATCTTCTACTGGTCCCATAATTTTGGTGTTTCTTTGGGTTCTGACTGATTTATTCTTCTCACTTAAAGGAACCTAAACACGCCTATAACTTCAAGTACTGTCCTCCTTAGGCTAGTGAGTCTACAGTTGATATCTCTGGACAAGAGCTGACCTCTGAGCTTCAATTTACTACATCTGCTGTGATTTGAGTGTGCTCCCAAATATTCATGTGTTCTGACCTTAATTCCTCAATGTGGCAGCATTAGCCATATGAGGAGGGGTGTTTGACCCATGGGACAGAGCCCTTAGGAATGAATTAATGCTATTCTTGTAGAAATGAGTTAGCTAATGGGAGTTGAGCCCCCTTTTAATTCTTTCACACATATCCTTTGTCCTTCCACTTTCGGGAATAAGTTAAACCAGCACAAAGTCCTTACCAGAAGCTGAGTAGATGTAGGTGCCTTCCCTGTCTTCAGGACCATGAACCAAAATACTGCCTTTCCTTTATAAATTACCCAGTCTCAAGTGTTCTGTTATAGCAACATAAAAAAGAAGATAGCAGACAGTTGATGTCTTGCAAGTACCTTAAACTCAATCTATTAAAAAAAAAAAAAAAAAACTGAACTTGCCCTTATCTTGGTAAATAGCATCACCGGATATTCACTTCCTCAAATAAGAATCTTGGAATGATCTGGGGCACCTTTTTCTCCTCTCCCTATTTCTCACCTCTCACATTAAATCAACCATTAGCCTGTTCATTCATTCTACAAATATTTATTGAATCCATTATATATGTTAGGTACTATGGGGAATAAAACAAAGTTTCTGTCCTCATGGAATTCATAGATTAGTGAGGAAAACAGCTGTCACTAAGCAAACAAATACGAAAGCAGAAAATATAAGGGAAAATCACAGAGGTTAAAAGATGATCCTGCTTGGATTCGAGTTAGGGACAGGCACTGAGATGCATTAGAAAGGAGAACTGATAGGATCTCCTGACAGATAGCATGTGGGCATTTAAGAAAAGAGAGAGGTCAAGGAATAATCCTGGTTTCCAAATTGCACATCTAGGTAACTGATAGGGCTGCTGCCAGGGTGGCAGAAGAGCGGAGAACAGGTCCATTTCTGACGTGTTGAGTTTGAGATGTGTGTTAGAATTGCAAATGGTCTTGTCACGTAGACATTTGGTCTCACAGCCTGAAAGTGTAGCCCTGAGACAGCAACACAGAGACAATAAAAATCACCTAGAAAAACAAAGTAGACCCTACACCGAGAGAGGGAGGAAGCAATCCCAAGACCAACCCCATGGAATTCCATCATGGTTAGATAAAAGGAAGAAAATAACTGAAAGGAAATAGATGTAGATTAGAAAAAGGAAAAGATAGGTAAAAAAGTAGACTGAGAAGGAGAAAACTATATAAAAGGAAAAAACAGAAGAAGAAAAACTGAGGTCACAAAAATCAAGTCAACTATCAGAATACTGCCAAATAAATTGAGAACAGCAAAGTGTCCACAGCCCCAGCACATTAAGTGACTAGGACTATGACGGAGGCAGGGTCAGAGGGATGGTGAAATCTTCCACTGGAAAACAGAGAGCTCCAATTTCTAAGTTTTTTCCAAATACAGCTAATTCGTACTAATCTAGTTCAAGGTTAAGCCATTATCATCATTCATATGTCTTATATCTCCTTCAATTTATTTGCCATTCCACATCCAAAACAATCTTGCCCCCCAAAAAACAGCCCTGGGCATGCCTTTCCCCTGAACTCCTTGGAACTTCTTGGATACAACCTTTTTTTTCGTACTGGGAATTGAACCCAGGGTCTCAGATGTGCTAGGCAAGCACTCTACCACTGAGCTTCATCCCTAGAAACACCCCCTACCCACTTTTTAATTTTATCTCTCTAAATTGCCCTGGCTGGGCTGGAAATTGTGCTCTTCCTGCCTGGGCCTCCAGAGTTGCTGGTATTACAAACTGCACCACCATGCCCAGTGGGATAGAGCTCACGTTTTTATGATGCTTTCAGTGGCCCTCACCCCCTGACCCCTGCCTGCCACTTCACTCTTAATTCATTCCACCTTCCCTTTTAAGGTCAGAGCATTAGCCAGAGTAAACATCTAAGATTCAAGGTATACCTAATACTAGGGATACCCAGGATTGACTATGAATCAGAGCAGAAGAAGTAAAATGAGAAAAGCACACATGTAATTTTGAAGGAAGGGTATAAATATGGTAAGTGTGTACAATGAAACCGATTTTTCTTACTTATCTTTAACCTGGATCATGCCCCACTTCTGAACCATCCCCTACCTCCCCTGACATTGTGCATGATTAGGAAGGACCCCTGATGCTATTTGTTTTATGCATACCTTACAGTGCTAGACCTTTCCAAGAAGAGCTGTATTCCTTATGTTCCCAACTAGATTATGAACACCTTAAACTCAGGGGTACTTCCAGATGCCAAGAAAATGGACATCTGTCTTTGAATTCTGATTTCTCAAGTCCTAGGGAAATGTTTTCAAAAACCTCTCTGAACTTCAGTTTCTCCATCAGTAAAAGTGATAGAATACTAGGTGCCTACTTCATAGGATTGTTTTGAGGATTCCATGAAATGATAACTAACATTAAAGTGTTTACTACAATGCTCCGCATATAGTAAGCATTCTGTAAATTCCATTATTATTTTGACTACTGCTATTTTCTATAATCTAGAGTGATTTACACAGAACTGGGCACAGTCATTGCTTCACAAATATTGGTTTGCTACCTGATAAATGCTATTCAACACCTATTTTCCCATGTCTGTTATGGTATTATTCAAGGACAAGAGCAGTGTGTCCATCCTTATGATTAATTCTTTCTTCCTTTTTCATGTTGAGTTATGTAAATCAAGTTTGCACATTTCAGCCTTCAGACAGAAATGGAGTGGTTCTAATGTGATCTAACCTAAGTGGGGGGGGAGAGTGGAATTCAGAAGACTATAAAAGTTAAAACTTTCTGGTATAAAAGAAACAGCAGGCTGCCTTATGTTTTCAACATTAGCATTTAAGTTCACTGCAGCTGAACTCAATTCATATCAGTGGAGATTTATATCAAACAGTGGGAAGGCAAGTCATATCCTATTGCTGTCTTGCAGAATTATCATCAGGAATGTAGCCAATTTTAGCACAAATAAATGGTAGTTAGGGAAGTAACTTGTATGATCAAGTCCTATAATGGTCATTCTTTGATTCAGAAATATGTTCTAAACCTGTCACTTTGCATGAGCTTGATTTTCAAAGGAAAGAAAAGGGGGGCAGGGAAGCTATGCTTTCTCCAGTGGGAATAGCACAATACACAATAACAAAACAGAAAGTTAAAGAACATCCTGCTCACCATTTTATCATTTTAAGTATATAGAAAATAACTTTTAAGTGGTCGGTGCATGCTGAAGGATTAGATTATATACAACATAGCTCACTATCATTACTGTTACACATCTTGAAACTGCAACACTCCGGAAACTGTTATCTTGTCGGCAGTCAAAAGGTAGCTGAAAAGCTGGTTTGAATTTTCTCTTTTATCTCCTTTAGGAAGTAGGAGACGTGCTTTATACGAGTCACATATGAAGAACAGAAAAACTGGCCTGGAGAATTAAATGAAGGTACATTTAGAGCAGAAAAGAGCCTCAAAGATCATCACTTTAAGCACCTAGGAACAAGGAAACGGGACCCAATGACTTCTAACAGCCAGCCTAACGACAGATACACAAGGGACTACACCTGTGTCTCTTCCTGCCACCAAGTCATACATGGCCAAATATGGCCCAACATTGGTCACCTGGGAGTAAACACACAGATTCCTAAACACAAAGATTTCCAGAGTCAGAATTTTGGGGAGTAGAATCCAGAATCCTGTGGATTTAAAATATTCCCCAGATGATTCAGGTGCCAAACATGCAGGACCAACATTGAAAAGTACTGAGCAACACTGTCCATAACCACTGGGTGAACTTTCCACTTCAGAATGAGGGCAGGTATGACCTGTTCATTTTCTCCAACTTAAATAGCTACCTTATTATAAAATACCACATTTGTAAATGTCATTTTCTACCAACCCATCTGTTTACATCTAACCTAAAAGCAGTCAGGCTTACCCAGTTTGTTCTTTCTTTATAAAAGCATTGTGTACATTATTGTGTTCTTCACCACCCCCAAAAAAATAAATAAATCACAAGATGATATGCTAAATATATGGATTCTCTTCCTTGAGATGAAAAATTGACATCTTAATTATCTGATGGTGTTACTATTATGTTTTAGATATGAGGTTTTTCCCAAAAGCTCATGGGGAAGACAATGCAAGAAAGTTTAGAGGTGAAATGATTGGGTTGTGTGAGCTTTAACCTAATCAGTGCATTAATCCAGTATCTGACATGGGAGCAGCTTTGCCCAACAAAAGGAGAACTTTAAAGAGATAAATTCTTTTCTCACCACAAAAGCTGATGGTTCCAAACCTCTTTCTCTGTCTCCAATCTGTATTTTAATTTTAGAGTCATGTACCTAAGTGTCTGTCACACATCTCCACTCACATTCACCAAGGGTAATCGAGACTCAACATACTCCACAAATCAAAGTCATCATTTTCTCTCAAAATGATATCTACTCTGTGATTCACATATTAGTTAATTCACCCAATCATCTAGGGCAAAAATCTGGGAATCTCCTACGTTTGCTGAAAATTATTGAAATTTTAGTTGCAAGTGAAAGAAAATCAACTTGGCTTTGACTTGACTAGGAAACATAACTTATGGACTCACTTCATTGCAAAGACTAGAAAGAAAATCCACCTCCAACAATGACTAAGCAATTTTATAAAATCACTCTCCTGCCCTCTTTCCCTTCTCAGCTCTTCTGCTTCGTTGCCTTCTTTCTAGAGTGAGTATCTCACGCTTATATCCCCCCATCTTCAATTCTAATGAAAGAGGTTTTCTTCCTAAAAATCTCCATAAAAGTTTTGGTTGAGGAGGGTCAATTGAGTTCAGTGCTTCCTCCTGACCCAGCCACTGGGGCCAGGATGGGGAACTGTTGGGTCACTGCACACAGGTGGAGTGAATGAGATCAGAGAATGGACTGAGCTTGGAGGGGGATTAATCATCCAAAGGAAAACTGAGGTGCTATTTAAAAGAAGAAGAAGAAGAAGAAACAACAGTGGGAAGGACCTGAATTCCAGTTTGGATCTGGAGTGTCCACACAAGCCCATGTACTAAAGTCTTGGTCCCCAGCTGATGGCACTATTGGGAGATAGTGGAACCTTTAGGAAGTGGAACCTAGTGGGAAAAAGTTAGGTCACTGGGGCATGCCCTTGAAGGGGACATTGGGACTCCAGCCCTTCCTCTCCTTTTGCTGCCCAGCTACTGGAAAGTGAACAGGTCTCCTCCTCCCCATTCTCCTGCCATGATGGACTGCTTCACTACAACCCAAGTGCAATAAGCCAACCAACATGAACTGCAACCTCCAAAACTGTAAGCCAAATTAGATCTCTCCTCCACTTAGGTTGATTTATCTCAGGTATTTCTTTCAATGGCAAAAAAAAAAAAAAAAAAAAAAAAAAACCCTGACTGGTACAGTGTACAGGCAGAAACATCAGATACCTTCTGTATCATCCTGGATTCCTCTTCTCCCTTCACCTCTGTGATCCTAAGAATTACTTAGATTCAGTAATACTCTATCCTTGACATGGCTCTCATTTATCACCTACTCAAAACTCTTCCTGTGACTCCTCTAGCCCTGCATCACACTGCAATTCAAAGCTGATCATGGTACTTCCTAGGCAGGTCTGACCACAGACTATACAACGACCAAGCTTTTTAAAGGATATTGAAGACTCTAGGATTTGTCCTGCTTTGGCTCTCAACACTTCCCATTTCATAAGTTAAGGTGGCTGATAACCATACTAACTAAAAAAGAAAACTAACATTTCTTGAGTTCTTTCAGGCATCAGGTTCTATACAAAGAACTGTCTGTGCTCTCATGACAACCTTGTTGCAATATTAATTTTACAGATAAGAAAATCCTACCTTGGAAAGGCTAAGGGAATTGCCCCAAGTCACACAGCTAATAAGCACTACAGCTACTACTGTTGGAACTCAGGGTATTCCTGAAAGCAAAGCCCAATCTCTTAACCATTATACTACATTGTCACACTAATCATTTCTCAGTTCTCAGTCTTGTCCTGCTTTTTTCCTCTCCTGCTCTTTTCCATGTCCAACTGGTTCAAGACCCTTGTGCACTTTGAGATCTAGTCCAAGGGCTTCCTCTTCATAAAGCCTTCCCTGAAACATACAACACAGCTTATCACCTTCTCCTTTATTAGTGACGAGTGACAACTTATGAACATTGGAAAACTAAAGATTTAAGATAATGGAATGTTTAAATAAATGATGGTCTATGATAGAATATTAATATCAAAAATCATGTTTTAGAAAAGTATGAATGATCTGAGACACAGCTCTCAATAGAAAGTGACTGGGGAGGGAGGAGCAGGGTACCAAGTGCTATGTAATGCTGGCTTTTACCTTCATAAAATAATCTGTGCCCAAGAAATTAACATATTCTCAGTATAGAAGAGTGATTAAGAGAATGGACCTGAGTATGAGAAAGAAACGGGTTTGAGCTTCATCTTTGCCACTAGGCCTGGGGCCTTGGGAAAAGTACACAACCCCTCTGAACCTATGAATGGGTGTGTGTGAATAAATGCATGTATCTATACCACGTCTATGTCATATTTAATTCACTTCTATGCCTATATCTCTACTTACAGAGAGAGACAAGAAGAGAATAAGAGAAATGCAAAGAAATATGTGCCAAAAAGTAATAATGATGGTAATTCAACTGATGGCCTTTTTAAAATATATTTTTCTATATTTTCTAAATATTCTGCAATGTATATATGTTTCCCTTATCTAAATTTTAATCCATTGTCTGCACTAATATGCAGTGTCTTGTTTAAAATTGCATCCAGGCATCTAATTATGTGCCCTACATCACACCACACATGGCATCAGGGTTCAAGGACCTGCTGGTCAGCAATGTCACCACCAGGGCTAATCTGTCTGGTGTACTCAGGGGGTCTTCTTTTGAAATATAGTCAATTTTTTACAATTTAAGAACTAATTATCTAGTCTTAAATTATGTATATCCTTATATTCTACAACATTTCCCTCCTGCTGACCAAATTTGAAGGATCCATGGTTCCTTGATACCTCTACCATGACAAGAAAAGAAAAAGCAAAAGTGATGATATTCTAATCAATCAAATTGCTTCCTCAGTGGAACTATTGATCATCATGTTCACTCCACAAGTTCCAAGGCAAGAAATTTCTTTTAAAATGTAATGGCAGGCTGGGGGGAAATTCTCTCTCATAAGTACTTTTTTTTTAAAATTACTCTTTCAAAAAAGTAAAATTATTTATCTTGATTTTACTTTGTCTTGAGTATTTAAACATTATTCATTTCCCTGCCTTCTTCCATTGCTTAAACTTAATTTTCCTATTAACCTTATTTTTATCTCCCCTTTTTAGGAATCTAATGTCAATTTTTTTAAAGAGTTGGGATAGATATCTAGTCACCAAATAAATATCAATTTTGGAATTATTATTATTTATTTTTAGTGCTGGGATTAAATATAGGGTCTTGCACACAACAAGGTGTATTTCTTTTTTAACATTCTACAACTCATTCTCCCACTGAGCTACACCCCAAGCCACTCAATTTTGAAATTTCATGATAATAAATGTCATTTTCTGTTCTGTTTTGCTTTTCTTTAAAGCAGTTTCACATTCTTGACCTCACCTATCACTCCTTGCCCTGTAAACAGGGCAGTCATTTTTATCTATTTTACGGACAGGAAGATTGACTCAGAGAGTAAAAAGGAAAGAGTACAACCGCTGGAAGTAGACTACCCAGGTTGGAATCCTAGTTCTGTTCTGGCTCTATCTAGAGCCCTTGTACTTCTGTCCCTTGGCGTTGCCAAATGTAAACTGGGTAGGATGACGATGACAGTAGCTACCGTGGAGGATAACTGTGAGGACAGGTCATTAAGTTACACACTTGAGGTGCCCCCATAGGGGTCACAGTAAGGCTGATTTCAGAGGGAGAAAATGCTCTTCTAGGATTTTTACTGTATCACTAAAAGCCCATAAATTTTGTCCTACAGCCAGTGGTGAACAGAAGACTCTAGGAATAGGCAGCTGAGGGAATGAACCAGCCTTGCCACCTGCCAGCTGTGAAGCCCGGGGAAGCCCCAGAGCATGTGCAGCCATGTTTCCTCCACCATGCAATGGAGGCGAGAGTGGCCCTTCTTGGTATGGCGACCAGGCAGAGCATGTGGCCCAGTGCCAGGGCCACCGTAGGCCATCTGTAAAGATCACGGGCGTCACTGTTGTGGGGTGGCTCTTCCCATCATGCGATAGACCATGTGTGCCAAGAGTGATCGAAATCAATAACAATATTTTACAATTCACACTTTTTTAAAAAATTATTTAGCACTTTGCAAAGTGAATTAAAATTACAGAAGATTTACTACAGATGGAGTAAAAGAATTGACCTGCCAAAATACAGAGTTTTGTTCAATTTTTCCTCCCAAGTTTCTGGATGACTGTAGGGCTTACTACATGGATACGTTTTTTAAAAAGTAATTTATATAGAACTAATCCTTTTTGTTACATAGAATCCCAGAATTATATGATGAGTATGGACCTCAAGCACCAATTAGACTCTCATCCTAATTCTGTTACAAATATCGATAAAATTTAAATTTAGATTTTGTAGTTGGTTGCATTTTGTTTTGTTTTGGGGGTAGGGAGGCAGGTCATGTATTTGAATAATGGTAGAAATTAAGTCAGATTGTCTTCAATAGTTAAAATTAATTAAAAATCTACATGGCAACAGATTTTATTGAAGAATAGTAGCCATTTCATTTCCAGAACTATCATCTTAAAAAATATATCAGACAAAGAATATGGATAGGTTTCCCTTCAAGTTAAATCTAAAATGCAAAACCCTAAACCTGTCCAATGGAGACAGGATAGCTATTTGCTTTCCAAACGAGAACGCTTCAAAAAAAAGTAGCTTTCTTCCAAAATTGAGCTTTATGTGTATGTTCAGTGATTCAATGGTAAGAAACCCGATTTGCACACAGACTACAAATATTGAATAATTTGAGAAATTATTCTTGTGTCTACGGAATAAAAAGCTCATTTTTTTTCTCTCTGATGCCATTATTCTTATGCACCTTCTACAGACCCCATAGTTTAAAAATAATAATCAGTTTGGATGCCTTGACCTTCGTCATTCTAAAGCAGGTCTGGTGATCATGTGCACCTCACTGCTGCTGATGTGAAAAATGCAGCAGCCTGACAGCCAGCATTAAGCATCACACAGAAAAAAGTATAATTAGCATTTCTGTGCTAATTAAAAGTGATGCTGGGCTGGTTCCAATATCATGCTTTTAAATGGCTGATGTCTCAAGAGAACAAAGTTGGAGGAAAAAATGCATTTCAAATGAAAAAAAAAAAAAACCCTTGAAAAACTTTCTTAAATGATCCGGATTTGTTGCTGTTGTTATTTACATCTCATTAGAATGGAAGTCTTCAAGAAGACTTCCTTTAATCAGTTTACCATTTTCACTTTCCCTGCTTTGCAAGCAGTGGGGAATTCAAGATGTTTTCCAGCTCCCTAAAATCCTCTGACCGTCTGCTTTCACACAAAATTAATTAAGGATTTTCTAAATAGAGAACATGCCATGAAAGAAAGAAGCAATTCAGGAGTTTCGGTTTTTCCTTTGTACAGTGCAAAGTACACAGTGTACTGAGCCACTTCAGTCCTTTCTATAAGTGAAAATTTTAAAGACAAATACCACCTCCCGGAACCCAACAGTGTTTCAAATAAATAGATGATGACCATTGATTAAATACTTTTTTCCCCCTCTTCAAACACAGCCCAATTATTCAAAATCACAAAGGTTCTACATGGTGTTAAATCTGATTTTCTCTCCAAACGAATGTCGGGGTATCACCAAGAGGTAGGGAGAGAGGGAAACTATTGTTCTACCACATTCCATTCCTGTTAAATCAACTTGATATATTCGATAAATTAAGTCTGCACTGCAGGTCAGTGAATTTCTATTAACTACTTATTATGGAAGAAAGGAAAGCAGCCCAGTCAAGAACTCTTACACATCAGCCAAAGCAAGCTGTCACTCTGTTTAACTTTTACAATAAATGTTCCTGGGTCTCACACATGTGAAAGAAAAAACATCATCTGGCATTTAAGCTTTCATTGCCAATGTGCATTAAGTCAAAGAACCAGCCTAGCCTAGACTGATTACTTCTCCTGATTGAAAAGGCCAGGAAACTCTGGATTTTGCTAAGAGTTTTCTGATTTATCTTGTAACCATTCTAAAATAGGCCTCCAGGGGTTCTGAAAATACAGCAGCCCTGCTGAGCTTTGCTACAGCTGCACTCCCAGCTGTGGTCAGCCTGCTTCCATCAGGCCAAAGGACTGCAGAGTGGAAGTGAAGCCTCCCTCTGAATGAGTTTCCAGACAGGACGTGGCTGGCTCAAGTTTTCTCCATAGGGGCAAGAAGAGCTAGAGGCTACAGGAGATCAATCTCAATGAGAACCTCCACATGAGGATTCCAGCTCCTGAGATGGAAGAAAGACCTGGGACCACAGAACTCAGGGGGTTCTAAGTCCCATGAGCAAGCCTGGGTGCCCTAAGGCTGACAGCACGCATGTGGCTATGACTACCCATCCACAGTGCAGAGACCATGTTGCTTTCCATCACTTCCTGACTTCAGTCAATTCAATGACTATACACCTCAGCCCCAGTAAGAATACCAAGAAATGAAGAATGAATGAATGAAATTAAAAATAATAATAAAAAAGCCAGAGAGAAGAAGAGCATTCAGAGAAAACAGAAATACATGTCTAAGAAAACAGATTTATTATGTCACGGTCTGCCTGCAGCCACCCCATACATCTCCTGCTCACTGTGTCTCTTGATCGAATCATTTCCCTGGTGCTTCATGATGTTTGGTTCATCATGGACCTAAGTTTAGTCCATTCTAAGTCCACTCTATGATGTTCACACCAAGACAAAATCACCTAAAGATGCATTTCTCAGAATTATACCCATCATTAAGCAGGGGAGAAAATGAGACTTGGAGGGCAAAGCCAAAAATTTAGCTTTTTTCTCCTCCCCCCCCAAAAATAAGGTAGGAAGAAATGACAAAGGTACAATATTTAAACAAACAACAGAGAAATTTTTCTCTGAAGGCTTATGTCTGTAAGATAAGTGGACAGACATAGACTAAGAAGAAAACAAAGACATAAAAATTCAGATTCTAAAAAGAAAATCTAATGAATTTACAAACAGAAACAAAACAAGTTGCCACAAAGGAAAAAGATTCAGATGGGAAGCCAGGCACGGAGGCAGAGCCCTGTAATCCCAGCGGCTCGAGAGGCTGAAACAGGAGAATCATGAGTTCAAAGCCAGCCTCAGCAATGGTGAGGGGCTAAGAAACTCAGTGAGACCCTGTCTCCAAATAAAATACAAAATAGGTCTGGAGATGCTACTTAGTGGCCAAGTGCCCCTGAGTTCAGTCCCCAGTACCCACCCCCACCCCCCAAAAAAATAATCAGATGGACAATCAGACTTTTTATCTTAGGCACCTACCTTACCCTAAGACTTTATTAGGGTGAGGTAAGTAGAGGGAACACATGGAATATTGTAAGTACAGGGAAAATAAAGATAACCATTAGCAGAAATAATTCAGTAGATTTTCTAAATATATAAGAGGAAGAATGGAATGACAAAACCAATTAAAATCAGGATAAGGGGAAAGCAGAACAACAATATAAATCATAATGTAAGCCAGGCACAGTGGCGCACACCTGTAATACCAGTGGCTCGGGAAGCTGAAGCAGGAGGTTTGCAAATTCAAAGCCAGCCTCAGCAACTTAGCAAGGCCCTCAGCAAGACCCTGTCTCAAAATCAAATACAAAAAAAAAGGGCTGGGATGTGGCTCAGGGCTTAGTGCCCCGGGGTTCAAGCCCCAGTACAAAAAAAAAAAAAAAAATCATAAAGTAAGAAGAGAAGAATAAATTCAAGTCATTTTACTAACAGCAACTAGACTGAATTCTCCAATTGCAGGAAAGAGACTTTCAAATTGAACTAAAGAATATTTGTGCACATTAAAAAAACAGTTATACTGTAAAGTGATTAAGAAAAGTGAACAACAAATGTATAAGCAAGAAAACAGCAAAGATAATATTAATATGTGGTGAGGTGAAATTTAGTGTTAGAAGCCCTGATCAGGAAATAGAGGGTCATCAGGTTTTGATAAAAAGCATAAATGAAGAAGATACTGTGTATATTTTCTAAGATATTACATACACATATTATTTTATATACATATAAAATAATAGCTAAATATTAAAAAGCAAAAAATAGAAATGTGAGACCTTGATAAAATAGAGTTTTAGTTTGAAGCACTAATATATCCTTTTGAACATTACACAATTCAGTTTACGAAAATAAGGTCAGAGAGAAATTGTATAAGGCAATTTATAAACTTAATCCCCAGGACTTCAGGCTATGACTCTATGTAAGTTAAAATGAGTCCATAAGGGTGGGGTGTCCTAAGCCAATCTGATTTCTATCCTTATAACAAGAAGAAATTTGAACACAAGGAGTCATGAAGAAAGGCACATGAAGACAGGCACAGAGGAAAGACCCGGGAAGATTCCTGAAAAAGCAGCCAGCTACAGGTGGAGAGAAGCCTCCAAAGGAACCAAATTCACCAGCACCTTGATCTTAAAATTCTAGTCTCCATCACTGGGAGAAAATACTTTTCTGTTCTTTAAACCAAGCCTGCGGTATTATTATGGCTGTTCTACTCGATGAATACTACCTATATTAAAACTTTAAATTCTCAAATAGAGAATATATGCCTAATGTGTATATGTATGTTCAGAGAAATGATCCATGGATCACCAATAAAATTAACTATATACCTAACACATATAGAAAATCTATACTTTTTTGTAGAAATACATGCTAGGTTCTCTATTTATAGGCTGATACAATTAGAAATAAATAATAAAACGCTTTTTCACATGCAGGAAAGAATAACTATTAGGAAATTAGGACACTTTTGGGAAATTGTTGGATTTAAATAGAAATCAAAAGAAAAGATGATAAACTATCTGGAAAGCATAATTAAAAAAATACTTTTAAACCATTCAAAACTCAGGGACACACCCCCTCACAACCAAAATCAAAAACTATGGGGACCCAAGAGAAAGAGGTCTAGTAGTACAGAGCTTTGAAAAACAAACAAAAATTTTTAAAGCCCTAGCATTAGAGAGAAGCATTGAGATATGACAGGTTCTCAAACTCAGCATTTTTCAAGGCACTTCTGGCATATTTGATGGAATGTTAAATGTGAATCCATTCCTAGCTCCCAGGTACAAAAAATAACATTAACATCTCACCAGCACTGGGATAACTAAAACATTAGCACATTTTTAAATGTTAGGAAGAACAGATATTGCCAGTGCTCTTCCAAGCCATAGGAAATGAAGGAAATGTCACTAGTTGAATCTAGCTTTATGGTTACGGTAAATTGTGATAAGACAGAAAAAGAAAACACTAGTACAATCTCACTTAAAAATTGGCCCAAGTTGTTGGATAGAAAGACTTGCTACTATGAAACTGTCTATATCAATATCTATTTCTGTCTCTATATAGTTTTAATGCAACTTCAATTAGAGTTACAATATGGAATTTAAATTTTTTGGCTATAAAGATAGTATTTTATATGAGATGATAACAATCTAAGAACAGAGGAGAAAAGGATATAAAAAAATAAGAAACTTGCTTTACCAGATATCAAAACATACTATAATCATAACATGATACTAATAAATAGAAACTTAGATCATTTCAACATGATAAAAAATCAAGAATACAATGCTAACATATGAGTATTTAATATAAAACAAGGACAGAACTCCATTTTGTTGGATAAGAAAATGAACACTTAATGAATTATCCTGGTCATCCATCTGCAAAAAAAAAAAAAATTATCTGGACACCATCTTAACACCATAAAAAAAACTTTATATGCATTAAAAATGCAAACCTAAAAACAAAATGTTCATCAGTTAAACAATAATATTTTAAGAAAATCTAGGAGGTTGTGTGTTAAGAAGAGGAAGGGAGACATTTCTTATTCAAACTGGAAATTCATGTACTATAAAAAATAAGATAGACATTTGGCTAAGTAAAAACCACACTTTTAATGGCAAAGTTATCCTAAACAAAAAAATACGCAATGAATTTGAAAAATATAAATTGCAAAAGAAAAGGAAAAGAGTCCATCATACGTGATGGGTAAACAAAACACTGCAACAACAAGGAGATAAATTTTTCACTCCATGGGAAAACAATAGGAGAAATCTCATAGAAGAGGTGATATAAATTGCCAGAATTTTCAAAGATGTTAATTGTTACCAGTGTTACAGAAAATATAAAATTAAAGTAAAATATCCTTAATGCCCATTAGTTTGACAGTCACCCCTGTTGGTGCTAACATATCCATTTCATATTTCTTTTTTTTTTTTTTAAAGAGAGAGGAGAGAGGAGAGAGGAAGAGAGAGAGAGAGAGAGAGAGAGAGAGAGAGAGAGAGAGAGAGAGAGAGANAAAAAAAAATTAGCTGTATTTATCAAAACCACTTTTTTAAAGAGAGAGAGAGAGGGGGAAAGAGCGAGAGAGAGAGAGAGAGAGAGAGAGAGAGAGAATTTTTTAATATTTATTTTTTAGTTTTTGGCGGACACAACATCTTTGTTTGTATGTGGTGCTGAGGATCGAATCCGGGCCGCACACATGCCAGGCGAGCCGCTACCACTTGAGCCATATCCCCAGCCCCATTTCATATTTCTTAAAGTGAGCAAAAATGTGCACATGAGTAAAAAATGTTTTAAAATGGAAATGTGAACTAAAAAGCCTTTTTGATAAACAATCTGTCCACATGCATCAAAAATAAAAATATGCATTTCCTTGTCCCCAAAAGTTTCCTCTCCTGGGAATCTAATCAAAGAAATATATACTGAAACACAAAAGAATATGGTACAGAATGTTTACGGCTTATGAAAGCCAATAATAACAAAATAGAAATGAAGTGGAGGCGCATCAGTTAGATTCCTCCTGGAATATTACACAGCCAACAAGAGGGATGAATTAGAACTCTGCCAATTGGGGATAAAGGAGTTTCCACAAGATATTTTAAATACTTCACCAGATAGCAAAACTTACTATAAAAAGAATATGGTATTAATGTTTCTGAAAAACACATCATTATGAATCAATGGTTAAACTTTTAAAATTATTTATATTTTTACATAGTATGTGTGTATAGGTTTACACATGATTTTATGATCATGGAGACAAATACGCATATCTATAATATATACTTATACATACTATATTACATAAGTTTATCATACATTTATTTGCAATTTAATTATATGAGAGGAGGAGAGAGAATATAGCAATGGTGGTAGACAAAAAGAAGAATGAATAGACTGTACTAAAAATTTTGTATTTATGTAAAATTACAAAAATATATCGTGATAAAAACTCTAAATATATATGCCTTATTTTATTATTTCTGCAGCACAATTTTTGCCTTTAATATCTGAAGTCAGAATGAACCTTACAATTGATGAAATCTGATGCTTTACAACTGAGTTTTTCTCCCTTCATAATGGAACATAAAATAATGGTGGCTTGAGTGTATGTGATATAGCATGATACTCTACCTTACCCCGCAAAAAGTGCTTTTAACCCAAGTTGATAATGTTGCATCCAATTGAAAAGTGGAAGAGCTTTACAAACCAGTCTTTTTCACATTTCTTTAAGTGGGTTTCTTTTAAAAAAAAAAAAAAGTGTACAAAGATAAAAATGGATCCATTAGGACAGTCATGTGATGGATGAATAATCGAACAGTGTATTATAGTCTTCTGTGTTGATTAAAGGAAGAGAGGTCACGTATTGCAACCAACACAGGGGGGCAGTTTAAACAAGACTGTAGGATTTCATCATCCCCTTTAGCAACCCTTAGGCATCCAAAGCAAGACAACCTTGATGGCCACCTCAGTGGCTAACCCAGGCCCTGGACCCCACAGTCTTCCTCCTCATGCTCTAGAGGATCTAGCAGAGCAGGAAAGCAGTATTTCTCTGGAATGTGAAGTAACTGAATATCCAGAGGAAACTGAAATTTGGCCATAGAATTCAATAAAACAGTGTGTTCATTTAAAACACTAGGTCTACCTGACTTCACTTGAGATTTTCCAAAAGTCGGCATTTAGGAACATGAAATGTTATCTGCATAAATTTTCCATTTGCTTTAAAAATAGTTCTTTACAATTAATATACAGTGAATACAATGAATTTATTTAGAATCAATGTCTATAATACTTCCACTCTTTTACAATTTGAATACCAATATAAACTCAGATAATCTAAAAGCCAGTTTTCACATTTTTGACTCCTAAAATCAATTTTACTCTCTCATAACATCCTTTCACAACACTGAACAAGATCTCCTAATCTACAAAGAAAAGAGAAAAGACACAGGACCTCAGAGGAACATGGGCAAACACTTTGGTCCTAAGGCCACTGATAAAAATCAGTTTAATTTTAATTCCATGTTTTAATGGGTTTTGTCTTCAATCAATTTGGGTTGTTGTAATAAATTATGATAGACTTGGTGGCTAAAACAATAAATCCATTTCTCAGAGTTCTGGGGGTCAGAAATCCAAGATGAGGGTACCAGCATAGTCTTGAGTTCTGGCCAGGGCCCTCTTTCAGGTTGTAGATGGTCAACTTTTCCTTATCTCCTCACATGAGTGTGCAAAGAGCACTAGCTGTTTCTCTGGCCTCTTATAAAGGCAGTGTGTAGGTCAGCTTTCCATCATTGTGACCAAAATACCCAACAAGAACAACTTAGAGGAGGGAAAGTTTATTTGGGCTTATGGGTCCAGATGTTTAGTCCATGGGAGGCCAAGCCCATTGCTGTGGGCCCAAGATGAGGCAGAACATTAGAGAAAAAGGGTATGGTGGAAGAAAGCTGCTCCATTCATGTCAGCCAGGAAGCAGAGAGGGAGAGAGGGGGAATGGACCACAGGGAAGATAAAGCCCTCCGGGGCAGGCCCCCAGTGACCTACCTCCTCTAGTCACACCCAACCTGCCTGTAGTTATACCCAGTCAGTCCATTCAAACCAGTAAGGCCTGATAGCTTACAGTCCTCAACAATGTAATTATTTCACCTCCAAACATTCCTGCATTGACACAGGAGCCTTTGGAGGAAAGCTCATATCTAAACCATCCCAGACAGCAATCCCATTCATGAGGGCTTTACTCTCATGACCTAATTAGTTCCCAAAGTCCTCACCTCCAAATACAATCACCACCCTGGGATTCGGGTTTCATATATGAATTGGGGGGTGGGGAAGCATTCATTCCAATGCAGTCTTATCCTCACAGGTCTGACATTGGCTTAAGAGTGGAAGAGATAAAATAAGAATTTGACTCAATTCTAGATCTTGGATGACTTATTATCAAGAAATAAGCCAGAGAATAAACATACAGAATGTAGTACAGCTAATCAATCCCTCCATGAAGGCTATTTAAAAATATATCATTTATATGAGTATTCCCTAGTGATGTCCCCTTTCCTGTCCTTTCTCACCTCCTTGACCATCTGTGCAGTATCCAAGCTATTTTTAGATAATTAGGTAAACTAGTGGTTGGTACAGGATATTTTTCTGTCTCCAATCCTCTTCATCAGTGGTGATAAGACCCTAAATAGGATGGTGAACATGTTATCGTAACCCATATTCCCATTATTGACCTATTTATAGCTTAGTTAATTTTTTTCTTGGCAACTACTTCTTGTTCATTTCCTCATTCTCTTTCTTCTAATGCCAATTGCTTCAGGAAAGATCTAGGGGAAGGTTTAAATTGGATTGGATTAAAATTAAATAAATATTAAAATTAAATAAATATTTTAAAAAACTTCTTTAAATGAAAAACATTTAAACTTTGGAAGATTTTAAGAGAAAACTCTCTAAACACATTCATCCCCCCCAAAAAAGATTCCAAATAGAAAATATAAGTCATTAAAATTAGGTCTTTTAAAAATAATATCTATTATTTGAATTGTTTGGCATATATTCTAGGAAAAGATGGGGAGCAAACAGGGTCAAACAGACCAAAGAATATTCAGAGACAAACAATGTGAAATTCTTTTTTAAATGAACCAACAAAAGAAAGTCCATAACCAGTACAAACCATGTAACAAAACTAATTTAGTTAAGTTAAATTAATCACAAAGAGGAGAAAAAAAAATAGATGTTGGGATCAAAGTGAGAAGCTGAATGAAAAAAAAATGAAGGAAAAAAAAGACAACATCATTTTACCTTTGGTTTTGAGGAACAGTGGAGAAAAAGTGAGTGCCTAAAAATTTCTAAGCCCAGGGCCTCTGTGTACGGTTGTACAAGTAGTGAACTTTGCCAATACTCCCAAATAAGACATTGAGAGGAGCTGAACCCAGCCAGTGTTGCCTGGTATGGGATCATTTGTTTGAAGAAAGGGATATATCTGAAGGGATATATCTGATAAGAGGGGACATATATTTCTAATTAGCATGTGACAACTTTAAAAATGGGTACCAAATTCTTCATTACTCCTCCCATCAAGATGTAGGGGGCATACAGTCCCCCAACTTTGAATCTGAGCTTTTTAAAAAAAAAAATGCTTAATTGATAGAATATTGTAAAAGTGACAAAGTGGTAACTTCCCCTTCCTGCCCACTGGGACATTCACTTTTGAAACCTGGCCGCCATGTTGTGAGGAAGCCCAGGCAATATGGAGAGGCTTCATCCGGGTGCTCTGCCAGACAGCCCCAGTCAGGGGCTTGGCCACCAACCCACAACAGCCACATGTGAGAAGATGCCTACATGTGATACTCAGCTTCTGAGTCACCTCCAGCTTTCCAGTCTCTCTACTAGATGCCCCCCCACCCTAAACATTGTATAATAAAGACAAGCCAACCTGCTGGCCCCCGTCTGAATTCCTGATCCACAAAGTCCATGAGCATTAAATAAATACACACACACACACACACACACACACACACACACACCCCTTTCTAATTACATCCTCTCTCTCTACTTCCCCTTATCACACACCTTGTACTTTCTTATCTCTGAGCCTTTTCATTGCTAGTTCTTCCTCCTGAGATATTCATTGCTGTATTCTTACATTCTAATTTGACTTTCTAATGTCAATATTTTCAGTAATGCAGGAAATTTCATCCTGAACTGACAAGCTGGAAGCTTCTGCTACAGTACATCATTCCCAGTGGCTTCCCCTGCAGCTCCTGGACACGCTTTCCTTCCCACAAGAACCACCCTCCATTGGTAGTGAAGGAAGAAACATGGTGCCAGAATCAGCCATGGGATCCAAGCTACCATGCTGTGGATTCAGATGAAGAGTGTGGGAGCCCATTCTCACAAAGGAAAGAGGTAAATGCCAGAAGGTGCCTAGTCAACTCTACATGATCTGAGCAAGGGCCTCCATGGCAAAGGGTTTGGAATCCTTTAAACCACTTACTGACGAGAACTTTGGAGTAAGCAAAAGTGGAAAATACCTGAGAAATCACGTTGAGCCTTCGTTTCCTTTGGCTGGAGAAGAGCTGTTTCCTTTGGCAGCGGAATGAACAGCAACATAACCCACAGCCTAAATTGACTGCAGCAGACACTGGAGATGGTGGAGCTCAGAAGAAGCTTCAGGATTAATAGAAACAGCTTAAGAGCTGTGAACAGGAAGAAACTCATTTCTTCCCTGTGTGTTCTTGACTCTTATTTTTGGTTTCTTCTAAGAAAAAAACCTACCATGAAGCAATTAGGACAAGAAACAGACAGGATTCAATTTGAAAAAATGATAGTTTTGGGTTGGAAAAAAAAATGGACTCATAATGAAATAAATGCTGGTCTCAAATACAATCTTTCAGATATTTTGAAATGAGACAGACTTAATCTCTCAAATAACAAAGATTAGGCAAAAATGATAGAACATGAATGTCAAAGAGACTCCCAGGAATAACTGGAAAGTTGATAGCTGCCCTGGCATTTCCAAAATGCTGTTTAAAAACCCAAACACATTCTTTGACACAATACAAAAATCTGTGGGCATTCGATGGGAAAATAAATATTTATTTTAAAGATAAGCTTTGAAATTTATAAATAAAAGCAAACAGCCCTTTTCCCCATTGTTGAAGGCACTGGAATTCTAACAAGCATTTCAGGGGGGTGGGGACAGTTTATCTCTGAATTAAAGAAACTGACATCTGTCTCACTCGTTCCCCATTCATGTGCCTTTTGCTTTTTCTGTCTGTCATATCTATTTTCTGTTTGATCACCATCTCTTCTCCTCAGCTTTCATTTTCTTGCTTGCTGTAACTCTCTTTTCAATCAAATAATCTATTCACTGTGACCCTACTCTGTGCAGGTCAGTTTGTTGAACCTTAGGAAAATATGACTACAATGGGAGACCTTTGTCAGGACAGGAAAAGCATTTGAGTTGAAGAGATAAGGACCCAGAGAGCTGGGATGCAAGGCAGCATCTGACCTGGAGCTTTCCAGAGGATGCAAAGCTAAATACTGGCTGCTGAGGCCAAGCACGGCATCAGAGCAGGGACTTGGAAGATGAGCAGACTCTGGCAGCAGGGAAGAACATGCTGGAAAGGCATAATAGGAACAGAGACCTAGGGTGGGAGAGTACAATATTTACTGCCAAGTTCAACCCAGTAGACTGTGTTGTTTTTAGTGCAGGGCTCACATAAGAGATGATTGCAAAAGCAGACAGAATTCAGATTGCAGGTGAATGTGAATACCAGGCAAAGGGATTTGGACTCTACTGTCCACCATGCAGAGACAGTAGTGTTCTTCTGATGGGATTTAAAAGACTTATCTTTGGGAATCTCCCTTTCTCCTCCTCTCACTCTAGCCAGCTCTTCACTACTTACTTGTAACATTTTTAAAATAAAATGTTGTCCTTTTTATCCTATTCTCGATCAGATAAACTAAAGGTTCTATATTTATCAAGTCACCTGCATTGCTGGGATTTCGGTGAATGTGAAACCAAAGTCTCTACCCTCAAATGAAAATAATACTCAGATGTATTTATTTAGAAATATAAGATTTTGAAGATCATCTTTCAGATGAAAAGAAAGATGAAATAAATGCAGGTCCACTATAAAATCCAGGAAATAAGTCATTTTGGATATAAAGCCTATTTCATGGAGATCTTTAGAAATCATAACTAAATACTTGTGATTTAAATGAAATCTGATTGGTAGCCCTTGATCTGGCTTTGCCCAGTTCCTAAATAAAGTACTTTCAGCCAGGCATAGTCACATATACCTGTACTCCCTGCAGCTTAGGAGGCTGAGGCAGGAGGATCACAAGTTCAAAGCCAGCCTCAACAACTTAGCAAGGCCCTAACCAACCTAGTGAGACCTTGTCTCAAAATATAAATAAAAGAGACTGGAAATATATCTCAGTGGTAAAGCATCCCTGGGTTCAATTCCCAGTACCAATAATTAATTAATCAAAATAAAATACCTTTATACTCAGAGAGAAATATAAAACCCATTCCACCATAAAAAGAGAGAAAACCCCTATTATTAGCCTCTGAGAAGTATTTCAGCAAATATAAGGCTGAGGAGCATGAACTGAAACAGGCCGGAAGGACCTTGGAGACCCTGACCTGAAGGACCATACTCCTGAGTAGACTCACTCTCCTTTCTCCTCCTCTAACTCAACTACCTTGCTCTGTTTCTTCAGACTGAAACTCCCAGAAAACAGTGAGGTAAGACCGTGATGGTACTGAGGCTCATAAAACAAGGCCCCTAAGTACATTGCTTTGGCACGCTGGGCAGTTTGAAATAAATTACATTGGAAGGTCTCAGAAGCAGCCTCAAGGCAAAGTCAGAGTCTCTGACTTTCTCCCATGTTCCTGTCTGCCACCCTGCTTTCTCCCTTGAAGTGAGAAACAGAAACCTGAATTCTTCCCCAAAGCAAGCCAGGGAAAGTAGAACCCCTCTCCCCAAAACCAAGCCATAAAACCCAGAAAAAGTATTTGAAGACTTCCATCTAGAGAGGTCCCACCCTGTTGAGAGCCACAGCCGAAGGGGCCCCAGCAAACTTCCAGCTGATTGGCTCACCATGGCCCCAGCAAACTTCCAGCTGCCAGCTGATTGGCTCCTCTGCTGTGATGCTCATTGGGCTGTTTCCCCGCCCTTTCAGACCACGGAGCTGCTCATTGGGGGACTCTTTTGGCTCCGCCCACACGACCCAGCCAATCAGCCTCAAGAGAGGGAGGAGTGGGGGTTGAGAGGCTCACCTGAAGCCCGTGGTGGCAGTTGGGCTCTGAGGGAATTCCTGAAGAGTTCCTGTGGTGCTGCGTGTGTGTTTTCTAAAAATAAAGTTTGTTTCCGCTTGATAAGTGGCTCGTGAATTGTGCCCAGCCAGACTGCGGCACCACCCCATACCCAGGAGGAAAGAATGCCACACGGAGTTCAAGAAGAATCTGGACAGGCCTTGCTCCTCACTCCCCGTCTTCTACCTTTAGAACCTACCTTTAGAACCTACTCGTTGTCCAGTCACATTTCTACACGATTGTCCATTCTTTATCAAACTAAGCATAAAAACAGAATTTCCGTGGGACTTTGAGTCTTTATGTTTCTAAAGGCTCTCATGTTTCATCTAAAACTTTGGTTTAAATGGGTTTGTTCTGTCCTTCTCTCCTCAACCTCTTTTGTTACAGGAGTCTCAGCCATGGACCTTGAGACAGGTGAGGAAAGGGATCACGCCATTCTTTCCTTCCAGCAATGAGTATCTCACTCTTCTATTTCTGGATGCTGTGGGAGCACCCTTCCCCTTCCTCAGGAGAAGGTCCTTCACTTAGGGGAGTCATAGGAAATTCTAAGGACTAGGTAGAGTTTTACAGAACTGACTACTGTACAAGAGTGTTGGGACTTTTACCTCCCTTGGGACCGTGGCCATTATTGGGTGTTGGCTGAGGTGGCCTCATGGGTTCTTCCAGAGCATTTCCATATAGGTGACCTGGCTGGACTGGCCTTCTAGGGCTTTTAGCCCACCCACTGGGGTGGGGGGGGCTGGCTTTTGACTTTAGCCCCACCTATTGGTTTAATCTGAAATCTGCCTAGGCCCCTTAGTGATAGTAAGGTAACTGCTCCTTATTGGTTCTTGCTACTGTCTCTTCTTACTCCCTCCTATCACTATATAACCTTGTCCCTGACACAATAAAGTTGAGATTATTGCACCTTCACAGTTGACTCATCTCCGGAAGGCCCGACACCCTCTCGCTCAGCCCCGGAGACACTAGCTGGTGTAGTGCACTTCACTACCTCTGTCAGAGGGCGGTTCTGACAGCTGGTGCCTCGGAGACCACAGGCTGATCCTGCCTGTCTCCCACATACCCTTGTGGCAGGGAGCGACAAAGGGAATGCACCCTTTATAATACTTGGAAGAAGCCACTAATAGTCAAGAATTTAAGACCACAGGATGAGTTTTGAAAACAGTAAACTAAGTATAAAGAAGCTGAGTGAAACAAAGAATTATTTCCAGAAAATTTAAATTATAATGAGAACTAAAACTCACATTTGAGATTCTAAAGAATAGGTTTCACCTAGGAGAAAAGTAAATCAGAAATAGGGATGGTGGAGAACTCGAGTAATGAGTTGTCTGTGAATGCCAGAGAGGAAAGCAGGACACATAATGGACTGTGACTAGTGGGGATTTGGTTGGGATAACAGAAACAGACCAAGAATTAAAAGATGGCCAAATTCAATGACGAAAATCCCATAAATGATTAGAGAGCTATCTAGGAGCAAAAAGGTTGGGGAGTTAACTAATACTTATTAGGAGTATTACAACTAAATGCATAACTTGAACCTAAGAGAGGTCACACACCTTTAAAGGTTTGGATTCTTTGGTCCCTTTTGATCTTATCTACAGTAGAGAAATACTATCTCCTAGCAAATAAATACAGAAACAAATGCCAGAACTTAAATCCTACATAAACTTACTTTATTTCTTTTTGCCTAAAATTGAAAATTGCAAAACAATTAACCCAGAGCAAAACAGAACAAAACAAAACAAAAAAACTTATTTAAATAATTTTGGAAAAAAAATGTCCTGCCTGTTTGTATATAAGGTATGTTGATACAAATTCACATTTTCATACAGGTATTTTGTATAATGATGAGGGTCTCCTTCCACCATCCTTGCTGTCTCCTTCTCCCTCCCTTTCCCTCCCACCCCTATTCCCTATCTAGAAATGATCCTCCTCCCATGCTCTCCCTCCCAACCCCATTTTGAGTCACCCCCCTTATATCAGAGAAGACATTTGGCGTTTGTTTTTTTGGGATTGGCTAACTTCAATAAATTTTTCCTCCTTTAAAAAAAAAAAAAGATAGAAATAATCATAGTTCCTTCATCATAGGATTAAAAGAGGTATGTTAAGCAGATCACTTAACTGGCACATAGCAACTGCTCAATAAATCAGTTGTATCTTTACTCTTCTTGTTGTTATTTAAATGAGAGGAATGAATTATTTTCATGGCCCTAGAGATTAAAAGAAACACATTAAAATAAGTTAGTGAAGCTGAAGAAGTACAAACCCCAAACAAGCAGTTTGAGAATTAGTTGCATCATTTAGTGGGCTACAGGATCCCACTATTCAAATCAAAAGGAACAACTGTGTAAATTATACCAAAAGGCACCAATCTCATTCACCTAGAATGGACTATGAGTCCCCTATAGTCACAACAATCCTCTGTTGCCACCCTAGATGCTATGCAATATGCATTCTCAGTCAACTGATGGGACACCTTATTAGCCAATGCTAACTGGTTTGGAGCGGCAACCATGATTAATTTTAGATAATAAAACCTACTGGAAATGTATCTTTTTACTCAATAAAAAATGTTTACATTAAACATGGAAATATTAAAATAAACCTAAAGAATTAATACTTTTGTGTGAAGTTTAAGAATAGGTCTCTACTCATGGGGTAGAGTCTATGTTTTGAGCATATAGAGAGGTTTAATGTTTAAGAGCATATGGCATATCATGAATATGACAGATTAGTCTCTAGATTCCAATTTAAAGGTAAAATTGAGTAATGGATTTTAGACTTTTACCAATAAGTGGAAATATTTAGGGAATTTAATTAAGTTTTTAAATATCAGGTTAGGAGAACAGGATTTGTCATTGAATTTATTAGATTTACAGGAGTTGTTAAGGTTTGGCTGGTAGTTAAAGCATTTGAAAGGCTTAAAAAGAAAACTGAATGTATTAAATTTATACATGGAATTTAAATACTTACGGGGATTTTATTAACTAAGTTATAAATGGACCTGCTTGGGAGTTGAATGTGTTCAACTTAAATAGATCAAACATTATTTCAAAGGCTCCCTTGAAAGCAATTGTTAAAATTTACTAGATTCATAAATCAAATAACAAAATGTGTAAGGTGAACTTAAAGGTTTGAAAAAAGCTGTTTTTTAAAAAGACTGGACCTTTAATAAAGTGAATATTAAATTAAAGTCTTGAATAACACCCTAGAATTTTTCTCTACATACAAATAGCTCTCCAATATAAAAAAAATCACAATTGACATGAAGATCTTGTCTAAGAATTTAAAATGTTTCTAAAAAAGAAAACTGTACAAGTGAAACAGAAGCAACAGAACTCAAAATTCCTTTCCAAAGCTGGAAAAAAATTATTTGAGTAAGCAGACTAAATGGGCTCATCATGTTCTGGGTAAAATTAGGAAGTAAGATTGGAGGCTAAAGGGAAAAAGTTTAATTATAAGGATTATGGGGGAAACATCATATTAGACTCCAGGTTTGCTGGTTGGGTTTTTTTTTTTTTTTAAGTATTATCAACAAAGAAAACAATCAGACTGGCCTCCGACTGCTCCTCTTCATAGGAAAGGACATAGGACAACAGATCAACAGCTACAGGGTTTGAAGGAAAAGTGTTGCTATCTAATCTTGTACTCACAATTTGTTATTCATGTATGAAACAAAGATAAAGACAATCTCCTGCTCAGGTATGAGGGGCTGGGGATGTAACTCTGGTAGATCACTTATTTAGCATGCAAAGTCCTCGATTTGATCCTTGGCAACACACACACACACACACACACACACACACACACTATTCTAGATATGTAATGAATTTAAAATTAAAACTTGAACATACATTCTCATGAACAAGGACGAATTACAAATATAAAGAAATTTTCTAACCCACTTGAATCAAATGTATGGAAGATGATATGTCATGAGCTGTGTAATGTTTTGAACAACCAATAAAAAAAAAATACTCAGCATGAAGAAGAGCAGATTTTACAAATGAACTTTTTCTGGGTTTTTACATTTTGCTACCTGGGTTAAAATCTGGAACAGAAAGTTTTTTTTTTCTTTATCCATTTAAATTGAATGCATATATAATAAACAGTTCCTGACATCTCATCTACAGGTCTAATGATTTCATTGTGGTTTTGAGGCATCTCTTAAAATTATATGTCTGTATGTGCAGATAATTATGAATATTTTAATTATCTTCTACTCTTACTCAAAGTTTCTTAATTATGAAGATGTTAATTATGATGCTTGTGATTTATAGGTTAGAATGTAGAGTTTGTGTATATGAGACAGATTTTTTTTCCTGTCATTTTTAAATTAATTAATTTTTAAATTTTGATTTGTTATATATGACAACAGAATGCATTACAATTTATATTACACATATATATCACACTTTTTCATATCTCCGGTTGTACACAAAGTAGAGTCACATCCTTCATGTCTTCTTACATGTACTTAAGGTAATGATGACCATTGCATTTCACCATCTTTCTTACCCCTATGTCCCCTCTCTTTCCCTCCCTTCCCTTTTCCCCTTTGCCCTATCTAGAGTTCATTTAATCCTCCCATCCCCACTCCCAGAGCATATTATAGATCAGCATCCTTAAGTCAAAGAAATCATTCAGCATTCGGATTTTTGGGATTGACTAATTTCACTTAGCATTATATTCTCCAGATTCATCCATTTACCTGCAAATGCTATGGTTTTGTTCTCTTTTGATGCTCAATAATATTCCGTTGTGTATGTAGACCACTTTTTCTTTATCTATTCATCTACTCAAGGGCATCTGGGTTGGTTCCACAGTTTAGCTATTGTGAACTATGCTGCTATGGACATTGGTGTGGCTGTGTCACTGTAGTATGCTGTTTTTAAGTTCTTTGGGCGTAGACCAAGGAGTGGGATAGCTGGGTCAAATGATGGTTCCATTCCCAATTCAAATTTTGGTTTTTATTTAATATAGCCTTCTTGGTGTTTCTTTTCTCACCCATAAAAATATATAATAAAAGTAAATTATGTTTATTATTATGTCCATGGTTACATAAAAATTAATGACAAAGTATTAAAGAGAACATGAAAAATAAAAAAATTAAAAAAAAAAAGAAATTTTCTATTCATAAGAAATCAAGCAGTCACATCCAAGAGATTGATGGCGGGCAGGGCTGTATAAGTTGACACCAAGTTGAAATCATTGTAATTTTCTTTTTTTAAACAGGCCAATGGCATTGAGCACAGACATTGAACTCCTTCCATCCCAAGACATTTCCAAAGAACATAGGACAAGTCTTGTATTGGGATGCTGTGGAAAAAAGGATAGCATTCACATGCCAAAACTTTTTAAAAACCTTTTCATCAACTGAAGATTAAATCACAGGATGAAACTGAAGGAAGTCCTGGCTGTACCTTACTGCTATTCTACACCTGAGGATCAAGCTGGATTTAGGACAACTGGAGATCAGTCGCACTCCATTTCACTCAAGATGATCATTAACATTGGAAAGAGTATGGCCCCAGAATCTCCTTGGCAGTCACCAAAAGCAGAAAACTGGTACATGTTAAGGGTATATTGGGTTGTATTGTAAACGAACACAAGTATCAAGCCCCAACCTGATCTAGATTGGCACATACAGAAAACTGATTTGTAATTCAGAGAACTCACCAAACCCGGCGGGGGCGGGCGGGGGGATCCTCTGTTGGTATTCATTCATTCATTCATTTAACAAATATTTACAGAGTATCAACCAAGTAGTAAATGAAATAAGCATGATCTTTGTGCTCTGTAGCTTGCAGGAAACATTAGAAAAATAAATAAGTAATAGCAAAGATAGGTATAAAAATAGATGAGGTACCTGGAAACAGAAGATCATCTTTGAGACTTATAGCTCAAATGTGGGCATTTAGGAAAGACTTGCTAAAGAAAATGCTATATAATATTTGATCCATTGTATTAAGTGAAACATTTGGAGAACCCAAGGCAAGTGAATGAGTACATAAAAGAATAATTCAGAAAGACCAAAGAGCAAGGGTGAAGCTAAGAACCAAGAGAACGTGCTGAATTTAGAACCTAGAATAGAGGCAAGCAAGGGCTAGGTTTCAGGGAATCTCATGAGTCAAGTTAAAAACTATGGAGTTCACCCTAAGGATGATGTAAGCATGCTGAAGGATTGAAGGCAGTGGAATATGATCCAATTTCTTTTTGCAAGATGATTCTGCTAAGAATCGACAGAGGTTGGAGGCCACAGGCAAATGGCAGAGAAATGAGTTAGAAGTTTAGCTATAACAATTCAGAAGATTCATGATCACGCCTGACCTAGATGGTTGGTTGTTGATATAAAAAATACATCAGATTTGAGACATATAAAGGAAATTTAATCAGCAGGATTTGAGAATGAATGGTCTATGTTCCTTATTATTGCATAATCCATTACCAACAACTTTGCACAAACATTTTATCTTGGTGTCTACGGATTGGGAATCTGTGTATGGCTTAGCTGTGTCCTCTGCTTCATGGCCTCACACAAGGCTATGATCAAAGTGTGGGCCAGAAACAGGGTCTCACCTGAAGGCTCAACCAGAGAAGAATCTAATTTACAGATCACATGGATTTTGATAAGATTCAATTCCTTGAAGTAGATTGGAGGCCTCATTCCTAACTATATGGGCTTCTCCAATACGATGTCTTGCTTCAACAAAGCCAGCCAAGAAAGAATCCACTACCAAGGCAGAGGTCACAGTCTTATGTCACCTAATCACAAAAGTGACATGCTCATGCCATCTGATACAAGCAAGATGCCAGGGAAGACTATATTCAAGAGGAAGAATTTATATTAAGGCATGCATAGCAGAGGTAGGGATCATTGGGAACCACCTTGGAGTCTGCCTGGCTATGTGAGTTAGAATGAGAGAGATGGGATTGGATGGCCATACTATTGGGAACACTGAAGAAGTCATCATTTTTTTCCAAAAGGAAGGCACTGAGTTTGGATCTACCAAGTTTGGGAGCTTTATAACACACTTATGTAGAATTGAGGGATGCTTGTCAGGATATAGGATTCTGATACTTAGTCTAGCTGCCCAGACTGAGGATAGGAAGCATAAGCCTCTTGATAGGTCACTGAAGCTTTGGCAATGAAAAGATGACCCAAGGAGGGCAGGTAAATAAGCAAAACCAAAGGCACATAGAATTCAGCACCATAAAGTCAATGGGGAAAGTTGAATGTGAATCTCTAGAAATAACAATCTGGTCATTTGTACATTTTTTAAGAACCACAGGTGATAATCATATTCAGTCAAGCTTGAAAACTCATTTAAATTAAAAAAAAAAAAAAGATTAAACACATATACACCTGAGCTTTCATGATGGTTATCTCCAGGAGGTAGGATCACAGGTAATCTTGTTTTCTTCTTTTTGGTTGCCTGTAATTTTTACCTTAAATATATTTCTTGGATAAAAAAGAAACAAACTTGGCTCTTTTCAAAAATAGTTCTAGCACAAACAGAGCTTATCTAAAGGAGTACAAGAAAATAAATTTTATTACATGTCATATAAATAGAATTAAAAACATTATGAAAACAAAACAGACACATTTTTCACCTGTGCTAAGATTTTCATTTTAATGATAATACTCAAGGCTAATAATGCTATCATTGAGACAGAAACTATTATATATTGTGGGTTAAAGTATAAATTAGAACACTGTTACTGAAATGCAATTTGGCAGTGGGTATCAAGACCCATAAAATTATGTATATTCTTGGATTTAATTCTATTTCCAGGAACTTATCCAAAGCAAATAATCAGAAATACAAATCAGCAAGATTTATCTACAAGGAATTCATAGTCATTAATGACTATGAATGACAGTAAAAATTAGAAAGAGCTTAATATCAAATAATTGGAGATGATTAAACAAATAGTTCATATACATGACACCTTAATGTCCTTTGATCTCCTCCAAGTATATATAAATGTGTAACATTTCCTTTAATACTATACACATTTACTATAATGTTCTTTATCATAATACTATATGTTATATTATATGACACTATATATACCTCATATATACTATAATATAGGTGTAATATAATACTAATTATAATACTAATATAATACTAATCTATAAGGTCCCATGATCTAGATTATCAGTAAGTGTAAACTTTCCAGTTTCCTCCATAGTTATCCCCTCTTGGATTCTGGGGTGGATTAAGTTGGGGAGGAAGACAGCATAGAATTCAGCTCTGAACACCTTTGCTCTTCACCTCACCTTCCTTATCTCCTTCTACTTCTCACTGGCTTTCGCACAGCAGAGTTTATGTAACCCCAGGGACAACTCTTCCCTAGACACCAGAACACACAGGTCCTCAAGAGGGTTGGGGTAGGGACTTCAACCTCATGGAAGCTCATGGAAGCACTGCTTTCTCTGAGCAATGATTCCATCCAGGATACTTTGCGACCTCTAGGCATCTTCTCTCCGAGTGATTTCACTGAGAGCTCCTCCTGTGCCTTCCTCCAGGAATCCTTGTCTATTCCAAAGCTAACGCCATGGACAGACCAGGCTCTCCTGTCCTTCCAGGAGCACCTCAAGTAGGTGGAGGCCTTTTCAAGGTACCCAAATTTCCATGACAATTAAGAAATCCCTTCCTGTGTCTGACATTGATGAAGGTTGTCCTTCTTCAGAGACCTCTAAGGACAAAACTGACTTCTCTACAAGCCAGTAACATCTTCTCACTGATTTTTAAAGTATTTAAAACTGTTTGATTATCTTTTAATTAACAAATGGAAAATTGTATGTATTTATGGTGTGCAACACTGTGAAATGGTTAAATCAAACTTATTAGCATAAGCATTACTTCACATACTTACTTCCCACCATTTTTTGAGTCAGACTTCCAAACCTGTGCTTTTATCTTTTGTGTGAAATATATCATTCACATGTACATGTTTACATCATTAAGTGATCAAAAATATTGTTATAAATAGCTTCTCTGTAATATATAACAACCCAAACCGTTATAATACTCCATTAAGAATAACCAAGAGAACATTTATTCATCTATTTAACAAAATAGATTGTTGGGGTTTTTTTTCTATACAATGTAGATGTTGCAAGAGCCATTCAAAGGAATGATAGTCCCTGCTCTCCAGTACAGGAGAAATAGGTGAACAAAAATTGTTGTAACATAATACAATATGAATTACGTGTAATATTGTGTTAAAAAATAATGGAAATGATTAATTTCTTCAGAAAAAAAAGAATCTCAAAACAACTATTAAAAAAAAGCTCTGTGAAAGACTTAGCAGTAAGATAAAGAGCAAACATTTCAAGAGTAGGCTGCTAGGTTTTAATTTGTTGCCTTTTTAAAGCAAACTAAGGATTTATGCACTCTATAAAAATTTAATTCTGGGTTTTATTAGTTGGGAGACTCTGGGTTGTAGATCTTAGATAACAAACTTGAGTTTTTTGACTTGTAGGGAAGAGAATTTATTGATTTTTTTTTTTGGGGGGGGTGATATGTAGGAGATATCTCTATATAAGGAGATTATTTTATATATATAATATATTACATATATTATATATATATTATATTTATATATATTTATATATATATATTTATATATATATATAAAAGCATTAAGGTCAGAACTGTATTATGATTGGCCCAGTTTCATTCAGGTCATAACCCTGGAATCAATCAACTGAAACTATGAGTATGGACATGTTTCATAAAAAATGTCAGCTCCTAAGGACCCACAGGTTGAAATAAAGGAACTATGGCTCAACAAAGGAGAGGAATATGGAATAGATTTTTTTAAAAAAGTAACCCTTCTGTTCAGCCATGTAAAAATTTGAGTTCTTTATACTACAAGAAAGACTCCTGAAAATTATTCAATATCACATACATGTAGCTGGACAGCCACCTTTTTATTATTATTCAAGGTTTGTATACTCTACAAAAATCAGCAGAACAATAAGTACTATGCACTAGGGAGAGGGGAGGCACTTCTAGGCATTCCTGATAATCATCACGCTGAAATTACAAGGAAATCCCAAGTACTCATTGCTCAGGGATCATAAAATGCAGGCTCTGATGTGATCTATTTCATGAAGCAACATTTAAAACAAAGAGAAACTCACATCTGCTCTATAATTTGTTCAGTTCTGTAACCACACCATGAAAAGTGCGGGTTTCATACTGTCCTCTTTACTGGATATCTGAATGAGTTAAACTAAATTTTATTTAGCATCCATTTCACCTGGTTAAATCTGAAGACAACTGCCCCAGCTCCTAGCACTTCATTGTTTCTAGGCAACAATCTCCTATAACTAAGATGTTCAGTGAGAAGCACTGATTAGTGAGGATCCTCAGACCCCTGCGAAACCCTATGCCTATTGAAATTCACTCTTGTATAGTAAAAGGACCATTAAAAGGTATGCCTATTAGGGAACAGCAGCTTTGCCCTGATGAATGTCAATATGTTTTACAGGAATAGTCATGGTCATTACTTGTACTCTCCGGAGTTTTCCTGAAATAATCAAAAGTCCAGGGGCTTAGCACACAGCACAGCAAACAGTTCTCAGATTGCTCCCTGAGCCATCCAAGTAGAGTTGCCAGAGTTAACACATAAATGTACAAGACATCCAGTCAAACTTAAATTTCAGATAAACAACAAATAAATTTTAGCAGCAGCATGTACTGTGCAATATTTGAGATATACCTCACTAAAACGTTAATCGTTAAAATACAGGTTAGCTGAGTAGCCTACATTTCATCCTGAAATCCTATCCCCCAAGGTCACTTTGGTATTGCCTTTCCTTCTTTTCCCTAAAGTTTTCCATCTAAATAGCTTCGAAGAATTAAAATTCACCAAGCATTTTATCTAAATCTTTTAAGCTTTTACCTTCCTCCATTTTGTGGTCATGAAAGTCCGAATTCAGACAAGAACCAAGGGATGGTGGAAAAGAAGAAACACAGAAAAAAAATGATAACAATTATTTTTCTTTTCAAATAATTCCTTTTTCCTCTATATCTCTCCATGCCCTGAATAAAATACTAACCATGTGGCTAATGATCCCTTAGGTTAACCCTATTATAGAGTCATGCTATTGTTACTTCCTGAAATACCTGGCATGCTGGCCACACTGAGAAAGTCCTTGCCAGGACACATGAGGGCCACTGCAGAGAAATGCTAAGGCAGCTCCCTGCCTATATATCACTAGCAGATGCACATCCCTGCAATAGGTCTGCTGCAAGGGAATGAGGAGGTCATACATCACCTCTCAGCATCTAGAATTTATATTTAAACCTATCCTTGCAATGTCAGGCCTGGGAGGTCCTCGTATTAAACACAAATCATAAAATACTTGAAGAATGAGCATGAAAACCATAACTCTTCCTTCCACTCAATGCCTCTACTGTCACTTCTATTTGAGAATTTTGACTAGTTTTTGTTGGAGGCAGGGAAGTAGTGGGGAAGTAGGAGGGTTACACTTGGTCAAGAAAAATAATGTAATTCTAGATTGAGGGGAGAAAACAATTTTACCCATGGCTTTAGAAAATACCATACAAACACCAGCCCCCCACCTCCCACTCCAAGTGACATATGTTAGGTGGCCACAAACCCAGTTGCTAGGGCCCCACCACAGGACTCTTAAGGCTAATAAATGAAGGAGGTGGATCAGGCATTCACCCCCACTCTTTCTGTGTCTATGGTGGCACTTCCTGTCTCAGGGTAATCAAATAATTGATGAGGGAAATTTCTTCTTTATGGAAAAATTCTCACTAATAAAGCAGAACTCTGCCCAGAAGAAAGACTTTCCTAAAAAACCAAAATTTGAATCCCACCAAACCTATAGATCACTACTTCATCATATTTACCTTCTGTGTATGTTGGAAATTTTTCATTTACAAAAAATATTTTTAAAAGAAAGGTGTGCAGAATGTTCTTGAACCCTTTGCTTCAAACCTTGCTTTAAATTCTTCAAAGACACATCGTTAGTTCCTTTTCCAGTCCAAGTACATTCACCATCCTGAGCACAGCCGAGTCTTTCTTTGATGACTGAGGTCATCATTTCGGGCTTATTATAATAAGTTTCAAATAGGAGTTTCCATAGTTACTGATTTAAACCATGTAAAGGAGATTGAAATGTCTCCACACTAATCCCAGAATACTCACTCATTGATCATAGATAGTATTCAGGATCTTTCATGTTCTAGGTATTGCCACCCCTCTATTTTCCTGATATTTTACCATTTTCCAGTAGCATTTTATAAACTATTCAAATCACAATGAATGGAGTGAGCACTGGGGCATCCAGGTTACTTGGGTTGTGATTAGAGAAGGTTTAACTTTCCAACAAAAGAAGCTTACAGCATTCTGTGAAAGGCACTGTTTATTCAGTCTTCCATTCCAGTTGCCAGACCCTTGGCTGAAATAGGATCCCCTGTCTGTCTGTCATAAAACCAGTGAGCTTAACTTCAGCAAGTGCAATGAAACCACAGAACCTGTGCACACAGAGGCATAAAGTCAAGACAGTAGAGTTCTCAGAAAAACATCTTGCTCTTTCTTATACAGAGGATGGGGGATGGTGCTTCCGACTCCATCTGATTTGCTTTTCCTCCATCTTCACCATCCAATTCTTACTCCATCCACAGTGGAGTGGCTGCACTCCTCACCAGTGCCCTTTGTGAAATCTCACATGTGCCTTGGCATGTACTTCCTGTGCCCTCATTATCCATCATGCTGCTGGAGTGCTGTGCTTCCCAGTATCCCCTGCATCATGCTACCTTCTATGTACACTCCTGTTCACAATGATTGTCTCTCGGTTCACAATATTGTGTGACTTACTGCCTGTTTTCTGAACTCTTGTCTGTGGCAAAGGAAAGAGAAGGGTGTTTTTGTTTGTTTGCTTGCTTGCTAGTTTTATAGGGTATTGATTTAACATTGGAGCAGCCATCTTAAACGTTAACCACCATCTTGAGATAAGTTTCGCTTTCCTGTACTTCCTCTTACCCAAACTCCCCCTACCCCCATTAGTGACCTATCCTGTAGTACCACCGTAACCCTAAGCCAATCCCAGAAGGACAGGACCCCTTTGCTCTGGAAAGCCCCATGGTGTCATGGATCTAAGCCAATCCCATGCTATTCCCCAACAGCCTAGGTCTGCCACAAGCACCCCTGAGCCTATCCCATAGCGCCACAGCTACAACTCCAAACCCCCACAAAAGCTGAACACTCGAACATCTCGGGGCCTGTCTCCTGTCCATAGAGAGATGGGCTTTATTTGTCAGCTTTGTACCTGGTCTCTGTCCTTCACTTCTCGCTTGCCTGTCTCTTGCTTTCTCACTTTCCTTTCAAGTTTGCTCATTATTTTTATATCTGTGGGAAGGACAACCACCTGATTGTTGAAAAGTGACCTTTTTCTGCTTTAGTTTCTGACCCTATGCCCTTGGTCTTCAATACACCCCCATCTCCCCTCTGGGTTCCTGAGGGGAGGAGCACATTCCTCATGGAGCCCTGCCCAATGCCAAAGAAGCTCCAGGGGCAACCTTCCTGAGGTTGGTTTTGCTTTTTTAAATTCCAAAGAGAAATTACCAAAACTTTGTTTGTGGGTAGAAGTAGAGATCAGTGCTCTAGGAAAGCAAAGGAAAGTCTACAAAACTCAGAACTGAGTTTGATAGGATAGAATCCCTGTCCTTTTCTGATTAGGGTGAAAGGAAGATCCCTCACCTCTTTCTTTCTTAAATACTCCCTTCCTTCTCCATCCAGCCTGACCGTCCCCACAGAAACCTTGAAGATTAAGACCACCAAACACCTGCCACTCCAGAAGCACAATGGGGAGAAGCATCAAGTTAAAGGTCTATGGAGATATGTCTTCCCCCAGAAAGGAGAAGTTAAATTCAGAGGGAAACAATGTAAGTGCTAATGGGATCTATAGAGAAATGAGGCCAAAAGCAAGAGTCCAGGAGATCACCAAAGACATGATAAGAAGGAAAATAATTACACTGCCAAAGGAGGAGGACCACAGTCTATAATAAAATGAAAGATCTAGGGAATAAGGAAAAGTCTCCAAAACTAGGGGCTACCAACAGCCAACTGACTATATTCAGAGAAAGAAGTGGGAAGCTGGACAAGGAAATGGAAAGTAGCCCTAACACAGACCCAGGGAAAGTCACTTCTGCCTAATGATCCATGGCTCAGGCCAGAGGAAGAAAGAACATCTCAAATAAATTGGATGGACCATTCTCTTCCAGATGACAAAATGGGAGACTAAAGATAGAACAGCTCAACTTGGTATTTAAGGGTAGAGGCAGGATGAACTAACCAGCATTCATAATTGAAGGGGACAGAACCTAGAGAAGAAGAGGCAGCTCAAAGAAGGGATAAATCCATGCCATTACTGGTGCAGCAGGGATGGGATTTAATGTTCCCAACTTGAGTGGGGTGAACTGAATTAAGGCAGTTGTATCTGCAGGAGGCCCCTGGGTCTTCTCTCTCCCACAGTCTTCAGTTCTGCACCCAAATGTGCAGGGTCTGCTGAGCTGTGGTGGCAGCTGGGGGTAGAGAAGGACTTCTGGGGTGGAGGGAAACAAAGGAGGAAAATGGTGGCTCCAGGAGATCAATTTTGGAGGGGAAAAAATCTATTTTCTACTTCCTTAAAGAGAAGGACACTAAAGTGATTCAATGATGCAATCTGTTTAAACCCAGATCTACGACCAATATTCCTTTAACAAATAGTCATTGATCACCTACCACATTCAAAGCACCCGCAATCGAAGTAGGAATCAAAGAAAATAATTGAGAAGGTGACATTGAATGGAATGGCCCAAAAGAGGAATTCATATCCAAGTTGGAAATTTAGTAACCTGGATTACACACAATATTGGAATGCTGACTCTCATCTGATCTAAATGCAGAATCTGTGCATCTACGCACCTACCAAAGTATCCAACAAACGAGTGTGCCAAACACTCTGTGCCAAGATTCGTACCAGATGGTGGGAATAAAGAGATGCCAGACATGATACTTGACCAAGAGTAGCTGTGCTAGTCAGAAAGAAGGGGAAAAAATTATAGCACAAACTATACAGATGCCCAAGGAACCATGAGGCTCAAGGATGGTGATCCCTTACTCCAGATGGCAAAAGTGTACAAAGGCATTCCAGACACAGGGAACAGCATTGCCAAAATAAGGGTAAGCATATTCATGGAGAGAAAGTCATTCCTTGCAGTTGGAATCCATGTTGCACAGGAGCAATGTAGAGATTACACAAGAGCGGGGTTTCTCAACCTCAGCACTACTGACATTTTAGACAGTACAATCTTTGTCCTGGGGACTTCTCTGTGCATATAGGAGGTTTGGGAGCATCCCTGGCCTCTTACCCACTGGGTACAAGTAACACACACACACACACACACACACACACACACACACCATAGTTATAATCAAAAATACCTGTAAACACTGTTAAATCTCTCCTAAGATGCAAAATCAACCTTCATTAAGAATCACTAGATTAGATAGGTATGGATCAATATAAGAGTGGTTTTGCAGGAGGTTTGAATTTTATATTCTAAGCAAAGGAAATCATGGGAGGAAATGATGTGGTCAGCCGTGTCTCAAGAAAATACCACTTTTTTATAGAAGATGTACAAAAGGACTAGACTAAGGAGTCCAGCTAGGAGGAGGCTATGAGGTAATGAGGAATACAAGCTAAACTGGAGCAATGGCATTGGAAGCAGAAAAAGGAGGCAGAAGTGGGGAGAGAGAAGATAAAATGATGTCATGCCCTCCTCTTTGCCCTCTCGATCAAACTAATAACCAGAGAGCAAGCAAACTAAATCTTAAAATGATTATCACTGGCAAATAGATTTACAGTGTGGTGATAGAAAAATGAATACTTCATGAAGCCTTCCCAAAGAAACATTACTGCTTTTTCAAAAATCATTTCACATTAAAATTAATACATTCATTTATTTAACAACAATACTATTAACTTCTAGGGCTACCAGAAAATAGAAGAAACTATGTGTAAACATATGTAGAATTACACGCATAAAATGAAACCATGAGACTTGGGTTGGTGGCCCGTGAAATCTGAAGAGACCTCAATCTCTCACTCTTACTGCTGCTTCAGAAACTTGCCCTACCCCAAGAATAAAAATTTAAATAAAATAAAACTTCAGGCAAACATCACAGTCTCTTTCCAGGAGACAATCCCTCTCACGCATACCTAAACACATTCTGTCCTTGAACTTATCTGGCACCATTTGTCCAAAGATCTTGAAGTGTCAAGGCATTTCAGAAGGCACTTCTGTCTCCTCTGAGAGCACTGTGACATGAGAAAATTAAAATGCCCTTGCTGGAATGACTGCCGGAGTGTGACACACAGGCACATCGTTTGCCATTACCTCCATTCCAGCTGAGAGCTGCCAAAGCAACAGCAGAATGAGCCCAGTTTATGGTGACACCGCCACATTCCACAAAGAATGGGCTGTGAGATTGCAGCTGACAGCCTGGTCGTCCTCCTGGTGGCACCTCCAGACCTCTCCCAGCACCACGCCTACATCTCATATTCACCAACTTCTGTAGGTCACCTCTGCCTGACCCAAACACAGAACCCTGTGTTCTTGGAGGCTGCCATGCAAATTGAAATTAGAGCAAAACCAAACAGTGGGTTGGCCTGCCTTGAATAGCACTCAGGTAGGAGAAGCATTGAATTGGCTATATTAACATTTTTCTCCTTTCAAGTCTTTTTTTTTTTTTATTCTCCTACCTTTTCTATTTCATTTTCAACACTCAGGTAACTGACTTTATTAACCAATCTCTCTGGAGACCGCTGGTCTTTCCAAGGAGATAGTTACAGAAAAAGCTTATTCTGCCCAAACTTACTATTACTGGAACACCTCAGGAGACATAACATTTATAAACTTCCTGTCACCCAATGTGCTGTTCAGAAGCCATTCATTTTAACTTAATTTGCAGGACTGAAAGTCTCAAGCTTGCTTGCTATATAAAAAGTGACTTTTTTAGCTATTACCCATTATCATTTTGCCTCCTGCCAATAGTACAAAGTTAAAGAGCATCACAGAGCTGGAAACCTTCCATTTGTAGTTAAACGATGATCTCCAAGACAGTTCTACCTGGAAGGCAGCTTCCACCCACAGAAAAAAAAAATAATAATAATTTCAATATAATAAGCTACTCTAGAATGCTGGTGATATACTGTTTTAGGGTCAATTTTGAATACGTCATAGAAATCTTTGAAAAATGTGATTTAAGCACCAGTTTTCCTGCTGCCTTGTCTTCATTTCTTTCTTCTAATATTTGTCTGTGCTTATTTATTTATGTGCAGAAAACTAAAATGCCTACCTCCAGAAAATTCCCAAACTGCTTATATAAGAAATCATGTACCATTTTATGGTATGATAATTGGAAAAACTAATCAAATAATGCAAATGCCCTTCTACAGAGACTGACTATTTGCAATTCAACACAATCACCACTGAGATCCATAATGGTAGGGAATCTAGATTCCTGAAAAATAAATTGATAATCTGGATATCCTTGGCCCAGCTATATAACCCCAGGTCATTCCCTCATGTACAGTCAGAAGTGACAATTAATGTAGAGTAGTAGTTTACTAAGGTAAGATGCCAAGACAGTAAAGTTATCCTCCTTTGAACCATGTATGAGTTGGGAGCTTATCTTTGGAAAGAGACTCAGGTTTTCTTCCCACCAACTTTAAACCATTAAGCCAATCATCTTAAACTAAATAGAATCATCTCATTCACCTCATTTGAATATTGATGCTGTCTTCACTCTATTGCTCTGTGAAACTATTTTTTGGCAAGGTCACACTGGTTTCATTTTTTGCTAAATCCATCCCCTTGACACTTGGGTTCACCTTAGTTGACCTCTGTCTTTCCTCTTCTCCTATCTTCTCTTTTTGGGGCTACTATTTGGAGACTTGCTCAACTTTTTCTTCTAGTTATTCTGGTGAATGCTCTATTTGAACCATCAACTCTCATTGCCAAGTGTCCTTCCTTGTTCTTTATAGTTTTCAATTTCATATCATTTGTTCCTGTCTTATAGAGGCAACAGACTCCAATATCTTCTTAACTCTCTCGGAGAATAGTAGTTATTATTGTTTTAAAATTATTTTGAGTTCCCTAAATTCTCTGTTTCTTCAGAGGTCAGCTTTTTGTGATTACCTTTTACTTACCTTTGATGTTGTAAACTTCAAATGTAAGTCCAGCTAAGGACAACTGGCCAGATGACAGGCTTCCCCTTGGGATGGCGGGGTGGAGAGGGGAGAAACAGCTTTATCATGAGCTACGTAAGTGACAGAACTGAAGGGCTTTATTCCATGACCATAACACCCACACTAACAGCCCAAGTTCTCCCTAAATATTTGTTCAATTTCCTTAGAAAAAGAATACACTGGATTTTTGTTTTGTTGCTGCTGTTGTTCTTGCCCAGAGCAAAATACTTGGTTGTCCAACTTTATGAAGGGAGAAGTAGACTCCCTGTCCTTATATAAACAGGTCTTTAAATATGACCTGCAGCTCTGGGTTTCTAATGCACAGTATAATGACTGTAGAAAATGTTCTGTACATTTCAAATGTACAGCTAGAAGAAAGGATTTTTTCACCACAAAGAAATGATAAATGAGATAGATATGTTTAACCTGATTTAAATATTATATAATGTGTACATGTATCAAACATTATGTCATATCTGCTAATATGTACAACATTTATATTTTTATGTAATACTCAAAAAATAAATTAAAAATTTATACATATATATGTATATATGCACAAATATATAAAACCTTCAACTCTCTGTCTACAAACTCTTGTTCCTACCTGCTAAGTTTATCTATTGCTCCCGAGTTTGAAGGCTGTAGGCTTTGGGGGATACTCTGGAAAATCTTACTCCTTTTTCTCAGATGCAACAACTTTTAGAATATTATGGTGGGTTTTTTCTGCAATCTGCTCTACCACTCTTCAGAGAGATTTCTAGAAGTAGAAAAAATCCATTTATCACCATTCCTTATGTAAATTGAAGGCATCAGCATTATTCTCCCCTAACTACTTGTCAGTCAGTCTTTGTTAATTCAATATGAAATTGGAGTCCTCATAATTATTAGTAACTATTTATAATGTTTACTTCCTTATTCCAAAAGTTGTCTGCAGATGTATATTTATAATTTTCTGAGAATTGTACATGTGTCACAGTCAGTCTGAGCCCTGGTAAACAAGAGAATGCTTTGTCTATGTGTTACTTTTATACATTAACAAAAACTAGAAAAAATAGTTGGGTCAAAACTTGTTCCCTCAATACCCTATTATTACCTAGTGCTTTGTTTCATAGAGATTTCTCTTTCTTTATGTGGTAGTTAATAATGTAGAGATGAAGCCTGCATTCAGCTTGAATTTTGCTCAAAACCTTTTTGGGATTCAGGATTTTGTAGCAATGCTTTTACTTGTCTATAAAGGTACAAACACTTTTTTTTTCCAGGATATGTCTGAAAGCACTTAACTCTGTTTATTTTCTCTGGGAATTATTAAGTGCTATCAAAAGCTGACTCAATCTTTCTTCCATTTGGGAAAGTTTTCTTCTTTATATCTTTTATTATTACTTTGATACCATGTGTGCTGACCTGGTCATCAGAAATCCCTGATATCCACACCTCCACTATCCAAGCTCCGGCTTCCATATTAACTTTACTGTTACCGCCTTCATCTTTTTTATCGCTTCTGCATTCTAAGAAGCCTCCCCAGATTCTCTTGGTGGTAACGGATGCAATTTTCTATAGTTTCTGTTATGTTCTTTCATCCTTCCAAAGAAAACTTCAATAACATTCTTCTGTTTCCTGTAGTAGTTCATTTTTCAGATATGTTCCATCTGTATCCTCAAGGCAATGATTCCTTTGCTCAAGTTACAGAAATGTTCCAGAGACTCCATATTGGTTTTATTTGTTTGTTTGCTTGCACACCCTTTTCCGAAGAGTTTAATTTAGGTCCTTTCTTTTAATGGATTAGTTACAAATATTGCTCTTAATCCTCCCATACCCCCCAAAAGCCTTCTCTGTCCCCTGGATGCCAAAAGAATTCCGCTCTGAACTCTTAATGTGGCGGGGTGGCGGGGTAAAAGTGGTAAGTCCTATACTCATGTACATATAATCTAATCCTTGTGGTAGGTTGTATTTTTTTTTCCAAGATGGCCATGGAAGTAGCTACCCTCTGACACGCTCTTCTACAGTGTAATCTTCTCACTCTCCCATCAAGAGGTGGAACTGAACACTCCACGCTTGGATACACACTGGCCTCAGTGATTCAGTGATGCCCAAAGATATAGCCAAACTCACCACACTTCATGTTTTCAGAAACTATGTCAAGAAAGACCACGCACATCCATCTGTTCCATCTCTAGATGCTCCTCTTGGAACCCAGCCTGTGAGCCGTGAAGAGTCCAAGCCACATGGAGAGGTCACGGGTAGGTGCTCTGGCTGACACTTCCTGTTGAGCTCAGCCTTCAAGTCACCACCACCCGGGGCCAACCCTGAGAGTGAAGAAACCTTTATGGATTTGAGTCCTCTGCCATTTGGTGGCCCCATTCATTGTGGGGAGAGATGAACCGTTCAAATTACTACCTCATTAGCAGAATTCTGTGGTTGTTGCCTTTAGCCACCAAGTTTTGGAGTGGTTTGTTACATGGTGATGAATGGAAAAAATTTTAATCAAACTTCTTATATGTCTCCACCATTTATACCATCTGATTTTGATAAGCTGAGATGGAATCAACTTTTCTCCCACTGTTTGCTGTACTACTGATAAATTATTCTATTTCTGGATATGTTTCACTGGAACCTGAGAAGGAGTGCGAGGAATGCTAACAACCCCTGCTTTCCCTACTTATTTCCACCCCTTTCTTTGACTGACTTCCCATCCCAGATGTGAGATTCTATTGTCTGTCCACTTCGACTGTCAGCCCATTGTATAACTGAGGAGTGATGAGAAAATGGAAAGGCCACATCTGCCCCGGAAAGGAATCCCCATGTGGCATGAAGGGTTGTTCTCAGGGCTTTCTCACTAGTATGGAAGTCACTTCCTGTCTCTCCTCGCTGGCCCTGCTAATCTGACTAGGGGCTACATGGTGTCCTGGTCATTACAGTTGTTTCAATCCTGCCCCTCCCTCACTGTGCTCTTAAAAACAGATTCAGCCACTGACTGACTACTCAGGTTCCAAAAGGGCTGGAGACTTTTCTTGAAGCAAGACCATCTCCTACAGAGTGAGGAAATTGTGTCCATTATTTACAATTTTTAGGGCAGTTGAGTGAATAAGGTGTTTTCCCCCTTAAGGACATAAATTTTGTTGTTATTAGATCACCTGCGGAGTAAACACAGCTTAGCATTCTGTCACGGACATGGTACCAACCCAAACACAAAACACCAGAGAGGTACCACAGGCCAGCATAATTCACTCTCTATAAACCATTGGGCCTCTACAGCTCATAAATATATTATGCCTTCTTTGAACTTTTATTATTTTCAACCCAGACCATACCTTGGGAGTGACTTGTACCAGAAGTTTATGACTCACTGTATAAACTAATCCTTTTTCTATTTTCCCTAGATTTTTCCTCCTGGCCCAATCATGGACTTGGGAGCTTGGTAAACACTCACGTATGGATGCCCTCTGTGGCCTCGTGGCTTTGATCACCTCCCCAGTGCGGCCTTCATCTCTGTGGACTGAGAGTCTTAATGTTCTCAGTCTGACCTTGTGGGTGAGCCCACGTATTCCATCAATCCTTTCATGCGCCCTTCACTGGCCTTTCTAAGAAACATATTTCTTTGTTAAGTGGTACTAACCACACACACTATGCCAGAGCCGGTGTCCCAGCCCTTTTCTTCCACTCTCTTGTGGCCTATTTAATTAAGCATGCTTATATGTTTTTAGTGGGTGGGGGCAAACAGGAAGGGAGAACTATTTCAAAGATCATGTCAGAACACGGTTTGGAAATATTTGGTTGCCCAAACGATGCCAGGGGAAATGACTCCCTGGACTCCTTTACTATCTATTCAAACTTGAACGGCACGATTTCCAAAGCATGTGGGAGCTACAGCGGTAGGCCTTGTAGGAAAACAAAGAGCCTATTTTTGTACAAATGTTCAGGGAGGAGGGAGAAAGGGAAAAAAACAAAAAAAAGAAAACAACAATCCTAAATTTTGTACATGGGGAAAAAAATTAAAATAGGATGGCAGCTTCATTTTGATATTTTGGTTCTTAGAAGCTGTTGTTTTTGTAGGAATGGGGAAAAAATAAACAAGTGGAACAGAAGGTGTTATACACAGGAGGAATATAAACACAGACTCATAGTATGTCAGTGCTTAGAGGAGAATGCCAAAGTTCCTTCTCAGTAGGGGTTTCCAGAATACAGGCTATGGACCAAAGAGGGGCTGCTACTGTGGGTTCCACACAGGGAGCTTGTTACAAAAGCCCCAGGAGACCCTCCCCGGAAATACCAATTCAGTAAGTCAAGGCTAATGTCTAAAAAAATCTGAGTTTGGGATTTTTTTTTTTTTAATTCTTCAGGGTAATTGGATGTATAGCTAGGATCAGTGGTTTCCAAATCTGTAATTGTTTGGGGTTCATTGCTTTTTATTTTATCAGCAGAACCCTCCTCTGAAATGAAATCAATACACAGAAACCAAACTCAGAAAATCCCCGAGAGCAGCTCCCCTGGTTGAACTGGGAGTGCCCAAGCTGAGGCCTCCTTTCATCAGCACCCCTCCCTCCCTAAGAGATCCAGCAGAATTTAGTGATTCAGCAAATTCACCAGGGAATTTGAAAGTGACTCTGACACAGTTGTCCATGACTGCTCTCGACTCATCCCTTAATTTTTCTGTTGAGGGGACTGGCCCAAAGAGGTGATGTCTACCAAGTTCATACAGTAAAATAAAAGGCAAATCGAGACTAGAATTCAGAACAAAATCCAAGGCTGTGTGCAGCAGCTGCGGAGAACACGGGTCAGCAGGAGGCCATGGTCAGCTCCTTCATCAATGGTGGACTCAGGGCCCCTTCCTGGAGGCCCCAGCTGTTCTTCCCAGAAGGTGGAGCTGGCTTGGCTGTCCTTCAGCAAGTCCAAGGAGACTTCATACACTCACCTCTCCACAAAGCCTACCTCCTCAGTGATGCTTCCAGGGGCATCCTCTAGCCTCCCATAGAGGGAGCTCCTGGTAAACCAAGAATAAAGCAAAGCCCACACATTTAACCTGTGGTGCACCAAACTTCTGTCATTTGCCTGCTTCCTGTGGCTCAACCTTCTGACAGTTCTCTTGTTTAACAGAATATTTACATATCCAATGAATGCACGTAATAAATGCATAAGTTTGGAAGCATAATAAAAACACATGCCTCTGAACCTTTCACCCAACTCAAGAAACATTTCCAAAAAGTGTTCCTACGGACCTCTTCAAAGCCGTCCTTGGGACCTGTCTCTCTACAGCCACACTATCGTCCTGACTCTTTGTTCTTTGTCCTTTTCTTGTATCAATGTGTAGAGTTACCACAGAAGACCATAGACCTAAATACTATGTTATTTGGGTTTGCTTGATATTGACATTTAAAAAGTGGCATCATACCACAATCGTGACACTTCATCTGTTGCCCTCCTGTTTCTGACATTCTCCTGTGTTCACATACCACCGAAATCCAATCACTTTTTCCTGCTGTCAGGGGTCCTACAAGATGCGATTATATGTACCAGGCATCGTTCCAGGTGCTGGGATGCAGCAGAGAGCAAAGCAGACCTAGCTCCTCTTCACAGTGCTTCAACCCCTGTGGGCACCACCAGCTGCACATTTTTTTTTTATCCTGTCTCCTATTGAGGCACATGTGGGCTTTGGGAATATTTTTCTCCTAGAATTTTTGCTACCACTAATAGGATGCTTTGTGGTCTTCTGTGCTTGCCTGCTAGAGTTTCTCTAGGGCAGTAGATCCCAATGCTGAGGGAAGATGAGAACCACCTGCAGAAGCTAATCCATCCCAGCTACTAATGATAAGAGATTAAGAGCTTGGAACCCTCAGGATGCAACTTACAGCACAGCCACACACAAAAATCACCTCGGGAGCCCACGTGACTTCCAGCTTCACTGGAGGCTAATAACTTTTCAAGACTTCAGAAAGCTAATTATTGGCCATTCTGCTCTCAAGAAAATGAAAGACAGCCTGGTGTAGTAAAAAGAAGAGGGGCTTGGAAATCAGAAAACTCATTTAGCTTCCTGACACTGCACAAATAAATAAATTAACGATCCTTCCTGGGCTTCGCTTTGCAAGTCTACAAAATGAGAATATTTATAACTCCTGGCTTATAGGTTTATGGTATAATTGGAGAATACCTTGTCAGGGATAATTACTGTTCACTGTGTTTACTGCATGCCAGGCTCTCTGCCGAAGCCTCCTGTACCGTCATCACGCTGAATCTTATGTGTTAAATGTTGTATCCATGGTGGACCCATTAACTGACATGCTCAAGTTCCCAAACTGGGAGAATCCAGATCTTCAGCCTCGATCCATCCAATCCCAACTTTTTAACTCCATTACTAGATATGTGTCCTTTCTGAGCCTGAATTTCCTCCCGTGTAAACTCCACATAGTAGTACTAAGTATGACATTGCAGAACATTTAGCACATGGTCTAGAACTTACTCAGAGCCCAAAAGGTCTTCATACCTCTTACCCTACTACCATCACTGCCTTCCATTTTGCTATGCTTTGTTTTGTTGTTTAAGTTTTTTTTAATATTTATTCCTTAGTTGTAGTTGGACACAATACCTTTATTTATTTATTTTTATGTGGTGCTGAGGATCAAACCCAGGGCCCCATATTTGCTAGGCAAGCGCTCTACCGCTAAGCCACAACCCCAGCCCTGTTGTTTAAATTTCCTGTCTTATGAAGGTCATCACCATCTGTCCAGTTGTCCAAGCCACACTCCAGACAGAGTGACTTTCTAACAAAAATGATTGCTGAGGTCTCCTACCCAAAGCTCTTGATGGTTACCTATGCCCTTCAAAGTCAAGTCTAAACTCCTTAGCAGGCAAGGTGAGGCCCAGCCCCGTGTAGCCTTATTTGCCCTTTCCAGCATCTCTAGGCCCACCTCTCACCATATTGACAGACACAAAAACTACAGAAAGAAAAAGAAAAACTTGTCTTGTATAAGAAACGTTCTTTTTTTTTTTTTCTTGCACTACTTGAGATTGAACCCAGGGGCACTCTACCAGTGGACTATATCCCCAGCTCTTATTATCTGTCATTTTGAGACAAGGTCTTGCTGAGGTACTGAGGCTGGCCTTGAACTTACCATCCTCCTGCCTCAACTTTCCAAGACATTGGGATTACAGCATGTGCTACCAGCCCCACTAAGAGCCATTCTGTTGATATAAAGATAATTATCACTGTTATTCTCCATGTATTAATTTCTCTATCTACATTACCTTCTTAGCCCTCACAGACCAAGCTATATCCTTTCAGGACCTAAAAGACAAATGTCTTTCATATGTCCCTTACTTGATCACAGGCCCAAAGAGGTCACAGAATTTACAAAAGAATCCCTCCCAGTCCTGGTTCCACACTAACTGATTTCAGCAAAGAAGCCAATCCCCAACTCCTAAAGCATTTATTCTCTCAAAGCGACAGGTCCAGGACTAAACATATAGGAAAACCTCAGCCACACCTGAGGGGAGCAGGTGGGTCTTAGCCTTGGTGGCATGTCGGCCAGTGCATGCCAGGTGAACGTGGNCTAGTGTCTGTTGTGCTCCGCTGCCTTTCCCATCCTCCACCCTCCCCCCTCCCCACCTCTCCCCTCCCCTCCCCTCCTCTCTCTCTACCTCCTCCACTGTATAACCCTGAGGGTCTCCTTCATCGATGTTCATAGCAGCAGAGTTCACAATAGCAAGACTGTGGAACCAACCTAGATGCCCTTCAATAGACGAATGGATAAAAAAAATGTGGCATTTATACACAATGGAGTATTACTCTGCATTAAAAAATGACAAAATCATAGAATTTACAGGGAAATGGATGGCATTAGAGCAGATTATGCTAAGTGAAGCTAGCCAATCCCTAAAAAACAAATGCCAAATGTCTTCTTTGATATAAAGAGAGTAACTAAGAACAGAGTAGGGACGAAGAGCAGGAGAAGAAGATTAACATTTAACAGGGATGAGAGGTGGGAGGGAAAGGGAGAGAGAAGGGAAATTGCATGCTCTTCTAATAAGTATTTTTCCCTATGGTGACAGAGATTTACGAAGCCTGTGAGCTCTGAGTCTGCCAATACACTGCTTTATTTAAACAAATCCTCTTCTTCTTAGTTTCCCTTCATTGAATAATACTAACCAGGATGTAAGTTCCCATTAGACCAACACCTAAACCAGACAGACTATCTATGAACATCCAAGCTGGCTTCCCATTAATGTTTCTTCTCTCGTGCCATCCTTACAGCTGACCCTATATATTTCTTAGGAATATGAAATACTACCACCAAGCAATGATCTGAAAGTATGTGTCCTTCCAAAATTAATATGTTGGGACTTAAACTCCAGTGTGATAGTATTAAAAGGTGGGACCTTCAGGAAGTGATCAAATATTGAGGGCAGAGTCCACACAAATGGGACTAGCAACCTTACAAAAGGACTATTGGATGAACCAGACAAGCCTCTTTCACCCTCTATCTCCTGCTATGTAAAGTAGCTGCATTTATCACCACCAGAGGAGGCAGCAACAAGGTGCCATCTTGGAAACAGAAGCTGGACCCTCACCAAAATCAAAATCTGCCTGTGCCTTGATCTTAAATGTCTTAACCACTCTGGATCTGTGAGAAATATATTTCTGCTCTTATACACTACCTAGCCCCAGGTATTTTGTTATGGCAGTACAAAGACATACCATATCACCTTAAAATTCATTCAGTATTCCCTTGAGTATTTTACACACATTTTCTTTGTCTTTCCTCAACTTTGTCTAGATTATCTGGAACCAATTGGTATAACTATCAAGATTCTTGGGGGAGAAGAGAGTGAGTCAGATGATGAGTCAGATGATGTCACTCTGCTCAAAACCATTCACTGGCACCCCATTTCACTCAGAGTCAAAGTCAAAGTCCTTGCGATGACCTTGAAGGGCCTATACAGTCATCATTAGACTATGTAACTTTAAAAAAAGGACCACTTAATATTTTTCTGGATACTCTTTTGTTGGTTGCAGTTATTTCAGTTAACACTAAGATTTGATTTCTTTTCTCCTGATTCCCCTTGAGCCCCAGCCACCTTTGTGGATATAATAGCAACTAAAACAACTCTAGACTTTATCTTTCCAGTTCTTCAGGTTAAACTATTTATTGTCATCCCTGACTTTCTTTCTTTCACATCTGACATCCAACCTGTCAAAATATATCCAGAAGCTGACCAGCCTCCACTGCCACCGTTCAATCCAAGCCACCTACAGCTCTCTGCTGAGATTCTGCCACAGTCTCCAGACTCCCTGCTTCCTCTTTAATCAGAGTTTATTTCCAGATCAACAACTGGAAATACTCTGTTAAAACATGAGTTAGATGATGTCACTCTGCTCAAAACCATTCACTGGCACCCCATTTCACTCAGAGTAAAAGTCAAAGTCCTTGCGATGACCTTGAAGGGCCTACACAGTATGGCCCCTGGTACCTCTCAGGTTATCTGCTCTTGACTTTTCTGCTCCCACTTCACAGGCCTCCTTGCTCCCCAAACCCATCACTCTCCTGACTCAGCTGTTTGCTTTGACCGTTCCTTCTACTCATGATGCTCTTCCCTTTAAACCATGTAGCTCCATCCCTCAATTCCTTCAAGTCTTATTCAAATATCACCTTCTCTCTCAGGTCTTCCTTGACCACCACCACCCCGCTCCTCCCAGAAACTCCTTTAACCTTGATATATTTTATTCTCTACAGCACTCATAATTTTCTAACACATTATATAATTTATTTTTAAATTATTTTTATTGTCCTATTTTCCTACTAAAACTTAAAAAACCACAGAGATAGAAATGTTTTCACTTTTTCTGTTTACACTATATTTCAATTACCCAAAATCAGGGCCTGATGCATAGGATGCATTCAAACATTTAATGAATGATTATTGAACAAATTCCTCCTTTTTTAGTACTTCCTCGAGGAGGAGGAACATAAGAATGAAATTTATTCTGACACTGATCAGCCTATCCCTAGCCTTGATATATTATTGTGGTTCGTCCAAGAATAGCTCTGCTTTTCATTTAAGGGCTCTCTCTGTCCCTCCAGATAATCAGTCTAATTTCTTGGCTTTCATTCCTCTGCTTTCCCTATTCTGCTAGTAAGACTGAAGTATGTTTTCCAGACCATTCTAGGTCCTGCCTGGCTTCCTAAGCAAACCTGGCTTCAACAGATAGAGCTCTCCAGAGCTCTCCAGATACAAGGCTCTTAAGTGGCCTTCTTGGCCCTTCAATCAGACTTTTTTGCTATTGTATTGTTTTTCTACTACAACACAAGAATCTGGCATATTCACTGTACATTATAGGTAGTAGCGGTTCCTCTTCCTCCTCTTTCTCTCCTCCTCCTCCTCTTCTTTCTTCTTCTCCTCCTCCTCCTCCTTCTTCCCCTCCTCCCTCCTCCACTCCCTCCCTCTCTCTCCTGCCCCTTCTCATAAAATTTAAACCTCTTCATGGGTAAAGCCACCATTTAAGTTCTGGAAGTCAAAATCTGTGGCCAGTGCTTTTATAGTCTACAATCCAGAGTAAAACTCAGACCAAGTATTAGATATAATCCTTAGAGTCTCATGGTCAAAGAAAATAACATCCAAGAAGTTAACACCTCTATGGCATCTCCTTTTGGCCTGAGTATCGTTAATCAAGGGTCAGTAATCTAGGGCAGTCCAACGCTTCTACGTTGAACAAATCATTAAAAGTCAATGCTTGAAAAGCAAAGGGAACTTGGTCACCTCTCAACCATTTGATGACATCTCTGAAGATCTGGCTCAGAGACAGGACACATCCATACCAGAAAGGGGAAGAGATTGAGCCAGATGTAGCCAGGACCTTTCCCAGATTCTCCTCACCTTCTGTGGGGAAGAGTGAGTAAGGTAGAAGCCAAGGCCAGGTGGAATACATGATAAATGTTCCTCAACTGTAGGAGATGTCAGGAACGTTAAGTCAGTATTTTCATCTCCATCACATGAACAGACCAAGTTGGCTGCCTTAGATCCATATTCCTGAGGCCTTAACATCACCATACTTCTCTGTATTCTTCTTTTGTTCTTCATACATACAATATTTATTAGTGTTCTCATTTTATACTAAACCACTACTAACATTGGGGCAGAGACCTTGTCCATTTGAGTGGCCAGAGTCTAATTCCAGAGCCTAGGACCATGCCTGGCTCATAAGGGCCATTTTATTAATATCTGTTAAATGAACAATTCAGCTCCAATCCATTTTATGCCAAATAAAGAAAATTGTGCTCATCTGACATATCCAGAGCTTGAGGCTGCCATACACAGTTTTATTGTAATTTTATTATTTGGAAGCTTAAATTAGCCCAATTCTTATGGTGAGACCCCCTTCACTCTCTCTCTCTGAAGAGAGCGACATGGGCTGTGAGTCGGCAGGTGTTACAGTTAATAAAAGAAATCACTGAGTCCAATGAGGCATTGAGTGTTTCTCTTCCTGATAATTGTATTGTTTCAGAATATTCCTAACTAACCATCAAAGATTCATTCATGCAAGGAAAAACTATATTTACAATTATCCCAAATACGCCTCCTACAGTGCTCCAACTATTTCCCCAAAATAAAAGCTCTGTTCCTTTCTCCCATGAAGCGTGCACGCTCTTGAATCATAAAAAGAGATTCCATCGCTGCTCAGCATTTGACTAATGGTTTTAGATTTCCAAACTGTGCTGTGGGATAAACTGTATACTTTAGTATGAGGTTTAAAGGGAACGTTTCCCAAAGAGTTTATGGGACAAAGTACACACAGTTGGACAATCAGATCAAGCTGCCAGGGAGTCATTTGATAGGATGAATAAAGCTCACTGTAGAAAAATATAAGGGTCAAACTTTGATGAAAATGGCATGCACATTTCAGGCTTCTTCACATCTCGGTCATGTCTTAGAAGACAGTCCCCTGCCTTCTAAGTATAGAATATATGAGTTCTGAAATGCTCTCTGTTGATACCTTCTCCTGGCCTATTGAATAAGTTCTTACAAATGGAGACTTTCCCAGGCCCAGCATGGCTCCTCCAGCTGCCATCCCCCTCCTTCCTCCCCTACCTGAATTCCTCCAGACAGTGCACTCCTCTCCCCTTCTCCATGTGCACTGTTTGTGGATTTCTGTGACCTGCCAAGAGCTCCATCTTCTCCTGGCATCTAATGAAAGGTACCAACCAATGTCCAAAGTCCTTGAAATCTCTGAATTTGACCACAAGGCAGAAACTCCTTGCCTCTCCTCCTCTATGGCTCCTCCATGGCTCCTCTAACCTTACCACATTCCCTTTAGTGACTCCAATCCCTCCCTAACCACCTCCATCCTTCTTGTCTCCCAACTCTAACACGGCCAATCGTCACATTTCCACTTGGACATGGGCATCTCCAGCTGAACAGGAGCCAAAATGAACTCATGGTCATCCCCCAACCTGTTCTTTTTCCTGAACCCCCAAATGGAAAGCCAGGAGCCTGACCTCCCTGTCTGAAATATCAGATCCAACTCTTCTTCCTCTGTTCAAATCCATGTTCTCTTCCTTATCCCTGCTGTCTGTATCCTAATCCGGGCCCTATTCTTCCATTCTGAAGTGTTGCAACAGCCTTTTAGCCAACTGCTTCTTCTCTCTAGCCTTGACAATGCTGCCAACAAAGTTATTAAAGATCTAAATCGGATTATGTCACCTTTGCTTAAAAATTCTTCTCTGAATCCCCAGCATCTACAGAATAAAAGCCAAGGACATTCGAAGGGCACTTAACAGTCCATTCTGATTTGATCTTGATTCACCTTTCACCATTACTTGCCACCTATCCCCACCTCCGAATCTATATTTCAGCAATTTATAGCTGTTTATAGTTCCCTAAGCACACATAACCAGGAAGAATTTGCTTCATGGTACACTTGAGAAACATCACATTTCTTTATTTTTCTAGTTCAAATTAAAACTGCCTCAGTCTTTCTTTGCCAGAGTTGGTGGGAAATCTAGTCCCAGGGATTAGAGTTGTGGCCTTGGTTTACCGAGTTCTGTGAAAATCTCAGGACTCACCCCAGGAAGAGGTCCTGTCCCCAGTCTGCGAGTCTGTGACTGTCCCTGCTTATTTATATCATGCCTCTGTAATGCTTTCCACGGGGCAGGGGGGTGGCAATAATAAGGGCATCTCTGTGCTGGCCGCTGTTCTCAGCAAGCTGCATCTATTAGCTTACATGTTCTTCCAAGCAACCTTATGAGGCAGGGGCTAGAGGGGCGACAGGATATTGCCTCCCCATGCCACTTGGGCAAACAGATTATCTTGAGCCATAGCCAGTTGAGAAGAAGCAGATATTAGAAAAACTCTCTGCCCTCCCCCATTTGCCTAAAAGCAGGACATACATTCACAAAGGTGTCTCCTCTCATCACTTTCAGGAGGACAACAGTTGATCACCAGTTGGAGATGGCTTGTTGGCCTGGAGATGACACCTGAGGAAGCTATGTATCAAGCCTCACTCACTGGCCTTTATCTCCCCTTAGTTCCCACCTACTCTCCTGCCCACCGTCTGACCAGCCCTGGGGTCTCAAATTCCTTCTCCTTTGTCTTGTCACTTCTCTAAAAATAGGATGTTCTATATTGAAGATGCCTGAGTTCCAAACCACCTCTTTGATTTACTTATTTCTGGGTACTCCCAGGAGTTCCATGTATAATGCCCAAGAGAATAAATTTGTTTTTCTCTTGTTAATCTATTCTTTATACAGGGGCCCCAGCCAGGAACTTAGAAGGGTAAAAGGGAAATTATATTTCCTCCTCTATGTACTATTCTTTCCAGCCCCATTTTGAAGGTGGGGAAGCCAAGAGACAGAGGTTAAGTAATCTGGCCAGGGTGAGCAGCAAGGTGGGGGCTTGACCTGCCAGACTCCCCAGCACTTCACAGTCTTTCATGGTGTGGCTCTTTGTTGACTGATGCACTGGCCACAGAGGAACTCGGCCATTGCTCCTGAGACCACCAGTCTGATTGACACCTACATACAAGCATCCAAGTACCCCTTCCCTACCACGTGCTACCATCATATCCTGTGGCTAAGGAAATCCCCAAATCCCTGTCTCTTTCTCAAACTCTAAGAAGCCACTCACTCCTTTTGAGTCATTTCCCTTTATATTTCAAAGTATGAAGGCTGCACTCCCTCCCCCGGGAAAAGCTCCCCTGGCTCCAAGGCATCTGGCTCCCTAGCTCTCTCTTCCCCCTTGGCCTCATGTCCCTTAACACACGGGCAAGGTCATATTTGAGGGACTTTACATTTGGCTCTTTGCTTTGCCTGAAACTCGTCCCTAAGACAGACCTTATATGATCAAGCCTGCTGTGCTCACTTAGGGCAAAAAGTAGAAAGTTGAGGATTCCTGCACCATGAAGAAACAGAAATGAACAACTCAGTAGCTTACACTGTTCTACAAATCTTGCTGTTCCCCCTACTCAGGATGGAAAATCTATGAAGCCGTTATTATTATTATTATTATTATTATTATTATTATTATTATTATTATTATTTTAAATATGGCTCCTTAAAGAAGCTTCCTTCCTGCTTCCCATTCCTCTTCCGGGACTGAATCTCTACCTTGAACATCTTCTACTGATGAGCTTCCCACCACACACTGTAATGTCCTTAATATGTTTTATTGTTGTCCTTCCTATAAGATTGAGGTCTGCAGAGTTAGAAACTGGGTCTGATGAAACTCTACATCCCCAGTTCCCAGTAGCCACCTAGAAAAAAGTTTAAAGACCCTAAATTGTTGGATAATCGAAGTGAACTGACCCAAGGTCTACACTGTACCCATCCTTACCTGACAACCTCTCCACCTTCACCACCACCCCCTGGCTCCAAGCCACTGTCATTCTCTTCCTGGATTAGTAAAATGTCCTCCATGCCATCCACAGTGCTTCCACATTTGTCCCCCCCCCCTTTTTTTCAGGAGAGTTTCTAGGCATTTATTCCTAAAAAGCTATGTGCCTTCTATCTCTTTCTTTTTTTTTTAATTGGTTGTTCAAAACATTACAAAGCTCATGACATATCATCTTTCATGCATTTGAATCAAGTGGGTTATGAACTCCCATTTTTACCCCAAATACAAGTTGCAGAATCACATCGGTTACACATCCACATTTTTACATAATGCCATATTAGTGACTGTTGTATTCTGCTACCTTTCCTATCCCCTATTATCCCCCCTCCCCTTCCCTCTCATCTTCCCTCTCTACCCCATCTGCTGTTATTCAATTCTCTCCCTTGTTTTTTTTTCCCCTTTCCCCTTACAAACTCTTATATGTAATTTTGTGTAACAATGAGGATCTCCTTCCATTTCCATACAGTTTCCCTTCTCTCTCCCTTTCTCTCCCCCCACTCATCTCTGTTTAATGTTAATCATTTCCTCATGCTCTTCCTCCCTGTTCTGTTCTTAGTTGCTCTCTTTATATCAAAGAAGACATTTGGCATTTGTTTTTTAAGGATTGACTAGCTTCACTTAGCATAATCTGCTCTAATGCCATCCATTTCCCTGCAAATTCCATGATTTTGTCGTTTTTTAGTGCTGCGTAATACTCCATTGTGTATAAATGCCACATTTTTTTTATCCATTCATCTATTGAAGGGCATCTAGGTTGATTCCAGAGTCTAGCTATTGTGAATTGTGCTGCTATGATCATTGATGTGGCAGTATCCCTATAGTATGCTCTTTTAAGGTCCTCAGGGAATAGACCGAGAAGGGGAATAGCTGGGTCAAATGGTGGTTCCATTCCGAGCTTTCCCAGGAATCTCCATACTGCTTTCCATATTGGCCGCACCAATTTGCAGTCCCACCAGCAATGTACAAGTGTACCCTTTTCCCCACATCCTCGCCAGCACTTATTGTTGTTTGACTTCATAATGGCTGCCAATCTTACTGGAGTGAGATGGTATCTTAGGGTGGTTTTGATTTGCATTTCTCTGACTGCTAGAGATGGTGAGCATTTTTTCATGTACTTATTGATTGATTGTATGTCCTCCTCTGAGAAGTTGTCTGTTCAGGGCCTTGGCCCATTTGTTGATAGGGTTATTTGTATCTATTGTTAATTTTTGAGTTCTTTATATATTCTGGATATTAGGGCTCTATTCTGAAGTGTGAGGAGTAAAAATTTGTTCCCAGGATGTAGGTTCCCTATTTACCTCT
>NW_025999853.1:13986652-14058959 GCF_001458135.2 Marmota marmota marmota
TGTAGTTTTCATTGTATAAATCTTTCACCTCTTTTGTTAGGTTGATTCCCAAGTATTTTATTTTTTTTGAGGATATTGTGAATGGGGTGGTTTTCCTCATTTCCATTTCAGAAGTTTTGTTGCTGATATACAGGAATGCCTTTGATTTATGCGTGTTGATTTTATATCCTGCCACTTTGCTGAATTCATTTATTAGTTCTAGTAGTTTCTTTGTAGACCCTTTTGGGTCTTCTAGGTATAGGATCATGTCGTCCGAAAATAGTGTCCCCTTACAGTTTGTTTTCAACCCAATAGCCGGGCTAATCCTCTTAAAAAATAAAACAGATAACATCACTCAAAACCTTCCAATGGTTCTTGCCTCCAATTAAAAGCCTTGCAATGGCCTGTGGGCTCTCTGTGATAGGCCCCCTCCCTCATCCCTACCGATCACCTTAACTTCTGTTGTTCTTTAAACACACCAGACATATATCCCCACCCCAGGGTTTGCACTTCCTGTTTCCTCAGCTTGAAACAATTTCCCCATACACCCTCACAGCTCACTCAATCACCTCCTCCTTTGTTCAAGTAAGATCTCACAGAGACCTTCCCCATCATCCTATGTTAAATGCCTGGCTTTATTTTCCTTCATAGAATCTTTCACATCCTGTATAATACAATAATCAGAATATGTGTATATGTGATAACACAGCATAATTTACTCACGGATCCTATTTCTTGCCTATCTTTTCTACTCAAAATGCAAGCTCTTTGAGGACCTGGCATAGGAGACACTCAGTAAGTCTGTGTTAAGAGACTGATTCTTAGAACAAAGGACATGATGTCTAGTGTCATCTCTGCTTTTAACAGAACAAGTCATGTATTATTAGATGCTTCAACTCTGAAATAAGGTTGGGCTAGAAGATTCCTTAATCAGAAATTTATAATAGAATAAGAAAGAAAAATCTAACATTTTTTTTCCTGCCTACTTTTGGCTTTTATGCTCTTTAAGGAAAAAGTAGTCATCCAATCACAATCTCAAAACATCTATTGATCCTTATACATAAGAATTAGCCTCTGAAAGAAATCCAATCCTTTCCTCTAATAGTAGCCTATAAGGAGACACACACACAAACATGAAAACATAAGCCCCCCCCACACACACACACCAGATTATGAAAGTATCACAAATATTTTTCACCAGAATTCCTATCCAAAGACTTTAGAATCTTTCTCAAGTTCCTGCAAACATCTATTCAACCTGAAATGTATCCAAAGAATTGTGCCCCATCCAGAGGCCTTGGGGTTGAATTCCCTTCCCAGCTTGGACTCTTGGGCTGTGTTTAGTCCCAGGTGCCTCTGAGAGGTTGCATGTGTCCTGTTCCCACACTTACTAAGCTCCTGCACCAAGCTCTGGACTGATTCTCACAGGCTCTAGCTGGCCAATGACAAAGCTCCTCCAATTATGCAAATTTCCAGCTGGGGACACCAATGTCTGTTCTTTAGAGACTCAGCTAGACCCTTGGTGAGATATAATAATGAATAAGACATTCTCCTTGCCCTCCAGGTGCTTACAGGCTAATGATACCTATAGAACTAATTAACTTCTAAGGGAAAAGGAGAACTCTCCAGTTGTCCCAGTTTTGCTCACATTCAAGTTAGACAAAGTCACACCAATTGCTTGTTGGTCTCTGTAAACGAATACCAAGGAGAAACCACTGCCAAATCAATACATTTTAATTGGAAGTGTTTATGAAACCCATGAAAGTTTCCTAAATGTATTAATTGCTTCCCAAGGAAATATAAAATTCACAATTACGAAAGCCACAAAAATTAATACAATGACAGCTCTAAAGGATTGCTTTGTAAACTGTTGCTAAATGCATGAAAATAAACCAATTGACCTTTTAAAAGGTTTTTAAAAAAAAAATCCCACAAAACTCTGAATGATCAGTATCCAAGAATTGTTTGCCTTGAGACTAACTTACTTAAGGCAGCATTGCAACTTAGTTAAAAGAGATTTTATCAACTGTATCATTAATTTTAGAAAAGTTATTTCAACAAAAAAAAGTGACTAAAAGGTTAGATGTGAATTGTCCTCCCCTTCCTCCTACACCCACAGTGTATTAGTAAAGGTAGAAAAAAATCTCTATTAGTTTTAAATTTAGACTTTAAAAAGTAGTTGGAGGTGAAAATAGCAATTATCTGTATCCTACAATTCTTTTTTCATTTAAAGTTTCTACTGAATTGCATCAGACAATAGACAGAAGAGCAGGTCTTCTGGTAAAATACCACACACACAGCTTTCAAAATTTGAAATCTCCTGTGGAACGAGTCTGCATTCAATAAACATTTCTGAGCAACTTCCATGTGGCTTTTGCAGTGTTAGACATTAAGAAACAAAGACAGAAAGACCCAGAACCCAGTCTCAGGGAGTACACAGGCTTAGAAGAACAGGGGTATTTGCTTTATCAATGTCACGTACACTGGGAAGTGAGAGCCCAAGAAAAGGGACACTCAAGTCTGTCCACTAAGGATGAAGCAGCACAGCTGAATATAAAAGTGGATTAGACTTTATCAGGCAGTGAAGATGGGCTCACACACTCCAACAGAGGGACCATCATCAGTGAGAGGCACAAAGACCTGAAAAGATGTGTCAGGGTCAGAAAATAGCAAGTAGCTAAGAGCAGACCCTTCGGTGTGGGAATCAGTGGGACATGGAGCTGTATAAGTAAGCAGAGACCAGACAAAATTAATGATCAGTGATTGAGCACATATTATGTTCCAGGCACAACAATAGGTATTTTACATGGATTATTTGATCTCTCCAAATACCGTGAAGTGAGTACTATTATTATCCCAATTTCACAATTAAGGAGAATAAGGCTCAAAGAGGCTTTTATTAACTCAAGATCTGACAACTGGGCAATGGCTTTGAAACCATCATTGTTGAGGGTTCCTAAGCTTAATCACCATTCAAACGATAAAGTATCTTATACACTAAACATAGGAGTTGAGGAAGATCATTTAGGCACTGGGAAGCCACTGATAGATACCAAGCACAGGAGTGACATTGTTGGGTAAGTAAAATGACAGCTCTGAGGGTCTGGAATAGAGATTTTTCAGTTTTGCAGGTTGTAGGAGCAGGAGGTGGTTGGTTGGAAGAGGGAAGGGCACAAAGGTCAGTGTCCCAGTAGTGATGAGATGCACTGCTTAGGAAAAGAGAAAACAGAGGCCTGACTTGGGCTGTAGGAGTGGAGATGGAGTGGGAGAGGCAGATACACAAGATATTCAGGAGGTAGACTAAGAGAAGACTGGGCAATACTGATGGGCACTGGGTACAGAGCAGGTGCAGGGCAGAAAAAGGAATTCAATGTTAGGAAGGAAATGTCTTTCCCACTCCTGATGTTTCCTTATACACAAAAAGACATCAATTAATATAAAACTTTTCTCTGCCTTTTTACTTCAACACTCCTGGAACGATAGCATTTTTCCCCTCAGGTTGAATTTGATAGAGAAAAAGGCATTCCTTCTTCCTCTCTCAGGGACAAGTTACCCTTAAGAAGGATACATGTCCATGGAGCAAGGAACCTAATAATTTGAGAAAATAATCTGAACAACCACAAACAACTAGTGCATGACCAGGAACATCTAGAAAGAAGACAAAAAGAGGCAATTGAAGGAGTACAAGTCACAAGTGTTGGGTGGTGCCCATGGTAGTGTGGGGTCATTTGGTGGTATACAGAAGCTTAGATGGTCCATGTGGCCAGTTCTGACAGGCAGTTGTCCTGGACAAGAGGCCATGTATGGTTGTCCCACGGATGATCTTGGCTTGTGGTGGCTCCATCTATAGCATGTACAGACAGACCCTAACCCTAACCCTAACCCTCCTCCCCTCCTCCTCCCTCCTCCTCCTCCTCCTCCTCCTCCCACATGCCACTGTGCCTGTGACAACTGTAAATACCATATCCAGGGAACACAATTTTGCCAGGGCTAAGAAACAACAGCCCAAACACTGGGATTTGCTTGTTTTCTAATCAGTGGTTTTGAATGTCCTTTTAATTCTTTAGATTCTTCACAAGATTTGCTTGTAGGGATTTGGAATTCTATCAGGACAACTTTCAAAGGATAGAAAGACTTCCTAATTCTGCCTAGATTCTACCTGGGCTGTGGTTCTTAGAAAATCCCCAAATATATCTAGAATCAAGAACAATTCTAAGACTGCTCGAAATAACAAATTGAGGAGAATGGATTATTGATTTAACTTTCCTTGAACTTCTAAGTCACCATAGCAAGAAAATACAGTTTGGGACTTGAATTCTTTTGGATTTTATTGTCTGGAGATTTTCATTTCTCCCTAAACCATTTATAGGGGAATGATCTTCAGTTTGGACACATCTTCATTCTGTTGGAATCTGGGTTTTGAAGTATCATGATGCTGTCATTTAACTTCATTGCAGGACCTGGGCAACATGCCACCATCGTGCAATGGAAAAAGAGAGCAAGGGTCAATAGTTGGCTTTGGGAACCAAATGGCCTTGGAGCTACTTTAGTTGAGACTTGTCTGATCCATTTTAGAGCCTTCTTAGTAAAGTTTTCACTGCCTACCTATAGCTCCATGATGATCTTCAAAGAAGCAATGGAAGAGGGAGGTGGGAGCATGCCAGTCCACGGCTGCTCCTCTCTCCCCTGCACCTGAGCCTGGCTCCAGTTAACAATGCTTACAGCTAGTGTTCTCACTCCAGAGGCATCTCTTTAGTGAAGACCATCCATTACAATAACAAACTTGATCTTGTTTTATCTCTTTATCCTTTGGCCTGAATACCACCTGAGAAAACAAGAATCTGAACCTTCTGGAGGTAGGGCCCAAGCATCAGTGTGTTTTAAAAGATCTTCATGTGACTCTAATGTATAGGCGGGGCTAAAAACCAATGAACTATGTGACCTCTAAAGTACCTTCCAACTTAAAAAAGAATAATAATAATACTGTGATCCTACCAACAGCTAGAGGAAATGACTTTGAGGCACTTGGGACATCCTTTTTAGCAGCCCTGAGACTCAAATGCCTAGTGTGCAATCAACCTTCTAATGGGAAAAAAATACATAAGCTTCATGTGTTGGTCCCAAAGCTTGCCTCTTAGGGCTCCCCCACCGGGTCACTGCCACACAATCAATGGTGGAACTGTTCTTTACTGTAACTTGAGAGGGAAATAATCAGGAACATCCCAGCTACACCACAGCCTAATCACAATGACTGATATTTCTAGGGCTGTGTTCATCAAGCCTTTGTGTAGACAGACTCTTAAGGTCAAACTGATTCTAGAATGATTCTGCCTCCACAGTTGGAATCTTTCATAAACTGAAATTCTCCATTCAGCCTTCCCTCTTATCTAAGTGCAAAATCCCTCCTAATGGTAGCATCTGTTGTCTGCAGCAAACAGAGTTGATTACAGATGCTCTGAAAGGAATTTAAGTCCTTCCTCATGCTCCTGCAGAGGTGATGGTGTGATGGGAAGCAGTAACTCTTCTGATTAGGGAAAAAAAAAATATTTGGCTAAATAGTGAATGCAATAATAAGATAAAAAGATATATTATTATATAAAATATTAATATTTGTTGGATTTTTTATCTCTTTCTTCAGTACTAAATACAGCCAATAACCATACATGTACTGTCTCTTACAGCTACAGAGCAGGTGTGCAGGTAACTGGTTACCAGGCAACGTACTGGCTGGGGATTAGAGCACACACTTGCATGGCCGTAACTCTGAATAATGCAGACCGTGTTAAGTGATACATTTTTCATTTTCTTAGTATCACATCAAGTTTTATACCACCTTTTTTTTCTCCTTTAATCTGGGGGACAAATTCCTATTAAGAACCTTGAAGAAATCTTACTATCAGATATTTCTTTTTTATTAAAAACAATGAAAAGAACAGATTCATTATATCTTATCCATCAAACTTGTTATCGACCTAAACATCTGTTCGGTTTTTTGTTGTCGTGTTTAGAAAGAATAATTATCCAGCAGACCTTATAAGAAATGAATTCCAACATGCGGATGAACTTTACAAATGACTTGCTTTTATAGTTCCTCAAGGAAAAAGTTACCTATTCTCATAATCCTGTGTATTCTTTCAAAATGAAAAGGTCTTTGGTGGTTATTTTAGATCTTAGAGGGTTTTTTTAAACTACCTCTCAAAAGTCTTCTGATCCTTAATAAATATGATCAAAACCCATTTTAAATGCTTAGAGCTCCTTAGTCCCTGAGTTTAGAAATTGTCTCTGTTCTTTTCCCTTATTTTCCTAATTTAAATCTTATCCTGCATTAAGAATGCTAAGCAGCAACTAGGAGATCTTTTGTGTATAGGAAAGTTTTCTGATACTTATGATAGCATAAGTTTCCCCTTTTGTTTTAAAGTTGTGTGTGTGTGTGTGTGTGTGTGTGTGTCTGTGTTGAAGTGGGGGAGGAAAAGACTGACGAATCCAAAAGGACTCCTGATTCCCCATTTCTTTGGAAATGTTAAACAAGTAGATCTGCTTAGATTGCCTTTCTTTATATTCCACAGTAAAGCTCAGCATTTTGAAACCTATTTTGTGATTGTTTAAATGATTTGCCTCCTGTAGAGAAGGTACTTACAAATAGAAATGGTATATAAAATGATTTCAGTACAAGGAAACAAAGTAAATGTTCTCATCCTTAATTTTAAGCTTACCTATCTTTGATTTTTTTAATTACAAAATTAGCAAGTATGTTTTTCTGAATCTAAGAAAAAAACAATGAAATTTTGTCTTAACCATAAATCTAGAGAAAAAAAACATTCTCCCCCAGCACGTGGTACTGAGGTCTCAGTTACAAATACAGAGAAAGACCATGTTTCCCGCAGCCTTTGGGGTTCACGCAAGGCTGCAGACAATTGCCTGCCTCAGAGAATGGAGCAGTGGGGACTTGCTTCCGACCTGGTGGCTTATTGAAGCTCAAACTGGCAATTTTATAAACTCTCCAACAGCTTTTGTGTCTATTATTTATGATTCCACATCTTCAAATTCATCTATGGTATACTTAACTCGAGCAGAACACTAAAAAATGGTAAAGTAGGCAACTTCAAACTTCTTAGAGACAGAGCTATGAAAGCTATTTCTGCTCCTCCTAGCTGCTCCTTTTCCTATAAAGGAAACAATGTTTTCCATGCTGGGGTTGGATGAGGAGCCCATGTGTAATTTCTTGGAGTGAAATGGAAATTTCATTTATTTCGATATAAAATTTACAAGTTTGATACAGTGCTTACATCTAAAACAAATATCTGAACTCAGAACCTCTCAAAAACAGCAAAGTGAAATAACTGCATTTGTTTTTCCAAGATGCTGCTGTAGGAGACATGAGCCACTATGTTGGCATTTTCTCCACCACTGCTGCCCCTACCCACCCCACCACCCACCCTACCCCCATCTACCCTGCTGTTTCCTAACAGGATTCCTGTCTGTCACTTTGTCTTGAAAAGGTCTTCTGACTAGTAAGTCAGCAGAGTTAATTTAAAGAAACTAAAGGTAATTGTTTAGTTCAAATTCTGTTCTAAGATTTTCCTGTTACAATGAAAAATATATTTTTATCTACCTAGTTTTACTGTCTCGGACATTTCTAACAACTTATCTATGTACAGAGTCTTCTTATAACTTAAGCTAATTTATCTCAAAATGGTAATGTCCTCAACAGTATCACTGCAACACAGATCATACTAAGAAGATACTCAACCTAAGAAAGTAGAACTTCTTGGGCTGGGGTTGTGGCTCAGCAGAAGAGTGCTCGCCTAGCATGTGTGAGGCCCCTGGGTTCCATCCTCAGCACCACATAAAAAAAAAAAGGTATTGTGTCCAACTACAACTAAAAAATAAATGTTTAAAAATAAATAAAAGAATTTCTTATCACAAAAATTTGTTTTGAGTCAAAACATAGATAGATTTACACACATACATTCCTGCCTCCCTTTCAAAAGTATGTGCTCATATAATCATTTAATAATCATTCAATACAGACATAATACAATATAGGTAGAAGTTTTAAACTAAAATTTTCTAAAGGCATTAATTGTCCATCTAGTATGGCTTAACTGGTAATACTCTTTAATCCAACAAGTATTTTTCTAAAACTGCCTAAAGTTGTCTCCATTTCTGAGTCAGGAAATAAAGGAAAAGGGGAAAAAAGATAGCCTATAAACCTGATTACTGGGCTGGGGTTGTGGCTCAGAGGTAAAGTGTTCACCTAGCATGCGTGAGACAGTGGGTTCGATCCTCAGCACCACATAAAGTAAAATAAAGACATTGTGTCCATCTAAAAAAAATTATATATATCTTATGTTTACTTTTGTAATCTTCCCTATAGAAAACAACTTGTACTTCTGGGTTAAATCTTAGACTTATAAATTAGCAAAATCAGGCCAGGCAATATTTGCTATTAAAATGGGCTATCTACAATTGTTTTCTCCCCTTACAATGAGAAGACATTGGAATTTTAAATTTGCAAAATGTAAAAAAAAAAAAAAAGTCATAAACTGATATTTTACATCAATTTTAAAACAAATGAAAAAAACACAATGTTAGAATCAAAATGAATTAATAGCATCCCTCTGTCAGTCTATTTGATCATATGAATTCCAGGTTCTCCTCTTCCTGTGCCCCTGGAGCTGCCTGAAAGCCACAGTCACATTAGTTTCTTTGCTCTATTCAGCAAAAAAAAAAGAAAAGAAAAGAAAAGAAAAAAGAAAAAAAAATGCTCGGTTTTGCCTTCGAATCTGAATTTATTCATAGAACCCTCCAATTCTAAACGTTGTGATCAACTTTTTTCTCCCCCCAAGTGTAAATGCAATCTAAACATCATTCTCTGAGTGGACACCTAAATAATTACCTTTTCAGTTTATTGCATTTTTTTTTTTTGCTTGAATCTTTTCAGAAATAGGGTAGGCCAAAAATTATTACTGAGAGAAAATTTATTAGAACGTCTACCATGCCCACATTTAAAATGTCAGCTTCGTGATTCATTACTTCTTGTCAATTCGCCTATGCAATTGAATGTGGTAATTAACAAAGTCTGAATAATATTTTCCAGGGGTCTTTAGGGGGTGGGAGTTTGGGGGCCAAGAGAGAAATGGGCCTGTAGTTGAGCCAGGAGAGGGCTTAAGGGGAGATACCTTACCCAGCCCACAGAGTTGAACCTCTGATTTAGACGGGAATGCCCCTCAGCACCCTCACCCCAAACAGGCCAGGAAGGGCTGGGTACTGACTTCCTCTTTGACTACTGAGGGAGAACAGGTTCCCTGAGAAACAGATAAAGGGTGTCAGCATCCCCAATTGTATCCTTTGCATCTACTACTAATAAATTCTCTGGTCTATTAGAATGTGTCCTTTCCATTACCAATTACAAGTTAGTTTCATATGTGGATAATTATGGATATGGATAAAGGGAATCAATGTTTATCAAGCAACATTCTTGTATCTGGTACTTTCTAAGCATTTTCTTATTCAACCTCCTTCACATCCATGAATGGTTGTATTCTTACCTACCTATTATACATGAGACATATAGAACTCAAAAAGGCCAAGAGATACCCTTTTGCAAGGAAACACAGTTGTGAAAAACTGGCTTGGGGATTCACATTTAGGTCATATTTCAAAGCCCCTGTTCTCTGTACATTATCTTGGAGACTGGTAAGATCTAGATTTCCTCCCAAGCAGAGGAAATTTAATTTGGCATTGAATAGCGTCATCCGACTCTTACCTCTGAAAATAGTTTTGGCAGCTCCTCAAGTAACTGATTTGTATTTTGTTGCCTAACATTTATTTCTGTTTGATAACATTTCCAATATTTAAGCACACTGAAATTTTTGTTGATCTGCTGACATTTAAATTAGTTTTTGCATGCCTTTCCTTCCAACAATTTTAGGTCATTGAATTTCAGAACAAAGTCATGATTATAAAAAATAGCTTTCTCCAGATGTAAAAAGACTATTATATTATACACAATAAAAAGGCCAGGGATTAAAGTTTGGAAACTATATATTTCTCAAGGTGGGCCCAACAGACTCCTGAATCAGGATCATCTTGGAAATTTGTTAAGTGCAGAATTTTGAACCCCATCCCAGAGATATTGATCTTGGGTAAGAGACCATGTTCTCTATATTTTGAATATAAAAATTCACCACCATAGACAAAGCATTTGAAAGAAGTTATATTGTAAAGATCCAAACTGTGGAAGTTTTCATACCCCAAGAGTTTCAAAGAGTTACTGAGGTTTTAGATTTGAAGTGGACCTACATGAAATTAACTAGATTTCTCTGCGCAAATATACCGATCATCTCATGGGAAAGAATAGTTTCATGTATGTCATTATTGACATGGTTAAGCAGATTAAGTCATCCATATCTTTATAACAACTGGCAAACTAACACAAGCACAAAACTTCAGAGGGACCCTGGACCTAAGGCAACTGGTGCATATAGTCTTCCTCCCTTCTTCCTACTCTACCCTATCCCTATACCACTATATGTTACATGGCTGCTTTCCTCTCCCATATCTTCATGTTTCCTAATGATTATCCTCAAAACCTAATATGCTAGCATAATTTTGCCTTTATATATATGTAACATGTAAAGTCATTCAGACCCCTGTCATCTCTGCACCTACTTCTCTTCTCACATTTCTCTCATCTCACCTTGCAACAATGCTCAACTGTAATTGCCTGAGCACATAATCCTGATTCACCACATCCTTCCTTGTGGCAAAGTGACCTTCAACTCAGCATCTTCCTTCCCTGATGGAACTCAACTTATCTCCCAAGGATAATGCTGGAAGCCTCCCCTAATGCAGTCCTTCTGTGGGTAAAGTAAGGTGTTCTCATTACTGATCACCATCAGTATTACTGATCACATCAGGATCATTCAAGGAACTTTTGATGTAAATACAGCCCCTCCAGCTCTCTCATGGTTAATGTTTGTGTGGTCTATCTTTTTACATGCTTCTACTTCTAACTTCTTTGAATCTTAGAAACTAAAGTATGTTTCTTCAAGACAGCATACAGTTGAGTCTTGCTATTCATCCATTTAATCATATTTTTACTCCGCTCACATTTAATGGAATTATTGTCATGGGTAAATGACAATAATTGAGAGCTTTTATTAATATAGGTAGAATTAATCCCAGATAATGTGATTAATATATTTGCTTTTGGATTTCATACTTTTAAATTTTTTCTATAAATGTAAATACAGTTGAATTTATTTGTTTTTAATATCCTTTACACTTTTTTGATCCTATTTCTTCATTTACTGCCTTTTTCTGTATTAAATGTTTTTTGGTATACCACTATAATTCTCCTGTTAGATTTTTAGATATATCTTATGCTTTTTCTTAGGGTGTCCTATGGTTTACAGTATGGATCCCTAACCACTATATACTTCAGGTTAATACTGACGTAATTTCAGTAACATATCAACTTATCTTCAATACAGTTTCATTTCCTCCCCACTTTTTTGTGTGATTATTGTAAAATATATATCATTTCCTCCCCACTTTTTTGTGCTATTATTGTAAAATATATATCTGTACTGGATTCTAGCCTCTAGGTTAGATGCTAACAAAGCTAAATTATAACATATCAGATCCTCAGTCAAAGAAGACAAAATGTAGAGGTCAGATATTGTCTTTCAATGCTTTTTTGTAAAGAACAGCCATTTATTGGTCTAATATAGGAAAGTGTGGGTGGAAGTGAGTGATCAGTAGTAACACAACAGTAGAGAAAGAAAACAGCGAGAAAAATTGATTCCAATCCCCCCCCCCCCCAAAAAAAAACTCCACTTTTATGACTTTATTCCTCTGAGCTCCAATTCCTTTCTATAAAACCAAACATAAAGGATGAGGTAAGGGCATACAGAAACATTAGATAATGTGTTAAGTGTAAAAATGTACCAGGGGGCTGTGCTCGGTGGTACACTCCCTTAATTTCAGCAACTGAGGAGGATGAGGCAGAATGATTGCAAGTTCAAGGCCAGCCTAGGCAACTTAATAAAATTTTGTCCAAAAATGAAAAATAAAAAAGAGTGGGGATGCAACTCAGTGGTAGAGCACACCTATCTACCTATGTGTAAGACCCTTAGTTCGATTTCAACTAAAGTACCATGAGATAAGAAAGTCAAAGGAAGAAGATAACCGTGAGGATGAAGATGAGAGATGAGAAAAGGGTATCGTGCATCTTAGTGATGGAAAACAAAATAATGAAATGAAGGTGTAGGGAATAGTGATGAAGCTTTGATGGGTAAAACTAGATACTATAATAAATAAACATGATATCTTGAAAGAGAAAAAAAATTCCCTTTTATCTTAGGTAAATTTGAGTTGGATTTTCTTTAACTTACAATTGAGAGCTTTTATTAATATAGGTAGAAAATATGAGCTCTTCTCAGGAAGCAGTCAAATTTGTATGGAATTGGGAAACACGGGGGAGGGTGTTAAGTGATAAGGCTGAGAACTCTAGATCCTAGAATTCTTTTAAATTTAGGTTAAGTATATTCTGAGTTTAATGAAATTCTACTACTAAAACACAGAGAGGAAAAGTACCTTGCTGAGGTCACAAAGCTAGATAGTAGTGAAACTAGGGTTCAAGGCCATAGATCTGTTCCTAACGCTGCACTGTCTAATATGGTAGCTAGTAGCCACATGTGGCTGTCTACATGTAAATTAATTAAAATGTAATTTAAAATTCAGTTCCTGAGCTAACATAAACATATTTCAAATAGTCAATGATTCTATGTATCTAGTAGGTAGAGTGTTGGACAGGGCAGATACAAAGTATTTCATACCAAAGAAGATCCTATTGGACCACCCTTTCCTAGAGGATTTTTCTTTGTTGTGTGTGTGAGAGAGACAAAAAAGAAGCCTAGATTATGATTCGTATGAGTTATTGAACAGTATTTGGGCTAGAATCTCCACTTAGAAATCTGGTTTCCAATTTGTATGTATACAGAAAACAAACCAAAACACCTAATCCACAAGCATTAGATTATGTTTCAAGTAGTAGACCTTCTCTGTGTTTCAGTAGTAGAATTGTTTTCTGTATACAAACAAATTGAAAACCAAGTTTCTAAGTGCAGATTCTAGCCCAAATACTGTTCAATAACTCATACGAATCATAATCTAGGCTTTTTTGTGTGTCTTTCTCACCCCCACAACAAAGAAAAATATGTGCGTGTGTGTGTATGTGTGTGCAGATATAAATGAAAAGAAATTTGATTAGAATCATAAGAAGAAAATGAATCAGAACTCTAAAAGATTTTCTTAAAATGCTTCTACTTCTAACAAATGCTGAATGTTTTCTCTGATATAAGGAGGTTGACTCATATTGGGGTAGGGAGGGAGAGCATGGGAGAAATAGATCAATTCTAGATAGGGAAGAGGGGTGAGAGGGAAAGGGAGGGGGCAGGGGATTAGCAAGGATGGTGGAATGTGATGGACATCATTATACAAAGTACATATATGAAGACTTGAATTGGGTGTCAACATACTTTATATCAGAGATACAAAAATTGTGGTACATATGTGTATTAAGAATTGTAATGCAAAAAAAAAATGCTTCCATTTCTGACAATACTAGGATGATTCTATGACTTCCAAATGTAAAAGAATGAGTGATAACAAAGGCTTTCTTTTTCTTCTGACCCTTTTCTTGGTAAGGGTGACCTGCACTTTGCTCTGTGCCTCTTGCCTTCTAATTCTGCTCTAAAGGTGAATCAGTCCTTCCCTAAAATCTCCACTTTGTGAATTTCCAAAGAAACTACTGGGTCTCATTTTAGTCTCTTGAGGCAATAAGATTATTTTTATGCAAATGCAGCAATGCAAAAAACAAAGAACCTCCTATTACCACGCATTACAAACAAAGAGAAATAAAATGAAAAGCACACTAAGTACATACGTGCCAAAGAGTAACTTTCATAAGAAGACCTACTCATTTGTTAACAAGAATCTCCTGCTAAACATTTTTAATCTATTTAGATTTCCGGAATAACAATGTACTCTGACTCTGATCTTTACCCAGTTCAACAAAGTTACCTTTGCCCTCTCCAGAGCTTATGTGGCATGCTTCCATAGACAACCCTTAAACCTACATGTAAATCGATGCCCAATATTTGAAAAGAGAAGTACTATGCTCATTCTGCCTCCATCTCTAGAAGAAAGGATCAGACTTACACAGTGCTGAACTCCATTGCAAAAGATTTTTTACAATAATTCAGTTTTATTCAGCTCCAAGTCTTACCAAGGTCAGATTCTCAAATAATTGGTTATAAGGTGATGTAGGACATAACGAGTTCAGCTTTATTCCCTGCACTCCTGCCCTACAACCTGGGTAATCAAGGCAGATAACTGTACATGTTATCAAGCCCCAGGTAAACAGATGTAGTTGGTAGTTTCCAAGATTTCTTTTATGTTCTCTTCTCCCTTCACACCAATACTGGTTTTGAAAGATCATAAAACCAAGCTGTCTCAATTGATTTATTGATTACATAGTTGGTTTAATTTCTGTCTTAGCCCAAAGTGAGATGCATGGTGAATTTCTGGTGTGAGAGAAGGACAGGGTATCACAGAGAGAATATGATTGGGTATCACTGTTCTCACCTTCCTCCCTCCATAAACATCTCAGGGACATGGAAGGACCTTCTGACCTACAGAAGAGCCCCTCCAGAATCCTTTTACTGTGACAGTTAATGAGCCTCCTCTCCAGAGGACAAACGCAGCTGGCTGTTCCAGACTAAAAAAGATGTTCTTACCCTGACACAAAGACAGAATAGCCCAGCTGTCATGAAAACTGGCCTCAAGGAAAAGAATTCTCCACCAAAACAACCCGTGATGCCCAACAACCTTCCAGCCCATAACACGGAGGCCCACTGGTGGTACCTGGTCCCCTTCCAGGGCCAGGATCCAGGCTCAATTCAAAAACAAAGTTCTTCAAGCTTATCTTTACCACTCACCCATCCTCAATTGCATCCCCACTTCTTTGTGCGTGGCAGCCACCTATTTGCTCTAGATACCCAGGAACCTCGTTCTGATGCCATTTCTCCATGCTTCTCTTTGCAATTAAAAAAAAAAAAAAAAGTATCTGTCTTGCTTCTCTTTCCATCTAGGACCTGAATGACAGGTTCATTCACGGAGCCAGGACATTGATGGCTGGTAATTGCTCCATGCAGTCCCTCTTCCTAAATACCTGTCTATTTTTTTTAAAAGAGCCTCTAATACCTTCACCAAAGAAATAAATAAAATAGAAACTCCAGATGACCTGGCATGATTTGTTTGACAAGGGAGGAGGAAGAATGTCTGTTCATGTCTCTCAATTCCTCCTTTATATACTCTACTATATAAGGGAATGGAACATCACTGTTTTGGGGGTTTTTTCCCCCTATGCACCAACATCAAACCCATTTACTTACCTACTGTTGAGATTCTATGAGACTAAGGGCCTAGAGGAAGGCAAAGTGTAGAGACTAATCAGAAGCTCAAACAAAACAGTGGCGACTGCTGACATGCTATTGGCCCATATGTGCCCCACTAACTTCAGTTAAATAATATAACTTTTAATTAGACTTTCTTAGAAATTGTCACAGAGCAAAAATATCCCACTTACTACACAAAGGCAGAAGAACCTGTCAAGGCTACCTTCATGAGCTCATCCGGGTGAACATCAAATCTGAACCCCAAGTTGTCTGTACATAACCTAGAGATAACTATTCACCATCCAGGGCTGTCACGGGGATTAAATGAGATGGTACCTGTTAAGGTAGCAAGCCTAAGGCCTGGCGCATAGCAGCAAGCCCCCAGATGCCCTTCATTCATCTTTATCCCCAACTTCAGGATTTGTTTCTTATCTCAGTCCCTTTTTATGTCAATCTGGATACCCATAAAAGATCGTGCTTTTCTCTTCTCCATAATCACTCACTCTCTCACTTGCACTGTTTGGCCTGCCTCTTGAGACCAGCCCAGTCTGCTTCCCAGGGTTCTTTTCATGATGACCATGGCAACAGATGTGGACATCCTCCTGTGAACTCACACTTGGCCAACAAGAACCTTCCAAGAGTACACTGAGTCCTGCAAGCTGGTCTACCTGAAGCTTCCAGCTCAGTTGAGAGAGCAGGCTAAACAGATAAAACTGTCATAAGACATTTGAGACTGCATATTTTTAGTGTGTGTTTATTTTTTTAAAACATGTTTGCATTATAGAGTCTAAGTAACAATAACAATAACTAAAGTCAATGAGGGCTAATAATAAACTGGGCATGGTTCTAAGTACTTTATATACATATAGATAGAGGATTGATAGAGAGATAAGGTGCTATTATTATTATTCCCATTTTTCAGAGAAGGAACTTGAGGCACAGAAAAGTTAGGCCATTTTTACAGATGATGCAGTCTTACACTGCATAATTATTAAGAGCCATAATCATTAATCAATTCAATACAAATATACAAAACATTGTTCTAAACATAAGGTTGAGTGTGCTGGGTTAGTTCGAGATCCTTAAGAGCATGAGTCACACTTTCCTGATATTTATTTTCATGGTAGACAGTCCATAAATGGGTGCTGATTGATAGACTAAATGAACAAGAAAGGCTTTTCGGAAGATTCAGGTCAACTGAAGAAAATCCAAGTAAAGAACACTTGTGGCAAGTAGAGATGATCTTCTAGCTCATATGTTCAAAGGCTAGATTTAACATAATTATAGATAGGAATCAATAAGATCAAAGTATGAAGTCCAGGGTTTTCATTGAGGGTAATGATGGATTTAGATGGAGACAACAGGGCCTTCAAAGCTAGAAAGTGTGGTTAACACCATAGGCCACAGAAAAACCCCACAAATCCTTGAATAAGGGAATAATTTGAGAAAAGCATCATTTTAGAAAGACTAGTCTGGCTGGGTAAAAAACTGGAGGAGAGGACAGCAACCCAGGTGTGAGGTCAGGAGGGGACGAGCCTCAGTTTGCCAAATGACCGAGCTGGAAGGAAGAGTTACAGAAGCCAAAGCACAAAAAGAAATAACAATCCAACAATTACTAGGTGTCTTTATGTGCCTGGAATGGGCAAACGGTTAAAGAGAACAAATGAGACATAATCCTTGGTGACTAATCACCAAGATGAAAAGAAAGTTGAGAGAGCCCTGCCAAGATGGCACCCAGGCATTAGACAAGGGGACTGAGGAACAGAAGGGAGAGATTCCAGTTCTAGACATGTAAATAATGGAGCTACCACTCATATTTTTCTTCCTTCCCTTCAGAAGTATTTATGTCTCTGATGAGATTTTAAGTTTCTCCAGAAAAGGAGTCATATCGTTTCATATTTTCCAATATAGCTAGGACACGCTGGAACTAAACCAGCCAATGAATATCTATGATCAATTAAGTAAATATCATTACACTCAACAGAAACCTCTTGTTAAAATTATTACCATAACACAGTCTCCCTCTCTTCCCTCATTATCATTTTGCAGTGCTCCCCCTTTCCTCCATCCCTTCACAATACCTCTCTACTCCTGACGAGATGCTTCCTGCTGCTCCAGCCATCTGGCTCACTGTTGGTGAGCCTCGGAGACTCTACTGGTTCTGAAACATCACTTTTGTTATACTTTGGAAAAATTAACATAAAGAAAGAAGTGTATACTAAAGCTGGAAAGAAACTGAGGAAACACTGTGATAAATGTCAGGAGGGTATGTACATTATTGGATCAGAGCCTGGGAGGGCTAAGAGCTCATATTCCATTGCTGACATGCCTGGATTGTTCTATCTATAAATGGACAATATTCAGGTATGATAAACCCTCACAAAGAAGCTATCACAGTATCGGACCAATGGAAAAAAACCAAGATGGTTAGGAAGCAACTCGCCAGCACACCGTTTCCTAGGTGGCAAATAAAATACCAGAAAGACAGGTGCTATTAAAGCCATGCACTCCCCACTTGATAACCATATATAGACATGGAGGGATAATACACAGAAAATGCATATTCCTCAGAACATTGCTGCCTACTGAAATGATCCCAGAAACAAAAGATATGAGGACTCAAAGCCTTCCTAAAGATGGGTTTAAGTTCTTTAACAAAATTCTGATGGACACTATCTACCTAGATCCTTGTGTTAAGGACTTGGGCTGTTCTGGGCTTGTTAAGAATCAGCACTGTAACTGATAGCTGGGATCTAGCACAGGGAAGGGAAAGGTGACAATCGTAGGTGGGTGTGGGTGTGTGTGTGTGTGTGTGTGTGTGTGTCTCCAAACTCCTTCTTCTTAATCAGCATGAAGAGTTTCTAAAGGACTGAATGAGATTCAACTGCAATGCTTCTAGAGAATTCCAGTGAGTTAAATCTACACACATTTCCTGAGTCACTACTAGGTGCAGGGTACCATATTACAAAGGGAAGCCATGTGTGGAAGAAAAAGAATACCGAAGAAAAAAGAAAGAAAACAATCAAAAGACCTGTAAGTCTACTACAAGATAGCTCTATAACCTTGGACAGGACATTTCACCCTCTCACATGCTCTAGAGAGAAGGGATGTCCTTTCTCATACAAAATTCAATGTTTTGTTGTGTGGGTCTTTTAAAACTTTGTAATAGATATTTTCTTGACCACAGAGGAAAAAGGTATAATCACATTAAAACACATGGGTCATTTGGAGGTGATCTTCCTTGAAGAAGAAAGTGGGAGACTTCTTGGTTTCAACCTGCCATCTACATATTGACATTCCTAGATCTTAGTTTTTGTCTCTTTATCCTTCTTATACAACATGCCATATTCATCCTCTTTCCTGCACGGCAGCCTCCAGAAATAGAAGTAATGTTGGCAGCAGCTAGAGATGACCCACTACTGGGTAGGGGCTGGGGGTGCTGACAGAGAAAGGGACACACATTCCCCTCTCAGATTTCCAATTTCATAGGCGAGAGTGATCGAGAGGAGAAAGAACTTGAGGAGGAAAGACTTTCAGCCAGCTTCTGAGGTGTTTGGGGAGCTGAATACAGCTGTCCACCTCCATATGTAAGTCTGAAGCTTGGGAAAAAAATCTGGGCCAGAGATACAATTCAGGAGTCATTGGTATATTGATGATAATTGATATAATGAGAATGGATTAGAGCAGCCAGGCGAGAGGGTGCACAGAATGAGAAAAATACTTTGCTTAAGATGAAAAGAATGTCCAAATTTAACTGGTAAGCAGCAGGGGTCCCCTAAAGCAAACTAAGAAGGAATTGTCTGTAAAGTGTCATGACAACCGAGAGAGTGAGGAGTCCAGGAAGCCAACAGGACAGAGATCTTGATGAGGGAGTGACAAGCGGCAGAAGGATCCAGAAAGGAGTGAGAAAGAAAACCCCGATGCATTTGGTGATTAAAAGACATAGGGGCTCTCAGTGAGAAGACTCCAGCAGAATGGAGGAAGTGCATGTGCAGTGAAGTGGAGAAAATAGTATTTTACTGGAAGGAGGGAGGCTGTGCGTTAGAGGGCGAGACAGGGAAGGGAAGGCTGAAGGCAGGTGTGATAAATTCTACATACTTGCTCTTTTCTATTGCCTGAAAATGGACAAAGGTGGGCTCCTTTTTTTTATTTACTGGCATGAGTCTATCAAAGGTCGATTTCAACTGACTCACAGCTGGGAGAATTGACAGATCACACTAAGAAGAAAATAACTTGGTCTCTCAGACAGGGGGGGCCCTCTAAGCCCCATTCCCCTGGTCTGTGGTGTTACATCTGTCAGGTTTTAAAACAGTCATTCAGCCTCTTTGTTGATCCATTTCCTTAGCCGTGGAATGGGAAAATAATTCCCTTTTAATTGGATCCTGAAGTGCTCAGGGCCTTTCAGGCTGCCCAGGATTCCGCCGTGTTGAGAGACAATATCCAAGCTCAGAAGTTTCCCAGCACTTTGCCCTAAGACTGAGAAAGCCACTTCTGTCTTCACATAAAATCCACAACCCAAATGCTCAAGATATAAATTTCTTTTTGTGAGTTTACTGGGCTTCAGACGCGGAGCCGTCTCCCCGTGTCCTCCACAGGCGACTTCAAGTGGACAAGGGAGGAAACAATCCAGAGAGTCCAGCTCTCGGCTCAGCGTTGGCTTCAGTCTGTTCATTTGTTCGAGCAGAAAACTTTCTAAAACTAAATTCCTACGGCATAGGAGAAAGCCTCCAGTTTATTGGATCTGTGCAGGTTCATTGGAATTCTGTTGCTTTCCTCTTAAATTTCAGCCTCTACCAATTTGGGTCCCCCAGGAGCTGTTGTTAGCAGCCATACATCCTCTCTTGTAAATAAGCCCCAACTGTCTGCTGGAAAATTCCACTTGCCTATGCAGCCATCTCGCACCTACAACCAAAGGCATCAACCTCCCCCCCCCACACACACTGGCTCCTGCCCAGACTCTATTTCTGTCAGATGACATCATTCTCCCCATCACTCTGGCTGCAGTGCTTAGCACCACCTCTGTGCCCTCACTCTCCTTGGTCTCTTGTATCTGTTCCCCAAGTTGGAAAATTTTTCCATTGAAATGCTTGGCCCATCTGTGTCACGTAGCTTCCAGTTTCTGCATGCTTCCCAAGTGCCAGCAACCATGCTGAGAGCTTTACCAACTCACCTCGCCTACTCCTCATCACAACCCTTGGAAGAGGTGGATGGAATTTCTCCTCGTTCTGCCCAAGAGAAAAACTGTGCTTCAGATGACTAAATGGACTGTTGTGGACTGAATATTTATGGTCCCCACAAATTCATATATTAAAACCCTAGCACCCAGTGTGACTATATTTGGAAATGGGTCTGTGAGGAAGCCATGAGGTTAAATGAGGTCATCAGGGTGTAGCCCTTGTCCAATAAGGTCGGTGCCCTTGTGACAAGAAACAGAGATGCCAGAGCTCATTTGCTCTACTATGTGAGAACACAGAAGGAAGGTGGTCCTCTGTAAGCCATGAAGAAGATCCTTACCAGGAAGATCAGCTGGCACCTTCATCTTGGACTTAATCCAGCCCCCAAGTGGTGAGGAAATCTATTTCTATTTTTTAAACCCAGACAACGGTGTTTTGTTATGGCAGCCCAAGCAGACTAAGACCAGGACTGCATCCAACCTACTACCATGGGACAGAGTTAGGATCCAAACCCAGGACAACTTCTCTCCAGAAAGCATGTCCTGAGCTACTGTACAGCACAGGCTTCCAGGCCAGCTCTTCCACCCAGGACGTGTGGCCTTGCAGGGGAAGCTCCATAACAGCTCCTTAGTGACCCCCTTGCTTCACGTCTTCTGTGGCCTCCTCCAGTTAACCTGTGCATGTCAGATTTATTCTTCTTAAATAGCACTCAGGTCTGAGCAGTCCTCTGATCAAAGCTCTCCATGGCTCCCTGCTGGCTATAAGATCAGGTTCAATCTCTCTAACGAGGCATCCAACTTCCTTTGAGTCTGTCTCTGGCCTTTTTATTCAGTCCCAACTCCCCTCACTGCCTATCCCTAAGGCATGCACTTCTGCTTATCAAAGTGTCATATGTTATTTGTTGTGAGTTCCAATGAGTGAAGGGCTATGTCAGTTTCATAGCTGCAGGACCAGTGTCTGGCACATAATAAGTGCTCAGTCAATAGTCGTTGAATGACTGAATGAACTGGCACATGTCTCTCACCTGGCTTGAACGTATTGTCAATCCATTCTTCCATCTGCAGCAATCAGGACTAAGCCCAGATCCACCTCAACTACAGTGGCTTTTCCTCTACAGCCAACTTATCCCCCCATGATCTTGCCCTCTCCAAACCTCTCCTCAAGAACTTTCTATCTCTATAACTCACTTGACACATGTTATCTACCTGCATGAACCAACATGGTCACCCATGCTCAGGAATGTTCATCTCTGCATGGTCTGCAATAGCAAAACCATCAGTAAACACCTCTGGCAGAGGCTGCCCAATGGCTCTCCAAGTCTCCTCAATCCTTTCTTATTATACAAACTCTCATCTTTAGCTGGGCCTGTTGCTACCCAGGCAAAACAACAACAAAAGAAACACTTGTCTTATCCTCCTTTGCAGCTAATTATGGCCTTGGGTCTAAACTTTGGTCAATGGGATGAAGTAGAAGGAAAATTGTGTGTACAATCTCTGGGAGGTGTCCTGAGAGGCATCGCTTTTCCTCTTCATTCTCAGTCCCACGGCCTGGAATTCAGATGTGATACTGTAACTCTAGCAACCATGATGGATCACAAGGATAAGGACATGACAGGGTAGTGAGCTGGAAAGAGCCTGGGTATTTGCCAGTGTCATGACACACTGCCATGGAATCCTTGTGCTGCCTGCCTCTGGACCCCTCTTTCGAGAGAGAGGAATGTACCCCATTCTTGTTTGAAATCATTGCTATTTAGGCTTCTCCACTAACACAACCAAGCTGACATACACTGCAAATGCCCATCAATAAAGAAATCTAGTGGGGGGGGGAATGTTGATATGAAGACAACCAGCTCTATCTGCTCACCTACCTCTCTATTTGAGATAAAATGCATTATGATATTTTTAAGTAAAATGGGATCATGTATTACATGTATAATAATAAATGAAAAAATTTTAATCATAATAATTGCTAATTTTTTTCTGTCCTATATAGCACTTGCCTCAAAAATCTTTCCAACTTACTGGGGTAGAGATAAAAACTTTCATTTGTATATGTGTCCACCACCCTCCCTAGACTATAACAGGTGCTAATATTTGATTGGCTAAAATTATGGAACTTTGTCAAACCCTGGCTATGTACAGAAAACCATTGGTCAATGCAGGAGAAGGGGTGTGGACTTAAAAAAATGACATCACTTATCCTTAACAACTTTCGTATGTGTTACATTTTTAAAGTTGCTTTTTTATTTTCAGTCCTAATATAGGAGATTTTATATTCAATTAAATATTAACACCATCAACTTGTCTTCTATCCCCTATCCACCCTCCATCAAATTTAATTTACTATTAAGCTTAAAAAATAAGCATTTTTGAACTTTTTTAAAATGTGGGTGGTAAAGATCAACATCAAGAGAAACAGAAGAAAGCAAAACACAGATATCAAAAGGAGTAAAATGGCACTTCTTTATAATACATGGTTCCAGAGACAAAATTAATATTCATGACACCTTTCCCAGGTTCAAACTTACTCCTACCCTATGTATTTAGAAGTTATGTTCCAGAAAACAAGATTCTTTTCATCAGCTATGAAAATCCATCCTAAGTTCAAGGTCTTCACTAGAATGCTTTGTCTGGGGCCCATCGAGAGGTGTTACAGCATAGCATAGGAGTTTATTGGAAAGACCAACTCTTGTTTATTTCATAATTATGCACTTGACATTTGGAAACTCCAGCTTGTTACTAATCGCTTAATTAGGCACCCCAAAGTTCATAAAAAATCATAGGTTTAACTTCAACTTAAAAGAGCCTTTAGCACCCTTTGCTCTGAAATTCGATCTCATCCCCTTTACGTGCAATTACAGCCCTGACAATGATTGCTAAAGATAATCGACCTCATTTAAAGGAAAGAAATCTAAACATGCAATGGCCCAATTTTTTTTTTTTAAATCTGTGTATCCACAGAAAGGAGGTTTGGAACAGATAAATCAATAATGGGGTGGGGGAACTTAATCATTGACTTTACTTTCAGCAAATCATTAAATAAAGCTTGCATTAATGGAGATTTACATAAATAGTCTGAATGGTGGGTGACCTTCAGGAAAACTGCTACTAAGATAAAGCTTTTGCATATTCCTTTAAGAGATGCTTGACAAGGGAATGACTCTCAGTAATATGCCTTCATTATTGTTTCACTGAGATCACCAGGAATTTTCCTGAACTGTACATATATCTTAGCTAGAACCAACAGTAAATTTGATGAATTTGGGCAGTTTACAAACACACATATACACAACACCCAAAACAATTATGTCCGAGTGCAAACCAGAAAACATTTTATTGTTTTCTTATGAGCAGTCAATAATACTCAGAGAAAAATGAGGATGATTTTAATCGTGAAAGCACTTTTGATAACAAAGGCTACCATATAAAGATAGAATATTACTCCACATTAATATTTCCCAGAAATGAGTTTAAAACTCTGGTTTATCAATGTGCATCACCAAAAAGAGAGAGAATTCTTTGGTCAAAAGAACATGAAATAAAATGCCAACTACCTGCTCTCAAAGACCTTCAGTTTAGCATGTAACATGTTATAATCATATTAAAGGTTCTAAAAAAGGTTCCAAAATAAGGCAACCTTTGTAAATATAACCAGATTCTTTTTCCCCAAACTTATATTACCCTTCGATTTTGAGAAATCATGCTCCAAATTAAGAGTCTGAGGGATTTTTCACTTGGCATTATAGTTTTCAACTGAATGCATTTTATTATGAAGTTCATCTACTGAATATTTGCTGTGGTTAAAGCACCCTAGGGAATAAGAGGTGAGTAAAGGAGGATCTTTGATCTCTAGGAGCTTACACTGGAATAGAAAATCTAACATGCAAACCCCAAGCTAAAATATATCATGGCAAGTGGTATGTGTAGGCCACAGGTGCCATAGTCAGGTTAAACAAGGAAGGTTTCAGAGCTGTGACATTTCAAACTGAATCTTAATGAATTGAATTTCATCTGGGAAGAAGTGGAGTTTGGAAATACAAGACACAATGATGAGGGGGCAGAAAAACTTGAGATGTACCGAGGGATGATGAATCCACTAATTGGCTTGGGCAGAGCTTTCAGGCAAGGGGCCTTTAGGGTAAACACTGGAAAGTTTATCCGCAGTTTCAAAGCAGAGGACAGGTTATGAAGGTGCTGGGATTCAAGACTATGAAAGGTGGACTCTATGAGGCAGGCCGTGTTCAGCACAGAAGGAATTGAGGGGTAACATGATTAAAGCTCTGCGGAATGGTTTGCCATGCAGCTCTTGGTAGAGACGTGAAGTCGCCCCGGAGGGCTTTCATCCTATGCTGGATCACAGTAATATATAATTTAAGATCTTAAGCAAATTCATGTTTTGAAGGTTCATAAAGTGCACATTTTATCAGAAATGTTCATACCCAAGCAACCAAGAAACTAGAAAATTATGGTTTTGGAATAACTGAGAGGGTGATAAAACCTTCACTGCCTTTCATAAATCCAATGTGATGGCCACACAAACGAGTAACCATGAAATATCACCTTGGGCATTCCCATGCCCACCTGGGGTGGTGACCATGGAATGGTCCTGCTAACCGATGAGACCCGTTTCACCATGTTTCTTGTATTGGTTACAGTAGGCTACCTCTCTCCCCACAAAGACACATGCTCTTAATAAGCTACATGGAGCAAGTATCACATGCAAGGAACATGTGTACCAACAACCCAGCACTGCCGAATACCTGAAGACCAAATAGAAAACCTGCAGCTTGATTTTTTAATCATAGGGATTGCTGGCTTCAGAGAATAGTTTTGCTGCCACAATTGCTTTCACCTCTATTGGAGGAGTTTAGGTGACTAGCACAGAACTGTGCTCTATGGGAGGTACAAAAGGTTGAACTGAGACATGGAGAACTTTTCAAATAATTATAATGAAATATAGGTAGTCTGTGTCCACAGGATGGCTCTCCTCCTACATGGGCTGTTTTATTGGGAAATAAAACTGTTTTAACTTCGAAAAACTCTATGAAGTTTCAAACTATGGATCACAGAATCAAAGTCCTAATTAATTAGACTGGATGGTATAAACAGAGATGTTGGTTAATTTACTTAAGTAACTGAAGATCACTAAGATCACTTTTTTCCTCTTCATCCTTTTTGCTTAAAATCTTCCTGAAAAAAAAGTTAATCCATATTCCTGCCTAATCGAATGGATCATCTTTGTCCATGATTCCCAGAGACACACCAATGCTGGACCGACTATATCCGAGTCAGTGGCAAGCTCCTGAGAAATGCAGATTCCTAGCCTGCTGCTGCCCCTACCTTCATGCTGCTTCTGATTCTATTTGGGTCTAAGTGAGGTTTCAGAGTTTAAAAAAAAAAAAAAAGTCATCCAGGTCTTGGAAACCATTTATCCAGACGATAATTGTATGTTTCTTGTTGGAATCAAAACTCAGTCAGGGCGAGGTAGATACCAAACCTCGTTTCTTTTTCTTCCTGGGCACGGAGTTGTACTGCATTTCCCAGCCTCCAGGCGAGGGCCTCTGGCTGGGTCCTGGCCTTGGAAGGTGTACACTGAAAGCTGTGTGCATTCAATTCCGGGCCCACCACCTTCCCAGGGAATCTTCCAGGTTGGCTGCTTTCCTTTGCCCCTCAGGTTCCTGTGACTCAGGGAAAAACAGTGAGATCTAGAGGAACCCTGGGAGCTGAGTGAGTGAGTGGAGCAGAACAAAAACCACCTGTGACCCCCACCGGATTGTGAGGTGCACAAAAATAAATTTATTGTGTTGAGGTCCTGAGATGCAGGGATGATTTGTCAGCCATGCCCTCCCCCTGCGTCATACAACCCCCTTAACGTTTTAGTGAACTTTGCAACTGATTAAGCATAAAAAAAATCATAAAGAGATATATGCATATTTTAACATCTAACTAAAAGGCACAGGACCATAGGCCATAGTTAACCTTTAAAAGAAATCCTGATATGAGCTTATTTTTCCGTGGCTTTCTCTTCCTTCTAAAAGTAAAGTGGGGGTGAGGAGAATCTGGCTAATTGAGAGCTTCAGGTAATAAGATTTCAATTTAATAAGCTTTTGTAACAGTAACAAATAAAAATGAAATACAGCAACTAATAAACCTGAATTTTCAAAGTCCAAATGGATATGATATAAAAGGCTGTGAAAATTTAAGACTTAATAGAATCACACAACCCAAAGAGTATTCAAAAGGTCATGATATTTATTTACTTTTGAAAAAATCTGTAGGAAGGAATTCTACCACTGAGCTCATCATTGTCATTACTTTGGAGGCGGTTTTACAGTATAATGTTAAGAGGGCAAGGTTAGGAGTCAGGCAGAGCTGGTCTGAATCCCAACCCTTCTGCTTCCCAGCTGAGAAATCCTAAAATAAACTCTACAGCTGCACCTTCCTCATCTGCACCATGGCGATGAGGCTGCCAACTTCACTTGGGTTGTTCTGAGATTTCAGTGGACTCTAAGGCAATATGTAGCACATCGAAAATATTTAATATATGCTCAGATTGATTTTAACATAGAAGTTAGTTGCATCAGCACTTCCTTTTTAGGATAACCAGTTACTGACTACATATATGAGGAATATCTTGAGAACTTAGAAGGCCATAACTTGCTCATTTTATTCCCCCAAAAGATAAGCATGCTGGTGGTGGCCGAACCTGAGATTCTATATAGGTTTAACCTTGTCCTTGCAAAGCAGCTAGCAAGCATTCTAATGTCTATGCATCTTAACCCTTTTTCTGCCCATCCTGAAGATGCCTGATCTTGAGTAAGGGTCACTGGTGTTCAAAGCCCTCCCTGTTCATGGGGTGATGAGCTAGGCTAACTGTCATGGTCCAATCTGAGCAAGCTTGAGCCTTGGTGCCCTTCAGATCATCACCCCATCTCCAAAATGCCTCTTGGACAAGAGCAGAGGTCACCTGTCAGGTGCATTGCCGGACCCTCCCTGGCTGGCTGGAGACAGCGGTGGGAGCCTTGCCACCCCTTCTGATAAGTCTCTGAGGAGACACAATGCCTTCCCCAGTTTTCTAAGTTTTAGTCTGAAAATTGAATTCAGGAACTTGTCAACTCTGACAGCTGAGCTTTAAAATTCAGTTCAAAGACAATCTGCTTGTACTTTATAAAAATCCATCTTCTGACTTCAGAGCAGTAGGATTTTTCAAAATCTTCACTAGGTAGGGAATGAAAAACTTTAGTTTTTCTTCTTTCCAATTAAATTTGGGGGGAAAAAATCATTGCAATTTTTTTTCCTCTTCCTATACCAGTTCTTCTCCCCTAAACTGCCTCTTTCAGCAAACGGAACTTAGTCCCACTTTTCAAAACGCAAGGCTGAGACTCATGTGGAATGAGGCCCCTTCTCATCAGTAAACAGTGAGGATGAAAATAGATTCAGAGGGGACTAATCACAAACCAACACTGTTCAAGTGACAGGATCCATGACATGGGAGATCTTAAAAATAATAATAAGCAGAGCCTATGAAAGAAATCACTCCATTCCCCAATGTTCCAAGAGTCTCCCCGGCACAGAGCCCTTGTCGGAGGTTATATTGAGAGGTAAAATTACCAGGACTCAAAGGGATAGGTCAAAACCCTAAACATGGCAGGAAACCAAAGGTAAAACCACGATCCAGTGACAGATGGCAAAGGCCTGTCAATGCCGGGGAAATTACACGGTGAAGTTCGTTTCTGACATTTCATTCACACAAGAATAACAGGACCCTGAAGTTAAACAATGACATTCCGAAAGGAAACACCTCAGCGGATGACACTTCTTGCATAGTTCAGCCTCAGGGGCATACACCCAAACCAGAATCTCATATTGCTCAGGTGTGGGGGGGCAGGGGGGCAGTAAGGGAAGAAGGCAATGGGGGGGAGAGAGCAGAGCAGGGAAGAGGAAGGGGGCTGATGGCTAAGCAGGGGGAGGAGGGGGGAGAAGGGTGACAGTTCATTTCTGCTTCTTCCCAAAGGACTTGAGCCTTCACTTCATAGATTTTTTTTTTTTTTAAGTGACATTTGAAAGGTGCTGCAATCATCCATTCATTTGGGTTCTGTTTGGCCTTTAAATGTAATATTTCAACTGAGAGTTCAAGCTGGGGTGCGGAGGAGGGGGGTGATGAGACGTTTTCATGAAAAATAACCATGCCAGATGCTTCCTATTGTCAAGAAGACCCTGTTGAAGGCAGGAAGCACTAAAATGAGCCACTCACCATTCAAGCGCAGGGGCACAAGCCCAACGCTGGCCTGCTCCATTCTTCCGAGCAGGAAGATATCAAAGGGAAGCAATACCGTGATTCCAAAAAAACCCAGTGTATTGTGTGTGTATGGTGGTGGGGGGAGGGTGTTTCCTTTGTACCAACCCTGGAAATGAAAGAAAATGCGTAATGATTGAGAACTCAAGAAAAACAGAGCCATATTAAATTCCTAAGGCAAGCTCTAAGTTTTACTTGCTAATTTCTGTCACTTTGCCTTCATTTCATGATCATTAACTATTATTATTAAATTTAATCTCAGGGCTGTCACTGAGGTTGGTGGAAAATGGCTTCAACGATGCATTTTAATTATCACTGATATACTTTATTAGGAATCAAATCCTAAACTATAAAAGGAATCACAGCATAACAGAACACGGACGTACACACATCCCCTTACACCATCAAAAACTTCACTTTTCTTTTCTTTTGCTTTAGATAGTACGCAAAACTGCTTTCAATTCCAGGCAACACTGAATGGTCCAGCTCCCCGTCACCCAGCACACACAAAACTATTTCAAAAAGGTGATTAAAAACAATATCTTATTTTCCAACCCTCCTTCCCACTTAAAAAACATCAAGCTGAAGAGACTGAGTTTCCCCCAGTGAATCTCAGAAATACAAAACAGGATGTTTAATTTGTTTAAGTTTCCACAGCAATTTACCAGAGACAAAAATAAAATACCATGGCATTTTGCTGGCATCTTCAAAATAAAAGAAAAAAGAAACCTTCTCTTGGAAGCACAATGAACCTCATGAGATCTCAGACACGAATCGGCTATTTGTATGCTCACATATTTTTATGATTTTGTTCACTGAAGAACAGTTTAACATATTCCAACCCATGCACTTGGTGCAAGAGGAGCTTCCAACAAAACAGGTCTTTTTATGAGCAGCCCCCAAGGTCTCCAGCAGCTTGACAGACTCAAGCAACCACCCACAGTTCCCATTCCAGCCTCAGCAATCAAAAGACTCTGTTCATTGGATCGTTTTAGTTTGAGAAAAGTTTCTCCTGTTTAATGGAGTAGAGACCAACCTCAGCGACAGCACTGAGATTAAAAATCTTTAAAGGAAACTTCTATGCCTGTACTGCTCTCTGTACTTTCATTATTTTTAAATGAAGGTTGAAATAAGAATTTTTTTTTAAAAGACAAGAAATTATTTATCCACAGCCCCTGGTTTAGACATTTGTGCGTCACCGTCCAAGGAGGTCAAAGGCAGGCATGGTTTAAAGGATGATAGTCACTTTTTTTTTTTTAATCCCAAACTTCAAAGTGTGTACTTGATCTGTTGCCATTGATGACCTCTCATGCTAGAAAAGTTTTTATTTTCCTGTTTTTGAGGGAGAACTCAGGCAATCTGTTGGTTTATCAATTCTCTTTTGCAGTGGTAGCTTGGCTATGGGCCATGGAGGTCAGGACAAGAAACCTCAAATGTATAGAGTTTTCTTTACAGTTTCTTACCCTACCCTGACCCTCCACCAGCAGCTAGATACTTAATAAGCATAAATGGGATTTATAAGGCACTACATATCAATAAGCTGCCATTGACAAACTAGAGTTCTTTGCAAGTTAACAGAAAATTACTCTGGCTAACTTAAAGAGCAAAAGACTTTATCAAAAGGGAATAGCAGAGCTCACAGATTGATAAAAGAGACTAGAGATCCTGATAAAGAAAATGGTGGGAACCAAGAAAGGTTTGAGGAGGTCTAGTTAGCAGAAACAACTGGAAACTTGTAAATAGGCATTGCTACTGGAATAATGCATTGCAGTCATTTTTTTTTTTAAGTTTGAAGTTTCAGATTCCAAAGAAAAAGTCTTTTTGGCTTAGATCAGGGTTTCTCAACCTCAGCATTACTGACTGACAATTTGGGCCAGATGATGGGGATGACAGGTGCTGCTGTCCTGTGCACTGTGGTGTTCGGCAGCACCTCTGACCTCTACACAATAGGTGCCAGCAGCATTCCTGCTAGTCAAGTCAAAATGTGTCTAGATGTTTCCAAATCTCTCCTAGTAGGCAAAAATCACTCCCTAGTGAGAAGCACTGGCTTAGATTTGAACACAAAACAGCAAACTCATGGCTTAGGAAAGGCCAGGTGACTTGAGACTCAATCCTATAAGACAAAGAAAAGGTACCTACGTTTCCAGAAAGGAAACTGGGTTTCTCTTTCCAAAAGATATGCTATGCATTTCAACATTAGTAAGCAGAAAAACCAAAGATTAAGTTTTGCAGTTCATGTATTCAGGGAACAAGGTTTTTAGAAAATGGAATTTAAGAAATTTTTGAAAACAGACTGTAGAAAAAGCAATCCATCAATATTCCATACTAGTCCTTCATAAAACTGTGATGATGAGCATTAGTGTGCTGGAAAAGCACAGTCCTGATAAGGTAGTGTTTTTCTATTTTTATTCAAATTCCCCATGTTTCCTTCTCTGCTTTTAAATCCTGTCAGATCTTTTTCCAACTCTGGGTATCTATAGACTCATGGTAATTGACATGGCTAATTTAAGGGAAACTGATTCCAAATCCCAAAGAACACCCATTGCATCTCTCTATTAATTAGTCATCTAACTCTGTTGGTTCCAACATGGTGCTAATGAGACCAAAGACATGAATCCAATCCTCATGCCATATGGGCTCGTTCAACAGCCAGCCTGGAGCCTCACTCCAGCCAGCCAACTGATAAATGTATATGGCTGCTGGTGGGGAGGGGTGCAGAAGACTACAGATGTGTCCAGATGAGTCCAGATCTACCTCCCCTGGTACACTCTCCCAGGAAAGGGGCCGTTCTTGTATTCCCAAAGTATCCAGAGCACAAACATAGGATGCATCTTTCCCCCTCCCCTCTCCAGCTCATACCTGCTCTCTTTACTTCCCTTCTCTTCTGCTCATTAACATTTCTTACAAAGTGGAGTGCAGAAATTCATCTTCAATCTACACTGACATTAAATTTCCTGATCCTACCATCAGTAGCAAGACTGGGCCTGTCTCTTCTTCCATTATTATTTCTGACAGCCCCACAGAAATCACTTAATATTCATTTCAGCCTCCTTTTTCAGACAGTCTTAAAAATCAATTTCAAAATTTTTCTTCTTGATCCTGTCATTTAGCACTGAAATGGCCCAAACTGATTACTTGGGACATTAACGTTTCTCCCTTCTCCCTCCAGGATGTCAGCTTCATTTTGTGAATCTGTTCTGGTCTGATTTAAGCTGGCTTTCATTTCAGGGTTGTTGTTTTTCACGGAGAAACATGATTTTTTTTTTTTAAGCTATATTTGTAGAACAACTTTCAATTATCCTTAAAAAAAAAAAAAAAACACACAGCAGTAAAGAATAGGCAAAATGCTTTGGCTAAGAGAAAAGTCAGATTTAATGGGCGCACAAAAGAAAAAAAGAAAGGACTTAAAATTGCAATTCCTCTAAAATCTTCAAGAGTGCCACTTCAAAGCCTCTACTTCATAAACAGTAAATTAGTAACAGTAACATCGTCTTATTTATTATTAATAAAAAGCAGAAGCTAAAATAGTCCTTCATTGATAAGACACAGAAAGCACAAGGAATCCAAGAACAGGAAGAAAAAAGGTCTGAAAGGGAAGAAAAGGGACCGGCAGCTTTGCATAAAGAAGAAATCCAGTCCTTTGTCTCTGCTGCTATTCTCTGAACGGTCTAGAGAGTTCCGTTCATGGTTATTGAGGCTGCCCTTCTTCCTTGCTACCGTTTTTTCTTTATCAGGCTGTTTTTAATTCTCCCAAGTAGCATTATTAGAGAACTGGAGAAGTTGAAAACCACCAGGAGGACCGAGGAGGGCAGGGACTGAAGTAAATGAAAGGTGCTCAGATCACCACGCACCACAATGGTACAGTTCTGGCTCTCAGGTTCTAATGGCATTTCCTGCTCGGCCTGTCTTTCCTCCTCTCTTGTCTCTTCTTAGTGGGCAGAGGGTGGTTTTAAAAGTAAATAGACTGCTACAGACTGGACATTGAAAGAGCACTCTGGACCACCAGAACAGTCTTCTAGCTTGATAACTGCCACTGATTTTTGCCCTAAGAATCACGCCGCTACATCTACAATTGCTCCAGCTCCTTGTTTATATTATCACAGTGTCCTAATGGGCCTCTCTCATGGTGACTGGCTTACTTGAGAAAGAAAATATCTGCTAAAACCATGAGGGGAACAAAAGCCATCAGGGTGAACTGTGAGACTGAAAACAATGAGATTTTTTTTCTTATAGGATCAAAGAGTCAAAACCCATTCTTTCTGGGACTGTGGAACATCAAACATTGGGACTTAAAAGTGTCACCTCAGGACTTAAAAAACACTAGAATGTGCACCCAGACCCAAACCACTTTCCAAGGCTGAAGATAAATTGGAGAAACCCATCCACATCACAGCAAATACAATCAAACACACTCTGAGAAGGCACGGTGTGGCCTAGGGATAGCATCCCCTCTATCTTTTCTGCCTGCCAAATGTGTGGCCTTTCTGGGGGAGCAAATGTCCTTCTAGTGCCACCAGGAGGCCCCTTACCACGCAACACAATGGTACAGTTCTGGCTTTCAGGTTCTAATGGCATCAAGTCAGTCTACAACTACAGTGGACTCATCACATGTAACCAAGAGGAGCTATTGTTGACTGTGACTATGATTTGGACATTTATTGAATATCAAAAATGCATTGCACTCCATCTGCAACACAGAATTGGATGCTGCTCCTGACAGGATTGATTCATTAGTCTATGTAGATATACAGGCAACCAGGGGACGCCTTGACAAGAAGTTGGGGAAAACAGGAACTTTTTAGATTACTCATCTTTTAAATAAATGAATCATCTATAGAGACTGTGCTGTAGCTGTATGACAGGTCCTGAGGTAAGTCAGACAGTGAGAACTTATTCTCCAATAAGTTCTGCCAGACTTCAGGTAAAGCTGATAGAAGAACATCCTGACTTTTTGAAATTAGGTTGATATTCACTTTACCCAAGTTCCATTTATTTTTACTAAGGAATTAACTTCTCAATTCTTACAAGTAGCATTGCTCTTTGAATGCATTTCTAATTGGATTGGAATTATAAACATTGTAAACCAGATTCAACAACCAAAGACAGAATATCTGAACCCCCCAGTGTAATTAACATGTCCTTAGTATAACAAACAGCATGCCTAAGTAATATGACCCTGAACTGGGATGACACACCCTTTATCTAATGATGCAAGGATTTCAACTTATTGGTCTTCATCTCACATTTCCTTAGGATGCATCAGCATTTGTAAGGCCATCTTTGATTCCACTAAAATAAGCAAAATAGTAGCTCACTGCAAAATCACATGGCATTTTCATTGACAGACAACTTTAGAGGTCACCTAATAAAGCCTTCCTGCATAGTTGGACACATCCCTGATGGCCTGTGCTTAAGCATATCCATTGATCAGAGATGACCTAGTCTCAAAGTTCTTGCATGTCCCTTCTTGCATACCAACTTCAGTGGTACAGAATCTCCTATTAAACTATTAACAAATGATATATGTATGGAGGCAAGAGTAAAAAGGAGAGCATATTCCAGCCATCTCTGTTCTACTGAAGCATTTGGTTTCCAGACCCTCCCATTTCAGATATTCTATGACTCTGCCCTCATTTGAATTCTTTCCATGACACACTATTCCCAGGTTTAGTCTCTATTTGAAAAGAATGATAGCACCAAAAATCCAAATATTTATGATAAATTCCATGTAAATCACCTATCAGATGACAACCACACATCCATTCACCTAAGTCAGGGCATTTCATGAGCCTCATAGAGGAAAGTACTTCGAATTTCATGAATGTCTTAAAATTTCAAGAGTCTGCCATTCTCTATCTGGTCAACAATTCCAAAGGAAAACAACTCACTAACCACTATATATGGAGGGTCATTTTGGTTTCATACAGGGCTAGTTACCAGAATGGCATAAAGAAAAAATATCTCAGAGGTGGTTCTTTGCCATCAAAGATCTTCTATTGTCTCAATAGAGAGACAAGACTAATATACAAGGCCAACAAATAAGCTAACATCTAATTTTTTGAATCAAAATAGAAGAGGGTTAAATTTGTAGATTTGATACTTCAGTTCCATACACATTAGCTCTGGATGGCTTATCCGGGGTTCAACTTGACTTCAGGGATATTCAAGCCCTCTCCTGATTCTTCCACACATGTTTATCAACAGCATTTCCTGAGCATGGTTTCTTACAGAACACTCCATACTAATACTAATTTACAATTTCAATTTAGAAATGTTCCATTTTGGTGGCTGCTGTATCTCTTTTCCACTTTATAAGATGCAAACTTGAAAGTTCAACACTTCTAACATCTATCCTATATTATCAGAATTTTCCAGGCCAACATAGAAATAAGACTCCCAAACCTAAAATACTTTTTTGCCCCTTTTTCCCAAATAGATGTTAAGCAGTTTTAAATACTTAAGAACAGTCCCTTTCACACCTTGTTGCCAGTTTCTTTGTTTGTAATGTTAACAACAAAAACAACAACAAAAAGTAACAGGAAAAGAATAGCCCAAAGTAAGCAGCAAGCAAAAGCTTACAAGAAAATACAGAAAAGAAATATATGTAAATCGCTTGCTGGAATCCTTATTTCTTCCTCTGCTTAAATTTCAGCCTTACACGATTCAATTTCACCCTAAACACAGCAGAGATAACTGAGACAAAGGAGGGAGAGAGTGAATCATTTAATGTACATTCTAGAAGAAAATAATGCCATTCTTTTCTGTGCAAATTCATGTCAACTTTCCCTCCTCTGCAGATAAATAAAAGCATTTTTAGATAAATAGTCACCATAAATTTTGATGTTGCAAATATAAATCCCTCCAATGTTTTGTGTAGCTTCAGGAGTAAAAAGCTTCCAAGGCATTTATTCCGAACATAATACCATACTCTATAAGAATATATTGAGAACTAAACCCAAAATAATATTTTATGGAAGATACGGCACATTTTACTTTTTTAGGAGATCCAAGACCTTGAATGCAATCTCTTGGGAATACAAAGTCAAGCATATAAACTTTTAAAAATGTGTTTTAAAAATTAAAGGGTGCTTCTTGACCATGTTTGTAGTTATTTTAAGAATTAAAATATATTTATATATAATGCTAAATACTTGTGAGAATGTACTACCATAACATCTAAAGGAACATTAAAATAATTTATATAAAAATATTTAAGTTCCCATCCCAGGAATCACAATCACAGACTACAGAGCCCCTTACTCAAGAGCTTGGGCAAACTAAAGGAATTAAAAAAAAAAAAAAAAAATTTTTTTTTTTTTGAGACAGCTGTGCCCTCTGGAGGTAGCACTTGGGAATTAAGTAAATCTCCCCTAAACCGATAACAATGACTTTCCTAAGGAATTGAATGCACACTTGGAAATGCAAAGAGGGCTTAGAAGTTTTCATTCATGTTTCTTTGTGTGGAATCAGTTTTCAATGAATACTAATTTGCAATTTCAATTTAGAAGTGTTCAAATGGGTGTGAAACATTTTGGTAGGAGGGATTAAACATTTGTGTTCAATACCTGGAATACAATGATTAGGAACACCTGAATGTTATGAGAGAGAATGGTCGTTCCCAAATATCCTCCAGACCTTTAAGGAAGGGCATGGTGGGTGACCCTGCTTCTTCCTATTACACTTCCCAGTGCTTTCCAAGAGAACAGAGCCAGCCAGCCCGCCTAGCAAATGCATTTGCCCTGTCGTTTGGGAAAAATTCATTACTTCTCCTTTATTTTTCTGGCTTTCTATGCTTGATTCCTACTAAATGGAGATAAATTTCCCCATCAAGGGAAGATATTATTCCAGTGGGAAAACTGTAAGATAAGCATGTCTTTGTCGCAGTTTTAAAGACAGAAATGAATTAAGTTGGCCTGTGTATTTGAAATCTCAAAAGGAGGAAGGAAGGAAGAAAGGAACGAAAGAAGAAAGGAATGAAGGAAGGAAGGACAGAAGGAAGGAAGAAAGGGAGGGAGGGAGGGAAAGAAAGGAAGGAGGGAGGGAAGGAGGAGGGGGGAAGGAAGGAAGGAAGGAAGGAAGGAAGGAAGGAAGGAGGGAGGAAAAAGAAAGAAAGAAAATAAATGAAGGATATAATTATGGGAGGAGGATCAGGAAAAAAAAAAAAAAAATCAATCCCCAAACTTGTCCTTACTTGATATTAAAACCCAGCAAAGCTGCCACTTAGAAAGAGAGAATGAAAACATTCTAATTGCCTTTGCCCTGGTTGTGAGGGAATGTTGTTTGTGTCTTTTTAGAACAAAGCGAGTAAGAAACTAAAGAATTAAGTACTGGGAGAGTGAGAGGAAGGAGTATAATTATCACGGGTGCGAATGACTCCAAGTATCAATGGGATATGAGCTTGCGCAGATGGGGCCAGTGCTCCCTGCAGTGCCAGGGGAGACCAGAACAAAGAAGGTTCTCAAAGAAGGCAGTGAAGGCTTTCTCCATGAGTTTGGGCCACACCTGCATCTCAAGGTCTGGCAGCCCTAAGGCAACTCCACTCCCCAACCCCATTTCCTCCCTCCTTCCAGGAGGGAAGTGGCCCAGTGTCTTTAGAACCTAGATCCTTGACCTTGTCGGTCCCCCACTGCCTCTTTCAAGTTCTCCCGTCCCCTGGCCCCTTCTCCCAAAATGTGACCCTACCTCCGCTCCTTAAAGAGGCCGAGAGGCCTCCGGAGAGGAAAAAAAAAAAAAGGCTCTCCTGCATCTCTGAAACTCACAGGTGACATCCAAGTCCCACTGAAGTAAGTACTCAGCTCCCCATTACGTGAAAGCAAACCCTTAAGGACAGGCGTGTGGTCAGGACGCTGGCAGGAACCTCCGGCGTCGGCTGCTCCCCCTGCAGGCCTGGTACCTGTCCTCCCTGCGGTCGGAATTCAATCACCTGGGCGTCCGCTCACGGGGCCGTTGCGCCTCCACGCCAGCACCGACAGAGGGCGCCCGCGGCGAGCTTCGCCGCCCTCAACCACGCACCTCCTTGGGCCTGGGACCAACCAGCTTGAGGAGCCATCAGCCTGATCCACTTCCGCATGCGGCACAAGCCAGGTAAATGGCAGTGAGATCTAGTGGATAGTTATCTCTCTTCCTTCCTAGAGGATGAGTTACCTGCCTTGAGCCTAGGGTGCTTCATTTAAGGACATGGTAGTAATCCTAACATCCAGGTTGTAGTTGTCAGTTATGACCATACATCCTTTCATTTATCTGTTCACTCACTCACAATAAATATTCCTTGAGGTCCCTGCTGTGTTGGGAGTGTTATGGAGGCACCAGGAGTCTCCTGACAAAGCAGATCCAGCTGCTACCCTTTTGGATGCGCCTTCGAATGGGACTCACCTGGTAGCTAGCTTTAAGGAGGCCCTGCAGGCTAGCCCAACTCCTAGCACATGCTCAGCCTTTGGGAAATGCTGGTGCTTTTTAATCATTAAGCGTCAGTATGTCCATCAACTTTATCCTCTTTCTGCAAGGCAAGGGACTGTTTCATTCCTGACCCCCCCCCCCCGCCCCCCAAGGCAAGGGATTGTTTCATTCCTGGGTCCTCTAGAGCTGGGTATGGCCTTCTTTAGATTAATAGTTCAACAAGAGTTCAATAAATGAAGGATTGAATTGAATAAATGCATGCCCTGAATCTCTAGAGGAGGATGGCATTGATAAAAGGGGCAGAACCCTACCACAGGTGAGGCAAATAACACTAGGGCTAGTTGACTGCCTTCTGGTAACCTCAAAGGTAATTTCTAGTAACCTCAAGGTAACTTTTCTTCTGGAAAAAGCTTTCATATTTGAGGGGCTGCCCACTTTTCAAAGAAAATGAAGCCTCTTCTGACTAAAAAAGCCCAGACCTACCCTTGAAAGTTTCCAGTGGCACTCTGAATGTCAACTATCCCCTACCTCTTCTGTAGGTATATTTAGGGGAGCCCAGTGGTATCAGTGTCTAAAAAACTTTCCCTGGGGGTTCTCTCTCAAGAGAGCTAAACAGAGATGATTATTCACACTCGTGACTTGTAAAAACAATCTTGGACAAATTAGAATTCTCAACTTACTTTTAGGGACTTTAAGGTTTTAGCTCCTCAGAAAGCATCTGAACTAGGCAGTCTGCTTCTCCTTTCTACCTAGCACAGCTGAGGCTGTTTTTTGTCTTTTTTGTTTTGTTTTGTTTTTTCCTTTTAAATGAATTTTAGAAGGATACATTAATCTTGCACTCCTATGTAACAAATCACCACAAGTTTACCAGCTGTCAGCATCACACATGTATTATCTATCTCACGGTGTCTGTGCATGGGGCATCCATCAGGTTTCTGAGCCCTTTGCTCCAGATCTCACAAGGCTGTGCTAAAGTTGGCTGGTGGCATCATCTGGAGGCTGCACTTCAGAACTTTCTCAAATTACTGGCAGAATTCATTTCCTTGTGTTTGTATGACTGAGATCCTATTGTCTTGGTAGCTGTTGACTGACGACCTCTCTCAGCTCCTAAAGGCCACTCTCTGATCCTTTCAGCAGACCCTCTGACACTCCAGTCTTTTTAAAAATGCAGCCCAACTTTTAATTAGTTCAAAGCCCACTGGTTAGGAACCTAGTCATGGAAATGATCCCATCATGTTTATAGGAAAGGGAATTATACAGATGCCATAGTCAGTTTGGGCTACTATTTAAAAAAAATACCATATTCTGGGTGACTTAAAGTATTTTTCTCATGGTTTCAGAGGCTGGAAAGTTAGAAGATCAAACTTGCAGCCAGTTTCATCCCTGGTTTGCAGAGGAACACCTTTTTGCCATATTCTCATGCGGTAGAGGGAAAGATCATCTCTCTTGTGCCTTTTCTTATAGAGATGCTAACCCCATTCATGAGGGCTCCATCTTCCTGAACTATTCACCTCCCAAAAGTTCTACCTCCCAACACATCACATTACAGATTAGAGCTTCAATATATAATCAAGCATTAACCCACAGCAATGGAACATGAATATAAAGGGGTGAGACTCTTGCAGATCAGCTTAGAATTCTGCCTAAGTCAAGAAAATATAAAGCTGTTGGAGAGTGCTCATTTATAGACATAAGGTTTCTGTTTAATATCTACAAAGGCCACAATGTCTCCAGAACCTAAAAGGACCCTTTTTCCTGATTTTGAGGCCTTAGTCTTCTCCAAACTTCTCATTTCCCTCTTTACCTATACAGAAATGGGAGAAAGAGCCATAGCTGGAACTCAAAAGGATAAAAGGCATTGATTAAGGGCCAGAAGGAAGAAAGCGCACCGACCACCCCATGGTGCCTCTGGCATGGCATGAAGCAGCAATTAAAGTGGAGGGGTCAGTAAGGCACACCTGGGTCAGGGCCCAGGTTTGCCACTTACCTTGCAACCCTCATCAGGGTTTAGCTTCTGAATGTCCACTTCTGCATTAATAATCCCCAGGGTTATTGCAAGCATTGGGTGATACAATATGTAATACCTAACAGCATCTGTATGGAAGAGTAAAATAACTGGGGAAAAACAAAACCCACCCAGAAAGCAGTTTAGAGAAGAAGTTATGTTTCACATGGTATCTACTGGGTCCCCATCACCATACAGGGAACTTTGGGGGGTACAGATGCCCATAAAGCATGACCTTGAGACTTACACCATTGAGCTGGAAAGACAAAGCCACTCACCCAGTGAAGACTTTCACAGAGGGATGGATTGTGAGCACAGAGTTTCTCTTTCTCAGGAAGGTCTTTTTACCCAGAGCCTATGGGCACGTGGCCTCACAAGGTGTTCCTGGTAAGCTTGGGGGCCCTGCTTTGCCTTGGTAGCTCATCTTTTCAGGTCCAGAACACTCATGGTGACTAGACCTAAGGTGCCTGAAGTATCACACCAGGAGGAACTTGTCTGCAGGAGCCTCAATGAGTGACTCACAGCAGGCCATATATGCTCCTCTAAGAGTCAGGGGATGGCTCCATTCACATTGGCTGGATAAGAGGAAAGGTCTGATGGGACTATCCCAGAGGGCCTGGTGGGACCAGTGATGGCCACCAGAGCTATTTTCCTCCTACTGCTGCTGTAACAGATTGCCACAAAGCTAGCAGCTGAAAGCAACTCAGATTTGTTGTTGTACAATTCTAAAGGATAGCAGTCTAAGTCAGTTTCACTGGGCTAGAATCAAGGTGTCCGCAGTCCACCTACCTTCTGTGAGCTCATTCTTTGCTTTCTCCAGCATCTAAAGGCTGTCTGCCTGGCTCTGCTTCACTCTAACTCTACTTCCTTCAGCTCATCTTCTCTGACTTTCACATTCCCGCCTCCCTCTCAAAGACCCTTGTGGTTACACTGGGTTCACCTGGATAATCTAAGACACTCCTCCTACCTCCAGATCCTTAATCACATCTACAAAGTCCCTTTTGCAAGTATGATAACATAGTCACTGGTTTCAGGGATTAATCATGGACATTCCAGTGACCCATTATTATGCTTATTACAGGATACTCCTTCCCAGAGTTGGATACTTGTGAGCAAATTCCCTCTCCACAAAGGTTCAGAAAACAAAACAAAACACCTCTAACCATTGCCCAGATCACATTCAACACATTTTCATAGATATAATTTTGTTGAAGTTTTTATAAGAAAAAGGTGCTGGGCTCCAGACATCAGGAAAGAATAGCTGATGGTTAAAGTCTGCTTCCTAATGCCACTGATTGGGCACCGTTTAACAAGATTTGAAAACAGCACCTGTATTTCATAGTATTCTAACATTCTCCACTTCAGTGTTTGCAAACAACTGTGATCATCGCTAACACCTATGTTCCCCTACCCTGCTTTCTAACTATTCTCTAAATTGACTTGATACTGCATTTTTTTGACAGTTCAGTGACAGACACAAATTATTTCACTGTTACCATGGTAACCAAGGCATCTCAAAACAAGAAAAAAAAATTAAGATTAAAGTGAAAGGAGAAAGGAATAGTCCAAATTGGCATTAATGAGCCATTGTCCAGGTGAAATCGGTGCTAATTGTCCAGGCTTTGGGGGGTGCTTTAGTAGGGACCCTCAGTCAATCAGTCACCAGGGAAAGCCACCCAAGTGAGAATGCTGTCTCTTGCAAGAAGTTCAAAGTTTACAGAGCCTTCTACTCTCCCTTACTTATGCATCTCTTATTTGGATCATCTCCTTTGTTTTTCATCTCCTCCTGCTTTTCCCCTTCTGAACACATTAGTTACTATGGAAACATTGGTGTGAATGTCAGAAGGCGCAGCTCGGAAATGCTTCATAAAGTCAATTTATAGAATGGTCTGACATTTATCTCATGTTTGGGAAATTTTAAAGAATTTGTGATATTCATGACCACGGACAGGGGTGGGTGGTAAACACTGTGCTATATATGGATTTTAAAATTTGTTTTATATACACTGAGAAAACATCAGGTTTTGTCTTTTAGAGAGAGAATAGCAACAAAAACAGGAGTCTGGTTTGGGATTTGAAATTGGATTCATTTCCCCTCAGTTCAGGGAGGATATCCACCTTTTCAGTTTGTAGAGCTGACTAGAATCTCTTGTGTCAAAATAAATGCTTTTTGGAAAAATTATGGCTGGCTTATTCTTTCTAACTTTAACCTGACAATAAGACAAATGATATTACCCATAATAGTAGACACAGGGTAACAGGAAACAGAAATGTTAATGTCCATGCTGTAAAAATTCTTTTTTTACCAAGATGAATTTCAGAGTTACGAGTTACCCTGTGGAATAAAAATAATAGCTAATGATTCTAGCACATCTATTATATGTCAGGCCCCCTTCTAAGGACATTATAGGTAGGAATTAATGTGATTCTCATGAGTGACTGGTGAGGTAAGGGCTTTCATTAAAAATTATTACACATGAGTAAACTGAGTCACAGAGTGGTCGCATAACTCATCCAAGTAAGTGGCAAAAGCAAGATTGAAACTTCAGGTCCTGAACCTATGCTCCTAACCACCATGTACAATTCCTTCTCTATGAAAGAGAAAAATCATACTAACCACATATCCAGAACCAGAGTTTTAAGTTCTCAGTTCTGAACTAAAAAGACAATCTAGGCATGGACTTTATTGCCTCTCCAAAGATATTACCCCAAACCTTAAGGCTTGTGCCACTGGGGTTGAAGATATGTGGATTCCTAATGATTACAGTGCAATGATGAGTTTAGAGTTAAATTGGGTTTTCAACTTGCAAGCTGCTATGTATTTATTATGTACAAGAGGGTAAAAAATTTTTCCTATATTATCAGCAGGATAGCTAGAAAGAGATGAAAAGATCTTGAAATTAACTCCACTGTACGCCATCAGAACTTTACACAGAACACCCAAGGTCAGTCTGGGAAGCAGCATTTACTCTTTGCCACCCAGTGTTTGCCCATCTCCTCTGGCCGCAGCTCCCAGTTTTTGTCTGAAAGCTAGACCTGCTCAGTTCATGTGCTTGACATGCTTGATCCCAGGGTCAATCAGGTGGTCCAGGGCCAGAGCCAATCAGCACATTTCGTCCCCCATGACCTCAGTGATTGGCTTAAAGACAGCATGTGACCCAGTCAGAGCCAATGAAACACCACAAGATGTTTGCTGGGAATGCTCACACAGGAAGAGGATAGAAAACCTGACTGTGGAATGAGCTGTCTTAGTCATCCTCACCACCACACAGAGGTGGTCTAGAACTCACAGCTGCTACAAGGTACAGAGGGAGACTGAAACCTTGGCAACAAAAAGTATGTAAAAGATTAAGGGAAACCCACTACATGGCATCACTGGAGCCCTGGACACAAGTGTTCTAAAATCTGTCAACCATTTCAATTATTGACTCCATAAGTCACTACCACCACAGTGACAAGGACTCTTCCTCCTCCTCCTCCATCTTCTTCTTCTTCGTCTGCTCCCCCACCCTAATGCTTCCACTTCTCCTCCTCTTTTAAAAACACGCAAGCTGGCTTATAATAAACAGAAAAAAGATCCAATGGACACAACATGAAGTAATACGTGTATTTTAAGAACAGAAACCACATCTTCCTCACCTTCTTGGTAAACTAGCAAATATGCCCTTAGTTAAGATTTTGAAATTAATAAACCTCTAAAATCCCAAAATCTCTTTGTAACTCATGTGGTAGTAATACAGATATGACCTGCATGGACATGAGTCTAATCATGGTGTTTACTTTTGCCACTTGCTGTCAATATTTTGATGTTTTGCTCTAGAACATGTTTATGATTACAGGATGCTACACAGACCCTGTGAAAAGTGTCCAGCTGTGTAAGGTATACAAATTCCTATCATTATTAAGTCAAAAAATTATAAATTCTGAAGCTTCAAAGGTTTTAGATAAAAGACTATGGACTTCTAGTCACATTATAAATTGAATGAATAAAATGATTGAATAAATAAGTACTTAATCTCTCAATAGGATGGATCCTGAGTTAGCTAATGACACTGTTTGAACCACAAGATGAAAGTATCCATCATACCAAAATTGTATTGAAAGTAAAATTATGTTCACATGCCAGACAAGAGACATACATCAAATCAGACATCCGTTTGATAAACACCCCGAGTGAACAAATTCTAAAGTTCAGGACAAAAGCAAAAGAAATCAAGAGTATCAAAGAAGAACTTTGAGAACAGAGGCTCTGGGAGAAGAAATCCTGCTGCCTGACTCTATGTCAAGCTACAGCACACTACTGACTGCTGAACTCGAAAGCCTGAAACACTTAAGATGCTGAGTACATGTGGCTATGACATTGACTAAGCCTTGAAATCCATGCTCCATGTCCATGAGGGGCTTATTCTGAGTTCTCATTACATACGTGTGTGTGTGTGTGTATTTCTGACTTTTCATTATATACATGTGTATATACATGTATATATGTATGTATATATGTGTGTACATATATATGTGTGAATATATATATGTGTGTGTGTGTGTGTATATATACTTTTTAAAAAAAATTTCTTCTATAACCAAGAAAACTGTCATTCTATGCAATGTTTGATGAAAGAGTGCTGGAAACTAATTAGACATTATCCCAAAGTAGCAAACTTTTGAGTCATGACTCATCTATTTTCTTCTATCCCTTGCCTAAAACAGTAGCTAGTACACCATATGTATTTCACATGTGCTTTATGAATAAGTGAAATAAATGCTCCGTTCTGACACTTCTGCTATCTAACAACACTGCTAAGTTGCCAATGGGACAACTGACAGGGGGGCGGGGGACGGGGAGAAAAACTAAAGAAAGAAGAAACCTAGTGGTGAGGACCCATCGATGCAGAAAGAGCCTCCACGAGCCCATCATGAGTTGTAGAAAAATCAAATTTAGGTCACTAATCCTGGAGATGCCTTCTATCCCTATGATCACATGATTTTTCTGCATGCAAAGAAGAGAAAAGCTAAAAGGGTACAGATAGAAGTGTGTACAGATTACTTAAAACACTGGCTAGCAGAGCATGAAGTAAGTCCTAAAATTTGAAGAAGACTCTCCTACAATTTGAAAGAGGGACACACATATGTGTGTGTGCACATGTCATATATATGATGGATGAGTATCTCTTTCATATATATTAAAAAATCTGAGAAATATTGAATCCTTGTCTCCCTATTAAGAAAATCTCCAATGCCCAAAAGCACCCAGCTATAAGAACCCAGGTGGCTTTAAGGTCTCCTCTCTCCCTAGCCAAACCCAACACATTGCCAAAATTTTCAATTGTTTTTTCCATGACATTGCTCAAATCCAACCTATCTTTTCCATGTTAATAGTTCTTTTTTTAAAAAAAAAAAAAAAGAATTTTTAAAAATATTTAATTTTTATTTGTAGTTGGACACAATACCTTTATTTGATTGTATGTAGTGCTGAGGATCGAACCCAGGGCCTCGTGCTTGCTAGGCGAGCGTGCTACCACTGAGCCACAGGGCCAGCCCCCCGTTAATAGTTCTTAACTGCTCCCCCACTCCAGTTTCTTCTTCAATCTTCCTCACACACAATTGCCAGATTAATTTTCCTAAGGAAAAGCACTGATCCCATCGCTCTTCCTGAAAGCCTCCAATAGTTCCCCTTTCCCTTCATCAACATTTCATTAGCTCCAGTGAAATGATACAGCATTTTCCTATATCTCTCCTACCTATTCAGCCATCCCTTTTCAGCTTTTGAAACTGAAGCACTGTCTTCTGCCTGTCCTTTAAAATGTTGGAATTCCTTCAACTTCAGCATAGCCCCTCTTCTTTTTCTATGCCATCTTTTTAGATGACCCCATTACAAAGCCTTCATTAACCACCAACCTGCTCTATGTCTCTCTGGACTTCTACCATGGATATTCCATGTTTTAGTCAGATTCTTTTGCTGCTGTGACTAAAAGACCCAACCAGCTCAGACCCAACTAGCACAATGTTAGTAGAGAAGGAAGAGTTAGGGGCTCATGGTTTCAGAGGTCTCAGTTCATATGTGTCTGGCTGCATTCCTTGGGGCTGAAGATGAGGCTGGATATCATGGTAGAAGAGTGTGGAAAAGGGAAGCTGCTCACATGATGATCAGGAAACAGAAAGAGAGACTCCACTCTCCATATACAAAATATATTCCCCATAGCCACGCCCCCACTGAACAACTTCCTCTAGCCACAACTCACCTGCCTCCAGCTACCACTCAGTTAATCCCACCAGGGATTAATTCACTAATTAGGGTAATGCTATAATCCAATCATCTCTTTCATTGTCTCATGTGAGCTTTTGGGGGTTACCACATCTAAACATTCCATATGAATGGGAGCTTATAAATACCAGTCATTTGTGTCAGTTTTCACTTAGCATGATGTTTCTAAGGTCCCTCTATGTTGGATGCATTTCATTCCTTTTTTATGACTGGATGATACTCCATTGTATGGATACACCACATTTTACTTATTCATTCATCCATTGACAAACATTTGGATTGTTTTCACCTTTGATCTACTGTGAATGCTGCTGTGAATATTGGTGTCCAAGTTTTTGTTTCTAAACCTGTTTCTAATTATGGAAGGTATAAACCTATGAGACAAATTGCTGGGTATTTAAAAGTATTTTCATGTTTAAGTGATTGAGGAACTGTCACATTATTGTCCACAGAGGACATAAAAATAACCATTTTACATTTCCACCAGCAATATGAGTACTCCAGTTTCTTTGTGTCCTTGTCAACACTTGTTCTCTTCTACTTTTTAAATTCTGGCCATCTTGGTACATGTGAAGTGGTAGTTCAGTGTGTCTATGATATGCACAGTTTAATGACCAAGGATATTGAGCACCTTTGTGTATGTTTGATAGCCAACAATGTCTTCTATTGAAAAACATCTTTTTGAGCCTGTCACCCATTTTCAAATTGTCTTTTTGTTGTTGAGTTGAAAGGGTTTTTTATATATTCTGGGCACTAGGCTCTTTTCAGATATATTTGCAAATACTTTCTCCTATTCTGTGGATTGTCCTTTCACGCTTTCGTTCCATAGACAATTTTTTAACTTTGACAAAGTCCAAATTCTCTATATTTGTTGTTTCTTATGCTTTTAGTGTCATATACAAGAAGTCATCGACAAACCTAAGGTCATGAAGATTCACTCTGATGTTTTCTTCAAAGAGTTTTAAAGATTTAGTTCTTAAATTTTTTGATTTAAGTTTTTATTTTGAGTTAATTTTTGTTTGTGATGTGGACAAATGCCCAACTTTATTTGCATTTGGATTTCTACTTGTTACATCACCAAAGACCATCAAATGGTCTTGAGATGCTTGTCCCAAATCAGCTTACCAGAGATGACTGGGAAACCTCACTATGTCTTAAACTTCTCCTGTGAACCTGAGACCCTATATGCATCCAGTGGGCTGTTTAGCCTCCCCACATCAACACTACCTAAGCAGACCTCATGGTCACTAACTGTTCCAAATGTGTTCAGGCCACATTGTTCTGAGCATGAACATTCATCCAGCTGTGGAAGAAAGACTCATCTCCCCTCTTCTACTCTCCACATCCAACTCCTGTCAACTGAATCTCTATAAAAAATATCTTGAATCTAATTCCCCCAAGCTCCTCTGCCATTCCTAGATCAAGTTACTCTGGTCTATTCCCACACTATTAAATCATTCTCCCAAGTCAAGTCCCTCTGTCCATCCTTGTAGTCTTTTATCTATTCTTCAATGACCTCTTTTTAAAAAGACAAATCAAATCATTTCTCTTTCTCTCCCTTCCTTAAGCCCACTTTTCATAGAATTCTTCAATGTCCTCCCATTACTATAGGATGAAGACCAAACTCACAATAATGTTGTACACAGCTCTACAGAGACAAATGCTGACCTTCACTCTAGCTTGACCATATACCACTCTTCCCCCTTCATCCAGGTAACTACTCAACTTTCAAGTTATTCTTTAAGTCAATCTTCAAGTGACTCTTGCTAGATAAAATTTCCTTGCTAATTATTTTACAGCACAGGCTACACTTCTTTACTGAACTCTTCACAATTTCAAAGTATATATCTGTGGGATTATATATGTCTGTTGCCCTCCCTCTAGATTCAAATATCAAAATCTTTTAATTTTACCCTAAAGTATTTTATATTCTCCTATATTCTCTATAATGTCACCTTTCTAGTCTTTTTTTTTTTTTTTTTTTTGGTACTGGGATTGAAGCCAGGAGTGCTTTACCACTGAGCCACATCCCCAACCCTTTTTATTTCTTATTTTGAGGCAGGGTCTCCTTAAATTTATAAAAGTATCACTAAGTTGCTGAGCCTAGCCTCAAACTTGTGATCCTCCTGAGTAGCTGGAATTATACGAATGTGCCCTATACCCAGATCCCTTTCTATTCTCATCCACAACTATTTTCCTTCACATTCCCATCCTTCTCCCTGATAAAACCCTGTACATTTCTCTTTGTAGTTCATTGACATTGTTTACCTGTTTCCTCTTACTCTGTTTTTCTATAATTATTGTGCTAACACTCTAGCCCATTCTCATTCTTCATTCCTCATTTAGATTTAGTTTATAGAGGACCTACTATACTGGGAGGACAGGTCTGGAGCTACAGAACACAGTAAACCTTGATTCCAAATATAAAGGAAGTATGAAAATAAGTCAATAAACAAAATAGCTACAAGCCCAGATCAAAGTTGATATGAAGATGACTTGAGATCTGAGAACAGAGAAGCCCAGTAATGTCAGCAGAGCTCTAAAAAAGATGTGTCCTTTTAGAAGGGCTTGAAAGATGAGTAAGAATGGGGACGGGGCTAGGCATGGTGGCACATGCCTGTAATCCCAGCAATGTGGAAGGCTGAGGCAGGAGGATCACGAGTTCAAAGCCAGCCTCAGCAATTCAGCGAGATCCTGTCTCTAAATAAAATATTAAAACAAGGGCTGGGGATGTGGCTCAGTGGTTAAGCACCCCTGGGTTCAACCCCCAGTAACAAAAAGAAAAAAGAATGGGAAAGGGGAGATTTACAGGCATAATGTAAGTCACAATGAAATACTGTCCCTGAACATGTTACAGAAGAGCAAGTGGTCCCAAGCCAAGTGTCTGGCACACAGACATGGGCAGCATGTGAGACTGAAAGGAGGGATGTCCCAACAGCCTATGTCATTATCTCTTGGATACAACTGTCCTTCTCCCTCACACTGGAAGGAAGAATATAATTTTCCAATAACATACTAATGTACTATAAGGCAAAACAATGGAACATAGCATAAAACTCTGTGGTGGATAGATCCTAGGGTGTCTTATGAATCCTGCACCCTGGTGTTCCTGCCTTCCCTTGAGTTCAGGTAGAACCTATATCAATGTGACAAAAGTGAACGGATTTTGCTGATGTTATTAAGGTTTTAAATAAGATAACTTTGACTAATTAAAATAGAGAGTATGCAGAGGGAAACTGACTTAAACTGAAAAATAAGGCAAGGACCCTCCCTGAAGCAAGAAACTCTCCTCACATGGTTGATGACATAACCTTGATCACAATGCAATCACAGAAGAATTCTGCCAACTTCCTGAACTACCTTGGAAATTAACTCTTCCCCAGTCAAACCTTCAGATGCGAATGCAGCCCAGAACAATACCTGGATCACGGCCCTGGGAGACCCTGAGCAGGGGATTCAGCTGTGCCATCCTATACTATTGAGCTAAAGAAACCATGATAATAAACGTGAATGGACACTGCTAAGTTTTTGGTAATTGGTTATGTAGCCACAGGAAATGAATCTAGTCTTGACACTAGACAAGATTTTTTTTACTGTTTTCCTTGCTGACATGTCTTTTTTATGTATTTGCTCAAATGGCTTAAATATCTAACCCTTTAGATACTAAACTGACAAAATACACCAGTTAGTACAAAATGGAAATGTTTCTAGCCAATTCACCAATAATGCAAAGTGACAGTAGAATGCTCCAACTTGACATGCTAGGCTTCACAGAAGGATGTATAACTTTTTGTGTTTTGTTGTTGTTGTTGTTGTTCAGATTCTTATTCTTAGCAGTTTCTTTAGCTCATAATGAACAAGTTGCTCTCAGATGCAGGGGGGAAAAAACAGATGCAGAAACATATCAGCTTTGAGGATCAAAACACAGCCATAAAGAAACACATTTATTGCACAACATGTACTCACACATTAAACTGTCAACAGCCTGTTTGTGCCATACTGTGTTCCTCACTTCTGCTGTTGGAGTCTCTACCTTTGAATAAGTTTGTAATAGGGAGTTGATGATCTGGCATCAAATAAGTCGCTATTATAACCAATATGAATTTATATATAATAAAATAAAGGAATTGAGAGCCTTCATGATAATTGAAAGTAAAACCATTATGCTTCAAGTCCTATTCTTCATCTTGATAAAAAATAAATTCGTAAGTAGCATGATAAATACATATATAACTTTTATAACATTTTTTTCATATAATATGCTAGACCTGATAAATATATATCATATAGTATAAGATTTTTTTTTAGTTGTAGACGAACACAATACTTTTATATCATTTATTTATGTGGTGCTGAGGTTAGAACCAAGTGCCTCACACATGCTAGGCAAGCGCTCTACCACTGAGTCACAGCCCCAGTATAAGATAGTTTTTAGGAGCTCCACGCCTGTAATCCCAGCATCTCAGAAGTCTGAGGCAGGAGGATTGCAAGTTCAAAGCCAGCCTCAGCAACAGCAAAGCCCTAAGCAACTCACTGAGACCCTATCTCCAAATAAAATACAAAATAGGGCTGGGGATGGGGCTCAGTGGCCGAGTGCCCCTGAGTTCAATCTCTGGTTAAAAAAAAAAAAACAAAAAAAGAAGAAGCTCCTATACAAAATCTAGCAAAGATATTAGAAACTTACATTGATTATGAAAAACGAAATAAAACAATAGAGAAAAGCTTGCAATAGCACATGAAAAAGCTAATCATCTCTGGCCAAAATAAAAAGATGGGTCAGTATTCAAAAATAAATTATGACAATTCACACCTATGGGTTAATAAAGGAGAGAAAAACTCAACAGACGCTGGGAGCTGATATTCCTATACATGTCATTAACTCGCATAACTCTGAAAACTGGGGTTAGTGGGATAATTATTAAATGTCAGTCTTCTCAAGTCAGTAGCCCACCTAATGTTTAACGGGTAATTTCTAGATGCATTCCTGTTTAAATCCATTCTCTTTTACCAATCTTTTTACCATCTTTTGCTCCAATCTTCTGCTGGTTCACTCAGCATACGGAGCTGAACAGTATCCCACGAGTGAGTTCTTCCATGTGATCCTAATGCTTTTAGCACAGAGGAGCTGACTCCTGTTCACTGAGTGACTAAAAATGAACACAAGGGTTTGGTAGTGAGCCTCATCAGAGGAAACACCTCTTCTGAAGCACAGGCTGGAAAGGAATCTTTTGCAGATATTGCCCAAACCAGGGAATGGTGCCTTAGAATATAACCTGCCACTAATCCGGGGAGAACCTCCCCCAAAAGTGGACCTTCCAGATCCAGGATATCCCACACACCCACCAGAATCATCTCATACCCACAATCAGAGGACAAATTTAAAAGGCTGGGCCTTTTAATGCACAGAATGAATGTCAGCCACATTTACCTTATAAAGCTGAAGAGGGTGATTGGCTGCATGTAAGAGTCTGGGTACCTTCTTGCAAGAAGGGTGGGGACAGAAGACAGTCATTCTCCTCATTCTATAACGAACAAGCAAACATCCCTCTGTTTACAGGATGAAGTCTGAACTCTTACCCCAGCTCATAAGCCCTCCTTGATCCCTCCACCCCTCACCAATCCTCTCTGCATAGGCTCCTTCATAGGTCCTAGCATTTACCCACTCATACACGGAGATGACTTCATTGTCAAAGTCAATAATTTTGTTATTTAAAGAGAGCTCAATAACTATAGCAATATTTAGACATCTAGATATTCTTCAGTTTCATTTGGCAAATAAAAGTATAGTGTGATGCTCATTTTTAAAATGAGAAAATGTTTTCTCATTTCACTAGTACTCAAATAATAGAGTAGGTATCTTTTGACATAAGATGTGCTTCAAATAAATTTTGAAAAGTTCAATTTTGTCTGAATGCAAAAGGAAGCATAATTGATGTTTGACATGTTAATTTTAAGTGAGCTGATTGTCAGATTTCACTTGACTAAGACCCACAATATCTGCATCGAGGATATGCTAACTATCTTCAACCATTATTGTCATTTTTCTATGTTCATAAATTAATCCTACTATTATAAAAGCTATTTCTTGACATGTGTGAAGGAGAAAGGATCACAGTTAATCAAATTTCAAGTTTATTTGAATGCCATATATACCACATAGGACTTAGTAATCTGTAACAGTCTTCACATGTGTTCATAGTGCCTCAATAATTGTTAGATTCACATGAGATGATATTGAACCTCTCCAGAGGTCAAAGCTTTATACGATACACTGCATATATCTAGAGAATTCAGAGATAGCCTGAGGTAAGTGGTGGGGAGACAGGCCTGGAGAGACAAATCATCCTAATTCTGTACACATTATAATACTGGGAAGAAAGTAATTTTGCTGATGCATAGAAGAGAAGCATGTTTGTCTTTACATCAAGGAAGAATGTCACACACAAAAAGGTGGCCTGTAAGAAGTGTTTATAGAATTTGACAGCCAGATGAAAACAGTGAAGGTGATGACCAGAGCTGTGGAAAGGCACAGCAAACTCTAGAACATCAAGTGCAGGGTGTGTGGGATAGGAAATAAGTCTGCAAGGAAGGATCAGAACACTGTGCTAAGGATCATGGCTGCTTCCTGTGGACAGTGAGATTTTCCTTTTGGTGAAGACACCACTCATAGAGGTGTATGCAATGGACAAGAACGAAGAGAGGGTGAGAGAAAGCTAGCTAGGAGGGTCTTTCAAAAATCTCAGTAAAGCCTGTTGAAGCTCGAAACCACAGCAGCTCAGAGAGAAGTGAGTCAAATTTTCGTGTGGCTGCACAATAAACTACCAAAAAAAATGTCAATGGCATGTAATGGTGAGACTGTCAGAGACCCCCATGAAAAGCAGCATCCCTTGAGATTAAGACAGGAAAGACTCTGAGGAGCAACGAGACAGGCAGGCAGCCCCTGCAAAGGCCAACGCACTCCTGGGACCTTAACTCACAGCTTGATAGCCATTAAACACAGAGCACAAGCTTCTCCTGCCTCCCACCCTCACTCATGGCTCCATAGATGTTAAGAGCAGGACATGTGCCCTCTCCCCCCTCACATGCTCACTCTCAGTCTCATTGGCCTCGGGTGCATCTCCATCCAGGATCTCCTGGCCATGACTCTCCAAGGACAGACAACATAAAGGACAAAACTGTTGAGGAGTCACAAAACAGCAAATTCACAAACCCTTTACTTGTTGTTCACCTGATATGTGTTTTCTTCTAACCCCCAACTATATGTTCTTTCAACAGCAACAGCAGCTCATCCTCATCCCAGAGTGAAGATGTCTGTGCAGGAAACAGCGTCAATATGACAGATCTGACATTTGGCACCAGACATTTGACACTTTAACCTTCCCCAAGGTTAAAGTGCTCTGCCCAAAAAAACACCTTTCAGAATGCATCTAAAGCCAAGGAACATTCATAACCTCTAGCTCACTCCTCTACCACCCTGACACATGAATAAAAGTTAACTCCCTTCTTTGTTCAAGAGCCAGCTTGACACTGTCTTGGTTAGGGCTGTGTCTCCCTCTTGCTCAAGCAAAAAGTCCCAATAAAGAGTCTTGCTCCTATCACAGTTGTGCCTTTATCTGATTCTGGTTCTTCTGATGGGGATCATGAGAGCCCGCCGAGCCTTAACCTTATTCTCAGTTGAGCTGCATTAGGTTGGGTTTGACTGAGCACTTTGGCAGAGACACCTCTACCTCAAGTATTTCTCAATTTCTCATCTTCCTCTTGGGACTATCAGCTATCCCAGGGAGGATGTGTGTGTGTGTGTGTGTGTGTGTGTGTGTGTGTTTAATGTCCATGTCAAAAGCACAAAGACAACTGAAAAAGACAAGATCTCTTAAACCTTAGGCTTAGAACTGGAATGACATCATTTTTGCCCTAGTGCCTAAAGCAAGCCACATCACCAAACCCAAAGTCATCAGACAAAAAAAAAGACTCTGCCTCTTTAGTGGTAGGAGCTGCAAAGTCAACTGGCAAAGGAAAGATTGGAGACAATAATGCAATATATCACGTAGTCTGCCCTTGGGGTACAGTTATTCACATTCCTTCCATATGCACTATAGATGTGCCCACCCCATCCAAGAATATACCAAAGCCACATCCATTCACAGCCTCACACTCAAAGTTCAGGATCTTGTGAACCTTATTAGGTACAGAGGTTTCTCATTGTATTGAGAAAAATGACTGCTCTTTGTTCACAGAACAATGAACAAAAACATGTACTTTCTGGTGCCCCCCCCACACACACACACAGCTTACATAGAATGGTGCAGTAGGGAGAGGAAGATTGCAATAAAAATTCTCATTTAAGAATAGGAGGTTCGGGCTGGGGATGTGGCTCAAGCGGTAACGCGCTCGCCTGGCATGCGTGTGGCCAGGGTTCGATCTTTAGCACCACATACAAACAAAGATGTTGTGTCCGCCGAGAACTAAAAAATAAATATTAAAAAAAAAATTCTCTCTCTCTCTCTCTCTCTCACTCACTCTCTCTTTAAAAAAAAAAGAATAGGAGGCTCGCAGCAGACATTGGCCCATAGCAGTTCTGAAATCCCACTGGCAAATGATGAATGAAAATTTCCTGGTTGGGCCTGAGTTCTGCTCATGCAGAGCACCTGCCCAGCCCATTCTTCTCCCTTGCTTTTGACTCTTTCCTTTGAGATAGTCTTCATTTTTTCATCCTCCTCCTAAATTATTTTTTAAATGGCCTTGGAAAATATGATATACTTGGCACCCAAGCAGCTTTTTCAGCCTGCTTCCTGCCTTAGAAAGTTGCGGGAAGAGAGTTTTTGTTTGTTTTCATTTTCAAAAAGCCTCGATCTCTTATAGTCTCAGATGGCAGTGATTCTGCTCATTCAATTCTCTAAAAAAACACTTTTGTGTATTTGATTCCACTGTATTTCACATACCAAAAGCCAAACGTCATTCCTACAATTCTGTTCTAGAGTTAATGACTGGTAATAAGGGTATATTAGACTAATAATTACCAGTCATTAACTCTAGATCAGCTTCCAAGATGTCCTTTTAACCAATTGAGAATATCTGCTACAGGTTTTGTTTTTTGTTTTTTGTTTTTGTTTTTGGTCTCAGGTGTCTTTTATACTATTAAAAATCATTGAGGACTTCAAAAAGCTTACCTTAAAAAATTCTTGAAAGCCCAAGAATACACAAGTGAACATGCCATTAGATACCAGGTCAATGGTATAGACATGTCAGTAACTTCTTAAAACTCCACTCTACATTCATGAGAAAATAAGAGTGAAACAATGTCTTAATACTATTACAAAAATAATTTGGTCTCACAGGCCCCCCAAAGATCATGGAAGTTCTCAGAGCTCACCAAGGTATATTTTGGGAATAATCGGTCTTATCTCTCTCCTTCAGACGTTCTAGCAATAGTTTCATTAGTAATTCCTTGATATTTACACAAATAACATAAATCTTAACATACTATCTCCTTATTTTATTTCTCTGTAATCTTTAAGGGTTTCATGTATCTAAGACAAGTATATTAAACTTGATAACACATGAAATAATTCTTTCTTTTTTGAACTGGGCATAGAACCCAGGGGCACTTTAATATTGATAAACCCTAGTCTTTTCCTTTTTTGTCTTTTTTTTTTCCAAACACAGATTCTCAGTAAATTTCAGAGACTGCACTGGAACTTGTAATCCTCCTAACTCAGCCTACTGACCAGCTGGGATTACAGGCATGCACCACCATGCCCAGCCATAAAATAATTCTTTATTGGGAATATTTTATGATGCCATTGGATCCATGGATGTTTCAATGTTCATTTTAGAGTAAATTCTCTAAACATATATCCTGTCTCAGAAATAAACAGTGGCTAACTACAGTACCAACTTATTTGGAATTCTGTGACCTACAACTGCAAAACAATACATCTGAACATCAAGTAAGAAGCATACATCTGAAAAGAGTTTCAGGGAAAAAATTGCATGACTCACCAAGTAGTATGACTCTGATAGTACCCCAAGGATTTAACTGGAACCTCCATTCATTCTGTTTTCAGCCTTTCCCAAGTGGTAGGGCTTGGACATAATGTGAATAAGTTAATTGCTTTCATGTAATTAGAGTGGCATTTAGTACAATTTCCAATAGAATCCTCAGTCCCATCTGAGACTAGTTGCCCAGTCTCCTTGTCTTCTGAGCACTTACGAGAATTGCCCACAATGCCCTATTGATAGCATTCCAGCTGTTTATATCGTCTCCTCCAAACTCTTCCAACCTTGGCCCATAATCCAGTTCCAAAGTCACCTCCATATTTTCAGGCATAGTAACAACCTGCTCCAGTACCAATTTTCTTAGTTCATTTTCTGTTGCTAGTAACACCATATCACAGAGTGCATCAATTATAAAGAAAAGAGGTGTATTCAGCTCATAGTTCTGAAGGTTCCAGGACCCACATTCTTTCTGGCAGAGTCCCAAGGTAGCACAAGACATCACAAGGTAAGATACTGGGAACACATGGGTACGTATGTCTCTGGTTGTTTTAGTCAGTTTTTTCACTGCTCTGACAAAAGTAACTGACAAGAACAATTAGAGAAGGAAATGTTTACTTGGAGCTCATAGTTTCAGAGGTCTCAGTCCATAGATAGCCAGCTCCATTCCTTGGAGCATGAGGTAAGGCTGAACATCATTGAGGAAAAATGTGGTGAAAGAAAGTGGCTCAGGAATGATGATCAGAAAGGAGAGAGAGAAGGAGGGAGTGGGAGAAGGAGAGGGAGAGGGAGGGGGGGGGAGAGAGAGAGAGAGAGAGAGAGAGAGAGAACACAGAGACAGACTCCCCTCTCAATAGACAAAATATATAACCCAAAGGCAGGCCCCCAATGACCCACATCCTCTAGCCATACCCTACCTGCTTTCAATTATCACTCAGTTAATCCCTATCAGGAATTTAATGCACTGATTGGGTTAAGGCTTTCATAACCCAATCATTTCACCTCTAAACCTTCTTGCATTGTCTCACACAAGAGATTTTGGGGGCCACCTCACATCTAAATCATAAAACCAGTCTCTTTTTATAAAACCACCAATATTTAATCATATGGACTCCACCCTGGGAATTTCATCTAATCCTAATACTCATCAAAGGACCCATCTCTAAACAACATAAATTTCCATACTCTTAGTTCTTCACATTGGAAATTAAACTCCAACACGAGTTTCAGAGGAGACAAACATTCAAACCATAGTGTCTTGTCCAGGGGAAGATAATAGCATCAAGAGACTCAATTTATTTCTATAACATTTCATAAAAATATTGAGAAGATATGTTCCATATATATATATATATATATATATATATATATATATATATGCGTGTGTGCGTGTGTGTGTGTACATGTACAGAGAATAGGGAGAGGCAAAAGGGATGAAATTATTTAATTTTTAAAAAGGAAAGAACAAAGGAATCAAGAATAGATAAGAATTTCTGGTTTTGAAAAGGTCTAAATGACTTGTGATAGACCAATGTTCATCTGAGAATAGAGAAATCAAATAAAAACATTGCTTGTTTATTGATCCATAACCAAGGAGGATTAGAGGATATGTGATTCTGGAGAAGAAAATCATGAAGAACTACTGATCTAAAAGATTCTTTTTCCCTAGGAAATTTTCTAGTTATGATCACAGAAAGTTTTACCTAAATAACAAAAGAAATTGGCGCTTTTAGCATTTCTTAGCAACAGACAAAATTGAAGACTTAAGGAACCTCATACAAACCTCTGGTTTTTCCTCAGGACAATATTTGGACTTTGAAGCTAAAAATGTAGATGGAAAAGTCCCGAAAGCAGAAGAGTTTTTTTTGCAGTTGATGCTGAGACAACAAACTCTAGCATGGCATTTAGGACCAACAGGTAGAGGGGACCCAGAGAACACACTGAGCTCCCACTGACATCCCGGGATAGCTACAGAGGCAGAAGGAGCCTCAGCAAAGCCACAATCCAGACTTGACCCACCTTATTCCCTGGTTAGATTGAGGTGATAGGTCTGCACTCTTTCTGCCTACATCTGCAGGTGAATCTACTCTGGGGAAAGAGCTTTATGAGCCTGTAATTTTATTATGCCTACTAAACTTTGTTTCTAGTAGAAGCTTAACCTTGATACCCAGATTTAACAAATATATTCTAAAAAAGGAAAATTAACGACTAATCTTTCTCATGAATAACCCAAAAGACTCACACACAAAAAAATGAGGTCTATTAAGGGTTCAAGAATGATTTAACATTTAACAATCAACATGAATCACTACATTCACAGATTTTAAAAAAGAAAACTGTATCTCAATAGATGCCTCAAGAGCAATTGATAAAACTCAGCAACCATTCATAATTAAAAAAAAAAAAACCTTAGTAAACTATAAAGAGAACTGAATAGCCAGTGTTTTTCTTCTATCAATTATTTAGAGGTGTGTCAAAATCTCCCATAAAATTTTGAACTTTGTTCTTTCTTAACATCTGTAATATTTGCTTTATATATTCCATGCTATGTTGTTAGATGCATGAAATATTAGAATTTTTATTTCTTCCTGGTGAGTTGAGCCTTTGCTTTAGTCAGTTTTTTGTTCTGGGGACCAAAATACTTGACAAGAACATCTTAGGGGAGGAAAAGTTTATTTGGGGCTCACAGTTTCAAAGATCTCATTCCATAGATGCCAACTGTACAGCTCTGGACTCAAAGTGAGACAGCATATCTTGGCAGAAGGGCCCAGTGGGGAAAAGCTTCTCAGTTCATGTCAGGGTCAACCAGGGGAGAGGAGGGGAAGGGACAGGAGGGGAGAGGAGGGGAGGAGAAGGGAAAGAAAGGCGATCAGAAGATCAGAGAAGATGTACCCTTCTAGGACATACCCCACCTTCCTATAGTAACCACCCAGAGAGACTACTCAACCTGGGATGAACTTATTAGGTTATGGCTCTCATAATCTAAGCATTTTACTCCTGAATATTCATTTCTGCATTAACACAGGAGCTTCTAGGGGACATCGCACATTCCAACCACAACATTCCACCCCTGGTCCCTTAAAACTCATGTCTACCTCACAATGAAAATTGCATTTAGCTCATCTTCAAAAGCCCCATAGTCCAAGTTCAAGTCCAAGTTCAAAGTTTCCTCTGAGACCCAAGGAAAACTTTTGGCTGTGAACCCCTGTAAAAATAAAATGCAAGCTCTCTATATCCAATATGCAGTGGCTTAGAGTAAACATTCCCTTCCAAAAGGAGGAATGGGGCATAGGAAGAAGGGCCGGGACCAAAGCAAGGTGGAAACCCAGTTGGGCAAACAAATCCCAGCCTCTGCACATAGCACAGGACACAGGACTCTTAGGGGTTATTCCAAAGGACTTGGGCAGCCCTGCCCCTTTGCTTTTGCCAGGTGCAGTGTGTATGAGCTTTCTTCTTTTGTCAGCAGTTTTTTCTCAGTGGACAGTCCACATTATTGGTAACTCTTAATTCCTGGGGTCTCAATTCCAGTCTTGGTTCACCTTCATATCTTCACACATCACCTTCTCAGGGACTGAAACTCTGCTCAACTTTGCCTGGACTCTCAATGGCAGTGTCCATGACTCTCAACTCCAGCATTGTGCATTCTTGCAGAACCAGCACCACGTGGATGATGCCAGCTCACATAGTACCTGGGCCTTCTGGTATCATAGCTGCAGAAACTTCTGAGTGCCTGAGTGGCTCAACATAGTGAAACAACTTCCTAGGGTCCCAGTGCAAGCAGGGGACCCCATGATTTCTTCTCAAAGGAATTTTCCCTTTAACATCCTTGAGCCTGCAATGGATGTGGTCTTGCAAATTCCTGAGATGATCTCAAGGCATCTTTCCTATTATCTCTATGCAAAGCCCCTTCAGAGGCTGTAATCCCTCTCAAACAAACAAACAAAAATAAACAAAGGGGGGGGGGGCTTTCATAGTCCCTGTTTAACATGTACTTTTCTGTCCAAACTACAGGTTTTCAAATCCCTTAGCATTTTCGTCTGCTCCCTATTATCACAATAAATCTACCTAAAAGCTGCCTGCAATATGCATGCCATTGATGGAATGCTGTGCTGTCTTGAAACGTTCAACAGCATGTTAATTAGTCCATCATTTTTAAATTTAGTCTCACACACAAAAAAATCTTAAGACATGGACAACCTATATTGAGTATATTTTGTACAGGGGTCAAACTTCCTACTTTGGCATGTGAACATTCAATTTCCCAGTATAAATAAGCTATTTTGATAATTGATCAAAGTATACAATTAGTAATAGCATAGTTAACTTCTTATGGCTTTTATAAGCACTATTTTTTCTTAAGTTGTTAGATGAAACCACAACTTAGCAAGATCCTATCTAAAAAAGAAAGAAATTCTTTTTTTTTTTTTTTTTTGAAAAGCTGGAGATGTACCTTTTGAGATCAATTGCCAGTATCAAAACCAACCAACCAACCAGATTGAGGTATAATTGACATGAACCACACATAATTAAAATATATAATTTGGAAAATATTGGCATGGATACTAGCATCATCATAATCAGTTTATAAATGTAGTCATCACCCACAAGTCTTCTTACCCTTTCCCCATTGTTTCTAGGCAAACACTAACTGCTTTCTGTCACCATACTTAAGTTAGCATTTTCTAGGATTGTACATAACTGGAACCACATGGTACTGGTTTATGCTACTCCATATAATTATTTTTTGATTCATCTATGTTGCTGTACATATTATAGTTTATTCCCTTTATATAGCTGGATGATATTCTATTTTAATACAATTTGTTTATCCATTCCTGTTGACAACATTTCAGTTATTTCAAGATGTTGGCTATTATAACTGGAACTGTTATGCCCATTCATGTACAAGTCTTATGTGTATACTTTCATTTCTCTTAAATATTTGGAGCAAAGGGTTAGGGTCTATGACAGTCATATGTTCAATGGTATAAGAAACAGTCAAAATGTTACTTAAAATGATTGTCCTATTTTATATTCAATTCCTAGAATATTACAGTTGCTCCATATCCACACCAACACATGGTATAGTCAGTTTTTAAAGTTTTAACTACTTTAATAAGAGTGTAGTAGTATCTCATTGTTTTGTAGTCTGCATTTCCCTAAAGACAATGATTACAAGTATGTTTTTATGCAAATATTTGCATCCTTCGTAGCTTCTTTAGAGAAGTATCCATCTAAATCATTTAACCATTTCGAAGAGTTTTCTTATTGTCTTAAGATTCCTTTACACATTCTGGATAGAAGATCTTTTTAGATATGATTAAGCAACATTTTCTTAGTGCTCTGCCTTTTAATTTTTTTAAGAGTACCTTTTGAAGATCATATCTTAATTTGCTTAAGTTCAATTTACCCAAAGTCACAAACATTTTGTTTTATATTTTGTTCTGTGATTCATTTTGAGTTAATTTTTTGTACATAATGCAAAGTATGAATCAGGATTTTTCAGTTTTGCATATAAGTCTTCATATATACCCACAAAATCTTTTGAAAAAGTCTTTCCTTTCTCTAGTGAATTACCTTTATATGTTTGTTCAAAATCAGTTGATTATATATAGGTGTATTTCTGGATTTTTACTATGCTACATTAATGTATGTCACTGTATTCATGGTTTTTCATTGTCTTGATTAGCTATGGCTTGACAACAAACTTCAAAATTATGAAACGTAACCCCTCTATTGTGTTTTTAAAATTTTTCCGAGGTGGGGTGGTTATTCTACACTAATATTTCCAAAGTTTAGAAGCAGCTTAGCAAATTCTGCTACAAAAAAAATTCTGCTAAAATTCTTAATGTGATTTGGCTAAACACATACCAATGTGGAAAGAAGTCATTTAACAACATTGAGCCTTCCAATCCATTCATACATATGTCTATTTGGTTTACTTTCAGATGTTTTTGCAGAATTTAGTGTACAAGTCTTGCATTATCCTTTATCAAATTTATACTTGTGTCTCATTTTTATGTTCCTGAAAATGGTATTTTTTTTATGCATTTCCGCACTGATTGTTCCTAGCATATAGAAATGCAATTGATTTTTGTTTACGAATTTGTAGTCTATAGCATCATTAAATTTAGATTTTTTTCTACGTAAGATTTTCTAGAGTCAATATGTCATCTGTGAATAAACATTTTTTACTTCTTCCTTTGTAATCTGGATGCCTTTCATTTAATTTTCTTACCTAACCGTCCTGGCCAGAAACTCCACACCAATGTTTAACAGGAGACATTACATATCCTTACTTTGTCCCAGACCTTAGGAAAAGCATTCCATTTTTTCACCAGACGTTTTTAGCCCAGCTGCTGATTTTTCATGGATATCCCTTGTTAGATTGAAGACAAATGTATTTACTACTAATTTGCAGTTTTTAATTAGGAATAAATTTTGGGTTTTGTCAAATGATCTCTCTGAGACTATTATGTTTTCTCCAGGATACTTGAATACAGTGAATTATAATTTTCTAGAGCTGGCCCACATTTGTATTCTTGGTTATATGTATTATCTTTTTTACCCATCAAAAGATTCAAACTACTAAAACTGAGGTAGAACCTCTACATCTGTGTTCATAGTAAGTATTGGTATGTAATTTTGTCATGATGCTGCCTTATTTAGATATCAGGGTAATGCTGGTCTTGATGAGATAGAAATTATCCCCTTCTAATTCCTACAAGCATTTGTTGAGAACTGAGATGCTTTCTTTAAATATTTGAAAGAACTGCTGGGGATAAAGCTCAGTTGGTAGAGTGCTTGCCTCACATGCACAAGGCCATGGGCTCAATCCCCAACACCACACACACACACACACACACACACACACACACACACAAAACAAACAAACAAAAAAACACAAAAACTGCTCTAGTTGATTCCCTGAAATTTTGGCATCTTGTCTTCATTTGATTCAATATATTAATATTTCCTCTTTTTATATTTAAATTTTCATATTTAAACTGGGTTTTATTCACTATGTAATTGGATTTTTTTAAAAAGATTCAATCTGATTAAGAGTAAATAACAATTCACATTTACAGTAACTATGGATATGGCTATTTAAATCTATCATCTTAGTATTTACTTTCCATCTATTTTTTGTTTCCCTTTTCTCTCCTTTTGGATTTTTTTTTTTATGGCCACATTTTATCATCTTTGTTGGTTTATTTATTTTTTTGTGGTTGCTTTAGGATTTACATCCTTATCACAGTCTACTTCAGGTAATATTTTTCTGCTTCAGTTAGTGGAAGAAACTTAGGAGTACTGTACTTTCTTTCTCATCCTCCCAACCTTGATGATCATGGTACAAGTTAACTTTACATACGTGAAACACAATATCTGATGTTTTTATTTTTTACTTAATCTATTATCTTTGAAATAAAATTTAAAACAAGGAAAAAGATTATTTGTTCACATATTTACTATTTTTTGGTGTTCTTCATTCCTTTGTGTAGCTGAAGATTTCTATGTGGTATCATTTTCCAACTAAAGGCATTCTTTCATATTTCCTGTAGTTCATTCTGCTTGTGAAAAACCTTCCGTATTTTCTATGTCTTTTCATTTTTGGTTTTGAAAGCCTTCTCTCTAAATATAGAATTCTAAATTGAAATTTTTCTTTTGGTACTTTAAAGATGACACTTCAGCTGGGCGCGGTGGCACACGCCTGTAATCCCAGTGGCTCAGGAGGCTGGGGCAGGAGGATCACAAGTTCAAAGCCAGCCTAGGCAAAAGCAAGGTGCTAAGCAACCCAGTGAGACCCTGTCTCTAAATAGAATACATAATAGGGTTGGGGATATGGCTCAGTGGTCGAGTGCCCCCTGAGTTCAATCCCCGATACCAAAAAAAAATAAAAAAGATGATGCTCCACTGTGACAATCTGATTATCTTTGTTCTTCTGTGTCTTCAGCTTCTTTTAGGAATTTTCCCCTTATTGCAGGTTTTAAGGAATTTTTGGTATAGTTTTTTTTTTTTTTTTCTTGTGTTTGTAGTTCACTGAGCTTTTGTGGTCTCATTGTTAGCCCCACTCAAGGATCACTGTCTGGTAAAATTGCCTAATGTCCAATGTCTGATAATTATTTTAGACATTTTGTCTTTTTTATTTTAATTTCCATTGGAAAGGTAAATCCAATCCCTATTATACCATTCTGGTCAGAGGCAAAAGTCCAATTTCAGATTTTCTATTTTTTTTTTAATAAAAAAATTTATTTTTTGTACTTAGCTTTTAAATCCATGACAAAAATGTTTCATCTATACACATAAAGTTACTAAAATTGTTTTATTTATTCCACCTCTCAATATACATTATGTGTACCTATATAAAAAGACAATAGGAAAATATTATAGATTTAAATACTGCATGTAGGCAAAACACACTCATGTTTATGTCTTCTAAACCTGTTTTCTGGTGACATATAAGGAAACTTGTTACAAGTCATAATGCATTCATAATCTGCCAGGAAAAGATAACATTAACACACCTATATGTGTTGATACAATGTATTTGCTGAGCCATACTGGGGAAAAGTAATATTCCTGTTTTCATTTTTGGAAGTAATTATTAGCATATTTACACTTATTTCCCATTATTTTGGAAAACAATAAAGTTAGTAAGCTAAACTAGATTTTAAAAAAATTTTAGTATATATCTTTATCTTAGAAGTCAAAATGTAGTAGTAGAGCTATATTCAAGGTATACAGTGTAACTCTTTGGGCAAGAGATAAGAACATGAACAAGTAGCCCTCCTCATCTTACACCTAAAATGGAGATCACGGCAGGTAGATGCAAATGTCCAACTACTGCCAAAGGGGTGTGAATTCTTTTCACAATGAACCTTTATAAATAATTTTATGATAAAGCAAATAATATAAAAATATTATTCATATCACAGAAAGAATTAGAGAAAGTTAATGATACAAACTGCAGAACAAAATAATTCACACTTCTCTCTTGGGAGGAAAAGATGGCAATGATATTGTAATATTTAGGATTTAATATGAAATTTTTACTAGTTGAGTAATGGTGATTAAAACTTTTATAATTTTGCATATTAATAATTCATGAGAAAATCAGCACATATATGGTTCTTGTTGAGTCTCACACACCCTTAAAACTTTTCTCATAGGCAATGTTAAAAAATATCAACCAGAAGTACAAAGTTATCAGAAGTACTAACATAAACGCAAAAGATAAAATGCATCTGTACAATTCAAAATTTCAAAAAATTATCACATTTACAAGTAATAAATAATAGTCATACTTGATGTCATTAACAAAATAATTACTAGCCAACTGTGTTTTATTAGTCAATGGCATTTTCTCCATAAAAATAGAAGGTATATCAAACTTCTAAAACTACCCCAAAAAACCTGGAAGGCAATTTGTCAATCAAAAATATGTTTAAAAAAGGTAATTAAAAACATAACCTATTTTTATGCACAATTTTCTATGAAAAAGGGCACTTAGTGTATAGCTAAAGTTTTTAGAATAAAGATCCTGTTGACTTTCCTATTACGCAAATGATATATTGTACAGTTTAAATATAAAAATATAAATATTTGTGACAGAAAACATGAAACAGTGGTTGGTGTAAAATTCCAACACCCTTTAACTTGAAAAATTTTTTTTCTTCCCCTAGAGACCAAGAAAACAATACTGATTCTATGAAGTTCTGTGTTGCCAGAAACTCCCCAAATTATTAAACATTAACATATTCAGTGAAATTTTAAAAGTGAGCCCGTAGTCTTTTGTTTTCTTCTCGAAGTCTTTCAATTTCAGCCACTAAACCTTCATTCACTGAGTATCTTTCCAGCAAAGAATGCATTTCATTCTAGAAAAAGGGGAAACGCTGTTTAGATTACTGGTGTTTCACAATTACTTGACAAGATATATTTTATATACTTTCAGCTATCATTTCTCTCATGTTCAATTAACTAGCTGAATGATTTGTTTTTTACTTAATCACAAAGATCACTGGTGAAATTAATATGTTTAGTAGATTTATACTCACACATTTGGGAGGGTTTTTGCTTCTTAAAAGAAAAAAGAAAGAAAGTGATGAAAAAGTGGCCTTAACTACCTACCACAGGTTAAAAAGGAGGTGAGCAGTTAAAATATTATTAAATATCTGAAACTCCCTATTTATTTATCTTAGCAACTAGATATGGCAAATAAGTAAAAATACATTGCTCTTTTTTTTTTTTTTTAGCTCCACACAACTCTCAATTCATTTAAAACACAGTTTGCCATACATACCAGCTGCATATGAAACTGTTTTATCATCTCCACTTGCAAATTCACAATGTCCCTATGGCATGCTTCTCTAGGGAAGAATGTAAAATACATTAGAATTATAAGAGTTTAAACAATTCTAGTTCATTTAAGAAACTTGCTAAACTTTTTCATTGTCTCAAATTATTGAATGTTAATAATTATTTACAATAATAAAAATACTAATGCACCTAGCATTTATTTAACATATACGAGGCACTATTTCTTAAATTTTATAAGAACTTGTTTAATCTTCACAATGAGGAGAAATGACTTCTTCCACTTCACTAACAAAGTAAGTGAGCTAAAGACCAGTTATAACCTGTTCAAAAATCATACAACTAGCAAATAGTAGAGCGGGATGTAAACCCAGGCTGCCTACCTCTATATCTTATACTGCACTACATTCCTTGATATGTAAATAATCATTAAGGAAAGACACTGATTTATAGTACAAGAAATATAGAAAACTCACTAGACTACAAATCATATAATAATCAATGACTGTGCTACTAAAAATTTTTAGTAGAAAGGGGCTATTCTGATGGATGTAACATGATTAACTCAGTAAGATGCAATTAATTCTTGTCTCCAAAAGAAAATCAGCAAGTATAATGGTAAAAGAAACACTCAGTCACCCACCATACAACTTAAAGCTAGAATATTATCAAATCATAGAAATATACTGGGTGCTCCTATCTGATGATATCACTTAACACTTAACAGAAATCCCAAGACAGAAGTTGTTATATTCCTGAATTTTGTTGTTCAAAGAAAGACTTTTCTTAAAAACTCCAATACTGGCTGGTTATGGTGGTGTATGCCTTTAATTTCAGTGGTTCTGGAGGCTGAGGCAGGAAGAGTGCAAGTTCAAAGCCAGTCTCAGCAACTTAGCATTGTCCTAAACAACTTATTGAGACCCTGTCTCAAAATTAAAAATAAAAGAAGGCTTCAGATGTGGCTCAGTGGTTAAATGCCCTAGGTTCAATCCCTGGTACCAAAACAAAACAAAACACCGTCCAATAATGAATATGCTGAGAAAGAAATCAGAAAAACTATCCCATTCACAATAATCTCAACAACAACAAAAAGAATATTGGGAATAAACTAAATAAATCTAAACAATGAGGTGAAAGGCCTCTACAATGAAAACTATAGAACACTGAAGAAAGAAGACTGGGGATGACCTTTGACCTTAGAAGATAGAAAGATCTCCCATGTTTTTGGATAATCAGAATTAATATTGTCAAAATGGTCACACTACCAAAGGGATTATACATATTCATTGCAATCCCTATCAAAATATCAATGACATTCTTCCCATAACTAGAAAAAATTGTAATTAAATTCATTTGGGAGTTTAGAATACAAGACTCAGAATAGCTAAAGCAGTCCTGAGCAAGAAGAGTTATGCTAGAGGCATCACAATACCTAATCTCAAATCATACTACAGAGTTACAGTACTCTGTAATACTGTAGCAAAAAACACATGCTCTTGGCATCAAACAGATACAAAGACCAATGGAATAGAAGTCACAGAGACAAACAGATCCAGTCATTCAATATTTAATAAAGGTGCCAAAAGCATACATTGAAGAAAAGACAGTCTTTTTACCAAATGGTACTGGGAAAACTGGATGTCCATATTTTGAATGAAATTAGATCCCTATTTTACCCTGCACAAAAAAACAACCCAAAGGGGATCAAAGACCTAGGAATTAGACCAGAAATTTTGCAACTGTTACAAGAAAACATAGGCTCAACACTACAACATATGGACACAGGCAAGTGTTAGAGATCTTCTTCAAAAAGATCTCTAACACTCAAGAAATAAAGAATCAATAAGTGGGATGGCATCAAATAAAAAGCTCTGCAAGGCAAAGGAAATAATTAAGAACATGAAGAAAGAACCTACAGATCTTTGTCAGTTACTCCTCCAACAAGGGATTAATATCTAGAATATATCAAGAACCCCCCACCCCACCCCCCAAAAAAATCAACAAATGGGCAAAAGAACTAAACACATTTTTCAAAAGAAAAATTAGAAATACCCAACAAATTTATGAAAAAATGTTCAACATGCCTAGCAATAAGGGAAATGCAAATCAAAACTACACTGAGATTTCATCTTACTCCAGTCAGAATGGCAATCATCAAAAATACAAATAATAATAAATTCTGGCAAGGATGTGGGGGAAAAGGTACACTCACATATTGTGGTGGACTGCAAATCAGTACAACCAATCTGGAAAGCAATATGAAGATTCCTTTAAAAACTAGGAATGGAACCACCATCCGATCCAGCTATCCCACTCCCTAGGTATTTATCCAAAGGAACTAAAATCAGCATATTATAGGGATACATCCACATCAAAGTTTGTAGCAGCACAATTCACAATAGCCACGCAGCCCAGGTGCCCTTCAACAGATGAATGGGTAAAGAAAATGTAGTGTTTATATACACAGTGGAGTTTTACTCAGCCATAAAGAAGAATGAGATCATAGTATATGCTGAGAAATAGATGGAACTGAAGAATGACAAGTGAAACACGGCAGATATAAGATACGATCTGTAGTTAATGTTTTCAAAGTGATTGTTTTTGAGTGTTAACAAAAAGGATACAATAATCTCTGTAGTCTTGAGAAGCTTATGTTTAAGAAATATTGTTTTCTAGGTCCTCAGTATCTGTAAATCACTGATTTATATTGGTTATGCCCATTTTCCTGTCAAATGATACTTGAATTGTTTTCAAGTTTTTATTATTATTGTATTATTATAATCATGTGTACACCTCTCAATCCACATGCACCCATATACACAGATGAGATGTAAAGGTATAAAGCTACGTGTGTACTTCATCAATTTTACAAAATCATGCAATTTGTTTTTCAAAGTGGCAGTATCAATGGATATGTTCATTATCAGTGTATCAGAATTCCTCTTGCTCTGTATCTTCACCGAGACTTGCAATATCTGAACTTTCAAAATATTTTCCCATTTAATGGATGTGAAATGGTATATCATTGCATTTTCTGTTTACTAATTGTGGGTTTGAACATTTTTCCTCATGTTCTTATTTTTCATTTTTAAGAGTTCTACTTATAATCTGACGCTTTTTTTGGTGATATGAGTATTCCAGATGCTAATCCCTCTGCTTTATTAGTGATATCTCATAATTAGAGTTGTTATTTATACACTCAAATTTACTCAATACTGCAAATTTTATAGGTAGTGCATTTCCTTATTTTTAATAATTTTCCTACTCTGAAGTTTTAAGATCTCTTAGAACATTTAAAATTTTGATTTTTACAATTCAACTTTTATTCTATACAGAATTGATTTTTAATTAGTAAGTTTATTCTTATACAAGCAAATATTATAATCTATAGATTATTCCATATTTTGGACACAGACCTGCAATGTTAATAATGTCATTTATCAAGTTTCCAGAATCACATAGGTTTCTTTCTAACTATTTGCTTCTTGTGACCAATTTGTCCATGCTGTGCCAGTGTTATACTATTATCTTAATTTTATTTAATAACTAAGCTTATCCATCCATCAAATCAGTCCCCTCCAACTTTATTCTTCTTTGGGATAGTAGTCTTGGATCTTTTTTTCTTCCATATATATACATTTTGGAATCATTTCATCATCTCCCAAATAACTTAGCTGGGATTCTGACTGGGACTGCATTCCATCTATAGATCAAGTTAGATGAAATGTCATCTTCATAAAATCTTTCCATTTATTTGTAAATGCTTTGTAATTCACTTTAAAAATTCTTTTTTCTCAAAAAATCTTCACTATTTTTGTTTAGATTTATTCTCAAGTGCCTTAAATTTTCTGTTGCAATTATATAGCATTTAAAATAATTTATATTTTCTGCTTTCAGTTATGATGAAAGTTGTATTAAAAACTGAAGATATCAGTTGTGGTAGAATGTTTGCCTAGCAAGTACCTTATCAATCAATAAATTCATCATTGGTATCAGAGAACCATCAGCATAGCCAGGGCTTAAAGAGCCACATTCTTGCAAAGAAGGGAAGTCTACCAGGTAAGACCCACATTTACCTCTGCTTTTGTCTCTGGAATATGTGCTGATTCCACAATGTGGAAAAAGGCTGAGTGGCAGCATTCTTCTGAAGCTTGAGACAGTGTCGCCAGTGTTGGAGTGTTAGAGTTTGGGACTACCAAGAAAGCCAATGTTAAAAAGTCCAAGAATCTGAAGAGGAGAAGCCTGCAGAAATTTCCCCTTTGGATATCTATCTGCTGCCTCCTAAACAATGCCTGTACTGGGTTATGTGTCAGTAAACCAAACATAAAATAACAGCTGAAATGCAGAGAAGGAACTTCGGAAGCCTTGTGATGCTGGTGAAATAGGTTAAAGTTTAAGACCCACCTGAAAAGACAGGATGAATACTCAGCAGATGTCCTGGAGGGGCAAAGACTAGAAATAAAGGCAAACTAGAATAAAGGAGTTCTCAAAAAAACTTAAAAAGTAGCTACAACAAGATCAAGGTGACCAGCTTGCCAAAACAAACTTAAATCTTTTTGAAAGACAACAAAGCAGCTGAACAGATTTCCACTTATATGTAAACTCTCAATTCTAATTATGAGAAGAAGCCTGATAACCTATAAAATCATACATTCTTAAATTGACCAAAGTTTAGAATAAAAAATATATATAAATAAACTAACAGCAAAGAAATAATAAGGATACAAAGACCCAGCACCATTTTCTAGAACTAGCTGAAATTTTTATACATTTTTAAAAACCAGGTGAAGCCTGGTATGGCAGTTTAGAATTCCAAGGAATCACAACTAAAAAGCCTGCATTTATTCGCTCACGTTCCCCCACATGCATTCATTGAGTGCTTACGTAAAAAATTAGGGATAGGCAAGCAGCAGAGCTGAGAGACTCCCTAAGACACAGATGTAAAGCACTTGCAAAGTCTTAGGGTGGAAGAGAATTGAGCATAACCCCTCTGAAGCACTCCAGGTCCTCATGGAGAAGATGGCAGCAGCCCACTACAGACCACAGACACTGACTGAGAGTGAGTCCCTCAATACTGTTCCATCTGTGCTCTCAATAACTGGTGTAGCTGAATACATCTACTGAAGACTGAAAGCAGAATAGTTAACCGAAATCCCGAGCCACTCTGGGTACTAAGCCAGGATCAGACCAGAAGTGAAAGAAAAATCAACCCTTAGCAACACAAGGAGTTGGCAGGCTATAAAGCACAGAGAAGTCAGTCATCCAGGGCTCAGATCCCCAGGCCTGCTGAAGGAAAAGTCCTGAGCCCACTGCCCTCGAATCATACAAAACTATTGGTGAACCAACACTAAAATGCTTGTTGAATGAACAGATAATAAATAACACATTACTTTCATGACCCCCCCCCCATTCCTACATATTA
>NW_025999853.1:14058968-14090622 GCF_001458135.2 Marmota marmota marmota
CCCCCATTCCTACATATTAAGGCTTTCATAACTACCTTTTCGGCCGCATCTCGTCATAGTACCTTCTCTCTGCAAGTATGCCTAAAATTTACAATTGTTTCTGTGCTCATACTGTTCCCACACACTTGAGTATAAAATAAAATCTCTTCAGTCATTCTTTTCTAAATTTGCCCCAGCAAATTGCTCCTTTTCTGTGTTTCCAACATCATTTTGTTCAGACAGTTCTGCTATTATGCCATAAATATTTATGTATTCCTGAAAAACCTCACTCTTTAAAACTGTGTATTGAAAATAATAGGACTTAGGAAAAAAGAATTGAGGTCCACCACTCAAAACTTATGCAACTTTGTCACAGAGCACTAACAAAAACAAATCTTAATAAAAATACTAGGACAGTTTTAAAAACATGGTCTAATAGATAAATATTGAATAAGACACTTTACCTTAAAAAAGTGATGGTTACTTAATGGAAGAAGATAGAATGCAGAAAGATTGGGGCTGTCAAGTTATAGAGGCAAGGACAAAATGCTACCCCCCCCCAATCCCCACAAATGGGGAATAACCACAAAATAAGTGCTTCTAACACAGACCATATAGCCACACCAAGTTAAGAGAAAGTCAGAGGAGATGGACATTGACAGGGGCTTCATTAAGCTTTTTACATGCACTTTACTTTGGCTGCTATTATAACAATGAAATTTCCCAATTGTTTTGTCAACTCTGCCCGATTTACCAATCACAAAAGAACTAATTCACATAAAACACCTATCATAGAAGGATGTACTGTATCTGTCCTGAATAAACTACAAGTCCTTTTTGGGTACAGAGGTCATTTTTGTATCTGGTACATAAACGAGGTACACGGTAAATGCCAAAATAATTTTTCTTTAAAATATACTTTTCTAATATTAAAAACTACATTTTAAAAATATTTTAAACATAAAAAAGAAATATTCACAAACAAAAACTGCACATCTCCAATATTCTTACTCATTATAATCCCAAGTAACTATAGACTAGAAGGGGAGGGAGGAAGAAACCCCACAAAAGATTCTAATAATTGAAAATGGCTTCCAAAAATACTGAAATAAGTAAAAGGAAGCAAAATTCTAAAACACATTCAAAGGATGAGATAGGCAAGAATAAGGAAATTTTTCTATATTACATATGTTATATTATTACATTCTGATGCATTCTATATAAAAATATTTAGAATTAATTTAAAAATAAAACACTTAACAGGTGATCTATAAGTACTGATATAAGAACTACACATGAGTTTACAAGAATCTGTTCACAATTTGAAGATTAAAAAAAATTCCAGAATAGCAGTCTGCATGCTAGACTTCCCTGTCAAGCTATCTAGGTAAATGGGCCTGTTCCTGGTTGATAGTCAATAAATGCAGTACAACTAGATCAACAAAATCTATCACATTTTCTATGGTTTTATGTTCACAATAATTTAGATAAAAAGTAGTAACCATTACTTATAGTTCTGGTTTTACACTAATAAAAATAAACAAACAAATGCAAGGTTTAGATACAGTAATTTCTCAATTACTACCTAAAGTCATCCAATGTTTCCTGTATCATATTCTGAATGAAACGGATTTGAACAGATGTCAATGGTGCATTTGGTCGATTGTTTCCGATAGTATCAACTATTTTCTCTGAGAGTGAACTGGCAACTCCAGCAGTGACAGAGGATGCTATCTTTGGATCTAAAATAAAGAATGGAGAAAATATGAATGGATTAAGAGACATAAAACATTTCTAAATAAGATTTGGCATGAGGGAACTTGAAAAACTGGCAAAGAACAGTGTTCGTCTGATATTTAGAAAAATTCACTGTCTAGAATACAATTTTAAAAAATTTTATATGACATTATTTCTAATAGTCATTTATAAACTGCCAACTGTCTAATGTAATAATATGATAGAGGAATTAATCTTGAAGAATCTCTGAACCATTTCTTCTAATAAAAGACGAATGAGACAAGCTATACCACAAACCAGATAAAGCAAGACTATCAAAAACAAACAGAAGGAGGGTAGGAGTAAAGTAGTGCTATAGGCAAAGTCTTGGCATTTCAGCTAATGCAATACACCCACAGAAACCTTAAAGTAAAATACAAATAGTTATATAAAGAGTTGCTCCTATATGAAGAGTTCTTTTATACAGAATATTCTTAGAGGTGAACTTCAAACTCTTTAAATTGCAATCAAGTTTTATGAGTCTGTGGCTTAAAATCTAAGAGAAAGATTTAAATATGAAGAAGAAAAACTACAATTTAGGTAGTTAACCATCCCTTTTCAAAGGGTCCTAAATTATAATTCTATCTGTACCATATTTAATAAAATCCTTACATATTAGATTGAAAATGAAATTCACACAAAAAGGGGAGGAAATCAATATTGCTGAACTTAATCATTCATATACATATGTCATTGTTTTCTAGACACTAGACAAGCCAATAAACTTTAAAGTCCTTGATTTTTTTTTTAGTCTATGATCACTCTATCCTTTTTAAGTTAAATATTTGGAGGACTTTTCAATTTAACATTTTCAAACATTATGAAGTTTTATGTACTTACTTGGAGTTGAAGATCCATTAACTGGTGGTTCATATATGAACTGAGCTTCAAATTCTTTCTCTGGCTTTTCAAATTTCTCAAGATTTCTTGTTTGGTTAGACGATGGAGAATTATTTAGATTTCCAGTTTCAGTACCAGAAGAGATCAACTTTGCAAACTTTATATTTAAAACAAAATAATTTTTAATATACTTAATTTCTTGTTTTACCCATATTACTAATAAATTTTTTACCTATTTCTCCTACCACTCCCTCCCCCTTTTAACAGAAGACAGGGTTGGGGAAATGAAGGAAGAATACAAAGAGAAAAAAATATTCTGGGACTAGCAGCAAAATAAATTAATTTTACAGATCAAAAACAATCTCTGCAATAACATCATAAGGAAAAATAACTAATTTACTAAGCATCTTCTGAACATAATTTAAAATGAAAATTATTGGCCAAAATTAAAAAAAAAATCCCCAAACTCTTATGCGACACCACACAAAAATATTAAAAAACAAATCAAAAGACGTATTTACTCCATAATTATCTTTTAATATTATTCTAAAAAATAAATGTGAAAACAAATAAACACATACTATACACCTAACTGACTTGGCCTTCCTATAACAGATTTTGAACGCTTACATAAGAAATTAATTCTATATTGGATACTGTATTTTTCATAAAATGGAATAATGATTAATTTCATTCTTAGCACCATCAAATTTGCTCTAAAACTTAGAGCAAACATCTTAACCACCAACTTGATGTTTTATGCTGCAATGGAAATATATTATTAAATTCAGGTAACAAGTGTTCTTACATAGACAGTACAGCAAATATTTACCTTAAGAAAAAATAGTATACATTTATATCTGCTGTTACCTTCAACATAGCCAAAGACAGATTTCAAAAATATTCTTTAGTTGTTAAAAAGTAAATATTATTCTACCTAGTAAGTGCACAGCACTCTCATTAATTAGGATATATCCTGGCAGCCACTCACTTTCTAGTGACAAAGTGACTTCAGTATCATTTTCAGGCACATACCTGTTTGAAGGAATCTTTAGGATCCTGTTTTCCGAGAAATGCTTTCTTAGACTCAGCTATCAGATCATGATTTTCATTTTCTTCTTTCCCTGGAGATCCCATAAAGACATTGAGAGGACTAGAATTCAATGCTGAAGTATTTAAAGTTACTGGATTTTTTCTTGGAGGAAACACTGAGTTCAGTTGTGGTAGAAAGTCAAAGCCTGAAGAAAAGGAGAACAAAAATGGTACATGATATCCTTTATCTTGGATATTTAAAATAAACACTTAATAGAGTCAGAATAACATAGCCAAACACATAGGAACTTGAGTCAGAAGACTAGTTTCTCAGCTATTCCCCTTAAATGATGTATACTCTTAGGCACAAATTTAAAAATCTTAAACCTACTTCCTGATATGTAAATGTGAATGATGATCTCTCTCTCTCTTAAGAGTAGTGAGGCTTAAAAAATATTACATGTGAAAATACCTTGAAAACACAAGGAATGCTTTATTAGTTTTTGATAAATGAAGAGGGTTAATTTGGTATGTATCTGTGGCATGTATCTTAGTAGGCAGCCTCTAAGATGGCTTCTGACTCATCTTTTGACACCCACGCCCTTGTGTATTCCTCTTTCTTTGAATATGAGTTAGACCTGGGAATTTTCTTCTAACAAAGAGAATATGGCAAAAATACTAGGATGCCATTTCCAAGATAAGGTTACAAACACACTGTGACTTCTATCTTGGGTGCTTTCTCTCACTCTTTCACTCACCTATTCTGAGGAAAATAGCTGTTCTATGGTCAGCTTTCCCATAGAGATGCTTAACTGTCAAGGAACTAATGTCTCTAGCCAAAAGCCATATGAATGAGCTTGAAAGCAGATTTTTGCCCAGTTGAGTTTTGAATTGAATGCAGCTCTGGCTGATACCCTAATTGAAGCATCAAGAGAGATCTGAAGGCAAAATCATCTAATCAAATTATGCCCAGACTGTCAATCCACAGAAGTAATAAAATGATGTTTGTTCTGTTAAGCCTCAAAATGTTGGGGTGACTTGTTACACAGCAACAGATAATCCAACAGCATTTTTAATTTTCATGAAAATACTTCTAAATAGTTCTTACCATCTCCTCTGCCTACAGACTCATCAACTCCCTTGTTAACTTCACCATCTACAATAAAATTTAAAAAAATCAAATTTTAAAGTAGTGAAAAATAAGCCATAGCAACTTAAGACTTCCAATTCTTTCCCCAAGGAGTTCAGAGACTATCAATCTTAAGAAGGAGTGAATGAGGTTAAAGATTAAAGCTAGTACTTATTTAAACTTCCCTTTTCATTCTTTTAGCTTCATTCTTCCAAGTTTACATAGTCAGAAGGAATAAACATGTGTATTTGTATAGAATTATTGGTTATCTTCTGCCTTACCCTAGTCAGAAAATAACCACTTAAATTTCTGGGTCAGAATCTCCTATCTTTCACCTAATGAAAAAGGAAGGATCCTTTTAGTATAAAGAGAAAATCAAAGTACATAGTTAAAAAGAGTAAAGAAGGGAAGGAAGGTGGGTGAGGTGCCGTACTCCTCTAATCCCAGTGGCTTCAGGCAAGCTTACAATGCAATTAAACTCCAGTTTCTCCATCTCTACAATGGGATAACGCCTTAATCATCTTGTTTGGGGGCTCAACTGAAATAACACAAATATTGTGCAAGTATTACAATGTTATAAAAAACACTAGGTTTTATTTTTATTTTAATGCAGAATGTGTAAGATTATTTCAATGCTATATTATTCATCGATTAAAAAAACACTCAATTTTAACAGATTAATAGAAAAATGGACAAGTCACTAAAAAATTCACCAGAAATTCAAATGACTAATGAACATGATTATTATATTAGTGTTTCAGACCTAGTAACTGTATATAATATGACCGCTACACACAATCTTATAAATTTCCTCTTAAAAGAGAAATACTTTTATTTACAAGATGAAGAAATCAAGACAAAAACAGATTAAGTCTTTTACTTAGAGAGCTGCATCCTTGAGATTAAAAGAAAAATCCCTCAACAATGAAAACTCTCAGCACTATATTTAGTAACTATGTTTTTCCATATTAATAACATAAAACTCTAAAAGAATTGAGGACATATGCCTCAAATTTTCATCACATTTTTAAAAAACAATAAAAGTAATTAAAGGAAAAATTAACTTAATCATTTCTCTTAAAACTCATTTAAAAAATTTAATTTATAACTCTTACAAAAAGCCCTTCCTACATTCTTCAATGCAAAAGGTGCTCTAAGCAGGTTTCAGAAGCCAAGTTACCCAACTCAGGGCTGATCCTAGAAAGCTTTCTCAATTCTAGCCACTCTTTCCTTAGTTTTTGGTGCTGGAGCTTGAACTCAGGGGCACTCAACCACTTAGCCATATCCCTTCAGTTGCTTAGCACTTTTGCTGAGGCTGTTTTCTTTCTTTTGCTAAGGCTCGAGATCCTCCTGCCCCAGCCAACCGAGCCACTGGGATTAGAGGAGTGCGCCACCTCACCCGCCTTCCTTCCCTTCTTTACTCTTTTTAACTATGTACTTTGATTTTCTCTTGTACTAAAAGGATCCTTCCTTTTTCATTAGGTGAAAGATAGGAGATTCTGACCCAGAAATTTAAGTGGTTATTTTCTGACTAGGGTAAGGCAGAAGATAACCAATAATTCTATACAAATACACGTTTATTCCTTCTGACTATGTAAACTTGGGAAAGACAACATTAAAATAAAAATGAAGTTGTAAAAATCCTAAGTGGATGTAACAATTTCAAGAACCTAATACTGGGGCTGGGATTGTAACTCTGTGGTAGAACTCTTGCCTCACACCTGTGAGGCACTGGGCTCAATCCTCAGAACCACATAAAAAATATAAATAAATAAAATAAAGATATCATGTCCATCTACAACTAAAAAAACAAAAACCTGATATTTTGATTCTCTCTAAGCTTTCACTACTATAAATAAAACTGTAAACCCACAAATCTTTGTAGGCTTCTCTGAATATTTTCTAAGGTAAATTTGTAGAAATGGAATTAATAGGCCAAAAAATATGATTAATTTAACTCTTCCAAATTACCCTCTAGATATTTACCCAATTATTGATTACATTACTATAAATAGTAAGATGTTCCCACATCTTAAGTACAGCATCTAAAGTACAGCACCTAAAAATACATCAAAAGATGAACATTAGCACCTAAAAAGTACAGCTAAATACTGTCTTAGTTCCCACCTATCAAGCCAGCAAAGACTTAATGGCAATATTTTTAATATATATTATGTATACACACAAGCACAAAATATGGTACTTTCATACACAGCATAAATGAGGAGGTATTCTATCATATGGCCATATACTCTGTGAAAACATTTAACAAATATCAATTAAACACTAATAATCTAGGGCTGGGGTTGTAGCTCAGTGGTTGAGCACTCGCCTAGCATGTGCATGAGATCCTGGGTTCGATCCTCAGCACCACATAAAAATAAATAAATAAATAAAGTTCAATGTAGTTAAACTTCCTATTAAAAAAAAAAAGAAAAAAGACCCCACTAACAATTCTAAATTTTTTAAACTAGGAAGATATTTTTTGCATACCAAAACATCCAAAATTTTAGGGAGACTTATTTTGAAGTAGATACAAGTAAAAGACTGCCTATAAAGGTAAAACTTCCTTTAAGAAATTATTTTGGTTGGCTAGGGCTCAGTGGTATAGCACTGGTCTAGCATTCATAAAGCCCTGAGGTTTGATACCCAGCACCATAGTAAAGAAAGAAATTTTTGTGGAATTAAAATACTAATTTGAGAACTATTTGCATAGTTACCATGTGAAAATTACCAATAACTACTTTAGAATTATATTATCTGCAATATCAAAAAATATATTTTTATATGTGATAGAGTATATATGTAAAATATCAGAAAAATGTTGCTCAGGACAAGAGAAAATAAGCCAATTGGTCTTAATTAACTTGAGTATACAAAAAATATTACCCACATTTTAGGAGGAGAATGTAATGACCACCAGCAAGAGAACGTGATCCACCCATCTGAATACACTTACCATCTCTGATAGGTGAGAACATGTCCCCTAAACTACTTTTCCCAGTATCATCAAAGCTGGAGAAATCCTGACTTTTTCCACTGTCAGTTTCCTTAGATAAAATATCTGTATTTATGCTTCGAGGAAAACCTTAGATGAATTAGATTAAAAAAAAAAAAGTTGTTATTAAATCTAATTAAACATCATCAGAAGCTAAGTTGAAAAAATTATCAATATTACCCATTTTTTAGAAATTTACAACTGTGAGCATCCGTGAAAAAAAGCAGAATATGACAATAATTAAGCCAATCAGCACTTTCATGGAATGAAGGGCTCCTCAAAAGCAAAAAGCTTATCTGTTCATACAGCAACACTTTATTTTAGCCATTTTAATGGAAAATTTCTGAAATAATTTACACACTTGGCTGCCCTCTGAACACAGCTTACTTTTGTTGTGAACTCTTGGGTTCATCTACAAATGATGGAGGCAAAAAGTCTGGCAGGTATGTAGTACAATGCCTAACAAACAAGATTCATTACACAACACTAAAGAGGTTGCAGCAGTTTATTTTCTCTGGCAGTATATAATGCAGGGACTTTGTAAGAGGAACTCTGTAGGATCAGTAGCTTCTTGCTCATTTCTGGGTTAAGGAATGAGTTCTTGAGATTTGAGAAGTTGGATGAAAATCTGGGAATGGTAGCACATTACTGTGCTATATTTTAAAGTGTTTTATTTAGCATCTCAGTCTCAAATGAAAACTGCAAACCCTAGGATAAAAACAAAGAATGGACTATTGTATATCCAAAAATGTCCATGTCTTGCTAACAGAATAAATTTTTCTAATAACAACTGCTAGAAAGCTAAAACATAACCAAATCATTTGAATATCACAACCACTGAAAAGTGTTTACCATAAGAGTTAAACTGTTATAAAGAGACATTTTCTCTCCTTCTTTCTAGGTCTAACTCCAGCCTATAATAATATGCAAGCTTTAACATGCACAAATTAAATAAAAAAAAAAAAAAAGTTTGGTATCATATAAAAACAGTGCTAAAGCCTTAGTTTTGACTTCTTAAACAAATGTTTTGTACTAAAAATGAGCACCAGAAACAAGTCTTCAGAGATTCTTTTCAATATCTAAATCAGGACAACTTTAGTAGAAGCAACAATAATTACACAAAGCATAAAACAATGAGAGTGATGGTGATGATCATGAAGATAACAGTATCAGCAATACCACCATCCACTGTCTGCCTTGTGCCAGATACTTGTGATACATTTTTTCTGATTTTCACAAAATCCTAAAAGCTAAATATTATTATCTCAATATATGGAGGGAACAAATGAAAGTCTGGCATGTTAAGAAAGCGGTCTAAAGCTGTCTAGATAGGAAGTAATAGATCTAAGATTTAAGTCTAATTACTCTCAATGCTTCCCAGGGGAAAAAAATGTGTTTTGTGTGTGTGTGTAAAGATGTGTGTATGCGTGTGTGTGCATACATGTTTGAAGGAAAGAATGAGGAGGCCAATGTAACAAAATTTACAAAGTGGTGAATTTGCTAAAAGCTCAGGAGTTATTTGAGTAATATTAAAAACTTTCTGTAAATTAGCAATTATTTCAAAATAAAGTTAATAAATAAAAATCTTTAACTGTGGGGGCAGAGCAAACAATCATTTTGCCAGAAATTTTGTGTATTTGCCTACCATTATCATTCATCAGTGACCCAACAGACCCATCTTTCATTTCCTAATTAATGTTGTCATCCTTAAATAAGAGACTCCTTATTAAAAACTAGATACATAACAGTGAGACTTGAGTTTAGAGTAAATGAGAGAACTTATTTTTTAAAAATATGAATCAAATTAATATGTTTCTAAAGAATTTTTTAACTTATTGGCAATTTTCATAATACAGTTAATTCTAACAAATTGGCTGACATTACTCAAAGTCATATTTCAAAAAGAACTTATTCTTTTAGGTAAATAGCAATGGTATTTGTCTCCAAGAGTCCTTAAATAAGCACCCAATTATTTTCTATACATAGTGACTATTCTATAAGGATGATATAGATATTCACAGGAAATTGATAGTAAATATACTTAAAAAAAAACTATTCCATACTATCAAGGTCAACAAATTAAAGTTTTGCTGCTACTTGGAAATATTAAAACTCCAACCCAGAAGATACCAACAATGATTTTTGCCAAACTACCTATCTTGAAAACTTAAAAATATATGAATATATTGAGCATATTTCAAAACTAGTTTGCCATTAAGACTTTTAAAAGTACTGCAAATTGATGATATAGCCTAATATACTGAAAACAAAAAGGTTTTCAGCAATATGGTCTTTACTGGGAATAAGGGATGTTTTCTATTTTAAGTATGATGAAGCTTATTATAATACCTTCCCAAAGTCTACAGGAACTTTTGTATCAGAACCATCTCATCAATGATTATCAGAATAGAAGAAATCATTGATAAATAAAAAAATAAATGAATATGTTGCAATTTAACAAACTGCTAATGTATTGCTTAATATATGCCAGGTACTATTGAGCACCTAAAAATATTAATTACAGCACCTTACTTTTCATTCTGAAATATAAAATAAAAGGAGTCATTAACAGCTTTTTTTTTTAACTATTCAGTCAAATTATAATGAACATCAAAGTTTCATATTCTCTATTGAAAACACAATGGAAAGTCACCTAGTGTTTGGTAACACTGAAGATGAATGATTTCTAAGTTGGCATCATTCCATTTTTTAAGATAATCACTATTTCCTACAATAGAAGTTTAAATAAATAGAATAAGTGCCTTTCATGAATTAAAAAAAAAAAAAAACTTATATCCAAAGTTAAAATTTTCATTTCTTCAATGACATCTACTGATAATTTTACCTAAATCTCAAATGAATTTTGAGATAAACATTCTTAAAGAAAGTGCTAATTAAATATATTTGGGGAAGAAAAAAACCCCAAATTCTACATACATAACATTTACCTGCTTTGTCCTGAACAGCAACTGTTGCTTTCCCCACAGCTGTTGTCATGGGTTGCGGGAGAACTGTGGAAATGGAAGTAGCAGTTGCTTCTCTGACAATTCCAGAATTCTGAATTCCTCCACCAATGGTGCTCGCATTAATGGCTCGTTTATTCGCTGCTGTGACCTTATTTGAACAGTTTTTATTTAAACTGGACTAAAATGTAATGAAACATTTAAAGGATCAGGTTACTAATATTTTCTACTATACGTTAATATTTTATATTCTCTATTAGATTAAAAACATTTTCTTCCCTTACATATCTTAAGCTTGGTGTTGGATCTAAGTTTTCTTCTAAACCAATAAAAATACTTTTAAATACTTTTAAAGACAGAGAAAATTAAGTACCCACAAATTTTTAAAACTAAGTATCAGAGGGCTTTATGCTAAAGTTATTTAAAATGCTGTCATATAATTATGAACCAATATACTGCATTTAAGTGAAAAAAATTTACATATTTTGAGCTAGAATTTTTTACTAAAATAAAAAATGCTGAAAATATCTCACCTTAGTAAGAGCAGTGGAGTACTGAAATGCTATACACTGCACAGATGTCTTGTGAGCACTGATGGTTTTAACTGGTGATTTCAACATCCTTAAATCATATTGATATATTTTCCCACGGGAAGATCCAATAGCCAAAGTGGCTCCATCTGGCATAAAATCAACTGCAGTCAGAGGAGTGTCGGCCACCAAAGTTTTCACTACCCTTTAGAAAAGGGAACAAAGTATATGCAGATATGTGTATAAGCTTATGTGATATAAATGTTTACTAACCAAGTTAGAATTGGGTAAACAGCATACACATCCCAAACACTTGTTTAAAGTAGAATTTTAGAATCTGTCTTAAGAGACATTTCTAATAAAATGACATGTAAGTAACTGCTGAATGTTACATCCTATTTTTCTATTCACTTTCAATAAGTTCAAATCTACATCAACCAGAATGTAGAAAACAGCACCTTGAGTAATTATTATCTTGGAAGTGAATGTGACATAATACTTCACAAAAAGGGTTTCTAGCCTCAGGGTTGATGAAGCTCTAAGTAACCACTTTCCATTTACTGAACTGCTTAGGTCTCAAGAGGACCATGACCTTTCACAGGGAAGCAGCTGCTACTTTGTTCTCAGTTGTACACTTCTTGACCAAAAAGCTAAAAGGAACAGAGTCCATGTAGCTTGATCCTGAAGAAGCTAACACAGAAATATGGATTCTGATCTGCTGAAGCTGATCTCTTTGCCTGTGTGTTTAGTGTGAGAAGAATGGCTTGCTAACTCAGAAGAGAGTGAAAAAAGGAACAGTAAAAACTCTAGCATCCTAACAAGGCCTGACAGTGGGAACTTCCCATCAGGTATCTTGAATACAGCTCTAGCACTCTTGTAGCTGGTTTTTGTTTACGTAACTGATCCAGCACACCCATAACTGAAGAAAGAAGAAAAATGGGCCCAGATGTTTAGAAGATCATCTAGGGGGCCATAATCCTCCAGGGATATTTGACAATATTTGGAGAAACTTTAGGCTGTCATGACTCTGGCAACGATAATAGGATTTAATAGGTAGAGGCCAGGGATACTGCAAAATACCCTACAATAATTGGAACAGCCCCCCACAACACAGAATTATCCAGTCCACAATGTCAACAGTTTAGGAAACTTTGATCTAGAAAATAAATTAATTTTAAAGCAAATTAATCATAATGCTTTAAAAATATGTATTTACAAAAAAGAATAGTAAGCATGCTAAAGTAAAGACATGAAAACATTAAGATGTCATCCCTCAATATTTATATTTCAAAAATACCCTAAGTAATATCCATACTCCTATCAATTTTTTCTGCATGAAAAGAAAAAGAGCTTGATTTTACTAGCTATATATATTAAGTGTAAAAACATTAGATCCCCTGGACATTAGCCAGCAGTCTATGTTTGTTAATAAAATAACTATTTTTTTTAAACTAAAGTAAGATATGAGCACATCACACTTACTTCTTACTTGAAGTGTCATAGAGGATGATTCTTTTATCCAAGCCTATGGTTACAAACAGCAATTCATTGACAGGAGAAAAACAGATGCCTGAAGCTGGAGCTTTATGCGTACTATCAAAGTTATGATATGAACTCTGACTATTCACATCCCAGAGAGTTACTACTCCATTATCTGAAACACTGCCCAATAGCGATTTCTTGAACAAGGAGTACTTCAAGTGCCGAACAGACTATAAAAATAAAAGAATAAGTTTTACATAATGGTAAGCATTCATAAAGACATTTTATATAAGCTATAAATAATAGTCAACTATACATTTCACATGGGGTTTATGACTTCTCTAGTTTCAAGACTGACGTATTTCTATCACAACAATCACACTATTATTTTGGGGGTGTAAAATGAACCCGAAACATGCAAATATTCTATTAATTGAATATCTGTCATGATTTTATCTCATATAGAGATTGCCTACATTATGTCCATTAGGGTTAGAACATTCACCATAAATACTGGACTTGATCAGAGACAAATCATGAACAAGTATAAAGGAACACTAGGAGAGAATAAGCAATAATATTTCACATTTGTTTTCTATATATACTTTAGGTATCTGGGTATGTTTGAGTATGTGATAAACTGACAACTTAACACCTGAAGCATAATAAGACATTAAACCCTAAAGGAGGAACTGGCAATGCTACAGACCTGAGATAAATTATATCCACTCTTTCAAAAGTATCAGCCTAAGAGCAATGTTGGCCATTTTCTAAACAATAATCCCTGAGGCAGTGAAAACATTCTCCATTTCCAGTTTTTAATGCACCAAAATAAATAAAGACACAGGATGGGTAAACAGGTCTTACATTACAACAGATTGAATTTTACCTATTTTTCCAAAAAATGACACTCAAACTACTGATATTATAATGCATCATAAGAATTAAGTACTTGACTTTTAAGCTACTTTCCCCTGCAAATTTATAAACTATGTAATTCTACGATGTTTTTTTAAAAATAACAGGCATTTACCTTCCATAACAAAAAATGTTTAGGAATAACATAAAACAAACTCTAACTAAGGAAACCAAGTATTTGCTATCAAACATCTAGGGTAAGATAACTATTATGTTCACCCATTACATTTGGCTCTGTTTTTCATATAGCTAAAGTACAAAAAGAAAGTATTGGTTTATATATTTTTCATTTTTGTTGAGAAAAAGCATATACACTTGAATAGACAAATCCTTCCTCTGGTCTACATTCAAGAATAAACCTCATGAATTTTGACTACATAAGACAGAATTCTTTAGTGAATTATAATTAATGGTTTAGAGTCATGTGCCAACCTATCAAAACATAAGGCAAACATTAATTTTCAAGGATTTCCACAGCACTTTGTGTTCATATACTTACGATCCTCCACATGATCTAAATTTAGATGAAATGCACAAGCAGAAGTGAAAGAAAGAGAACACCATAAAAACATAGATCCATGGATTCTCAAAGTTTATAAAGTTCAAACTGATATTAGCCACAGCAAAAATTTACCTAAAACCTTCTTAAAATATGGTTATCCAGAATCTGTCTGAGTATATCAGGGAACAAGGAGCTTACCACTTTATATAATAAAACATAAATAGTTAAAACATATTTCTTGACTCACAAAAGCTAAATTATATATATTGCTTCAAGTTCTTAAGATCAACATGGCAACTTATTAAGAAAAAAAGGCGACAGATAATCATAAATGTTATTCTCAGATAAACCTGGCTTTAGGTAGAGGTTTAGCCAAACTAGCCATGATTTAGGTAAATACTTAAATTCTCCAAACATTAATATTCTCATTTATAAAATATAAAAGACTTTTGTTTGCCTATCAAGACTCTTTTGAGGATTAAATGGCAGTTCTGCAGATTCAGATGGACAGTAGCTTTCACCACTGTCTCATAGTTCATAATACTTTGTTCACTGTTGCTTGTATACCCATCATTCGATCAATTTTTAGACTTCATTTTTCTTTCCTTATGGTGCCAGGAATGAAACCCAGGGTTTGGGCTTATTAAGCAAGTAGAAAGCACAAACTCTGGGCTATGTCCCTAACCCTCCTGGGTTTCTTTCTTTTCCTTCCTTCTTTCTTTTCTTCCTTCCCTGCGCGCCCCCCTCCCTTTCCTTCCTTCCTATCTTCTCTTTTCTCTGTTTTTAAAATTTTGAGACAGGTTCTGGTTAAGTAGCCAGTCCAGGCTGGCCTCAAACTGCAATCCTCCTGCTTCAGGCTACACCATCACACCCAGCTCCTACAAAGATTTTTTTTAAAAGATTCATAAGTAAGCACACCAACTTCTATAAACGTCTATTCTTTGATCCTGTATTAATATTAATAGGATATCATTTCTGAACTTTCTACATCTATTGTATCATCAGTCTTAACTTGTTAAGCACTTATTTTGTTAGATTATAAACTATTTCAAGAAAAAAAAGTTCTACAAAAAAATCAACTGATTACAATAATCTAATGCTGCACATTTAAGTTACCTCCATTTCCAAGTACCTGACTACTACAGTTTCTTTAAAAAAAAAAACAAACAGCTAATTTGCAAAATAATTTGTATCTCATTGTTGTTCTTGCTTTAAAAGGTCCTGGTTGAAAAATAATATGACCATCTGTCTCTCTCCTTTTGTGAACTGCCCATTAATACACTTTGCCTATTTTTACTGGGTTAAGATTTTTTAAAAGTACTAACTTACAAATCTTAGTATAAGGCCATAAACACTCTTAGAGGTTATAAATATTTTTCCCATTTCCTTTTAGTTTTACTGATGTTTTTTTCTTGCTTTCTATCATAGGTTTTAAATTTTTACATATTTAAATTTTCTGGACTTGTCTCCCCTTATGACTTAGAAACAGAAAAGAAAATACATTCATGATATTTTCTTATTGCCTTAGTGTGTAGTATATATATTGCATGTGGACATATGCATACACACATAAATATACATATGTAGTTTCCCTTTTGACTCCTTCCCCTCCCCTTTCCTTGATTCCCAGGTCTTCTTTCAAAAGCACTAGCTGATAACCTCTTATCACCTGAGCTACTGCATGTTTAACCCACTTCCACTCTCAATGGTTTCCTAGCAATCCTTCCTAGTATTGTAGAAACACCATCTTCAAAATGGAAATCTGAACAGATTTCTCTTCTGCTTAGAGAAAGATCTTAATTGGAGAATTCTGGGAAATAATGATTATAATAGTGGCATTTCTTTAAACTCTTCTTAAATTCCACTACTCATATGTATGTGTGCAGAAAAGCAGACCTGAGACTTCTTTAGCAAGTTCTGCTTTCAAGGTTGGTCCTTGGCTGGCATTTGGGAACTTGAATTTTGGGTGGTTCCCATTATACCTGATAGGAGTGGTTCGCTATGCCTAAACTATTTGGGCAAAAGATGAGGTGTATGGATGAACATCTGCTTTCCTTCTAGGAGTCTGGAATTTTGGCATATATGAGTAGCCAGAGAGGCTGCATTAGTGGAAGGCTGCCAACCCAAAGGAACTCTGCCCTAAGGTACTGTCTGTTCTTTGGACCCACTTATCTACCCACAATGCATTTATTCTCTCATTAAGTGCCTATGGTCCCCACTTCTCTCATTTAAAGAAGGGTATATAAGCTTCTAAATAACTAGCTTCCAATAAAAACTTACTTGCAAGCTTTTCCTGGTAGATAACATTTCATACAATGTCACAATTTTATGCTGGAAAAATTAAGCACATTATCTCTGTTGATGCTTACAAAAATGTCTTGGCTTGACACGCTCAGCACTTTGAACTAGAGAATCAGCCTCCGGATTCTCTGACCTCACAACACCTACTCCAAACTCCTCCTACAAATCACTGGATCCTCCTTCTGGAATTACAGGGAATGGCTTTCACTAAGTTCCCTTGCCTAAGGAGTTCATCCAGAAGGAATAAAATCATCTTGGAAATCTCACTAAATCAGGGAAAATTAATCACAGAAGAAACTAAAGGTCATCACTATACATACTGGACAGACTTCCCATCCCTTCTGCGGATGTCATCTGAGAGACTGCCTTTGTTCACAGCACAATTTTCAACTTCCCATAACTCGTCTTAACCCCTCCCAAACTCAGAGGAACTCTGCCCTAGGAACTATCTGTTCTTTGGACCCACTCCTCTCCCCACAATGCATTTATTCTCTCAGAAAGTGCCTATGGTCCCCATTTCTCTCATTTAAAGAAGGGTATATAAGCTTCTAAATCTTACTCAATTATTGGGTACTCAGTTTTCATTCTTACCTCTCCTGTTATCAGATGTTTAGTTTATTTCAGCAAATTCAATCTACTGAACCTTCAGAGGGCAGAAAGTGAAGCTACCTAGGTGAGTTAACTTGTCCTCTGCAAATTGTCCTTTGTAAACTTGCTTTTTGTTTTCTTTCCCTAGCTTTTTAAATTCTAAATAAGACATTAAGAGCTACAATAAGTTATTCCAGAAAAAGGAAACAAGGGAAACATTATCATAAGGCCTTCTAATCAATAATCTTTCTGCAGATATACACAAGCCAAAACATCTGATAACTATCAGATAATATCAGAAAATAGACCACTGTAGGATTAGTGATTATTCTGGTGCCACCCATCTGTGGCTGAAGATACACTTCCTTAAATTTCCTATATAAGCCCTTCACTTGCAGGTATTAGCTAAGATGGTCCCTAGGACAATGGTGATAGTACAGCCATCTTCTAATCAACCAGGCAGATTGTGGTAATAAGGTTCTTTCTATACCTCTGCTTTGCCCCTCAACTACTTGGACTAACTGAGCTTTCATTGGGCTACCACCAGACCAAGGTTTTGTGTGACAACATTCCCTCCACCCCTACATGTTGTTGGGGAGATGACTCTTGGAAGCTCACACTTAGTTTCCCATGGACTTCCCCCATGTGCATTTTCTCTTTACTGATTTTGCTCTATATCCTTTCATCATAATAAATCATAGTTGTGTGATTATACACTGAGTCTTGTGAATTCTTCTACTGGGGTCTTAAAGGACCCCCACCCCCATACAGTATGTGAAGGGGTATGTGCATGTGTCTGTGCTTAACAGACAGATAATAAAGTAGATAGAACTAAAATTCCATGTATATTTACAATAAAACTAGACAGTCATATATTTACATTAATTCCCCCCAAAACATGCTGGCAGGTCAATTAACAGCCATGAGGAGTCCTTCATGGTAGTGTCTATATAAAAAGAAACAGAGGGAAATAATATGAAGTTTGAAACAGATCTGAAAACAAAGCCACACAGTATTTACAGAAAAGCGTGGTGGCAAATTTCAACTCTAACCAGGAATACCCATTATATTACCAGGTCTTTTCAGGTCTATGAAAGTTCTGAAGGGCTACAGCAGTTTAGACCTTGTGAATCCCCAAAATTATCAGCCAAAGTGCCTCCCTGTCACTGAGGAGACTGCTGGGAGCAGAAGTAAACCTGGGCAAGCTGGAGCAACAGAAAAAAAACAAAGGTTCACATTCAGTTGGAGAAATAGAACAAACCAGGGAACCCCAGAAAGCAAGATAACACTTCTTTTTATTTTTTTTTTAAAGAAACCTACCTTAAAACAAGAGGGAGCTCTGTGAAATTACATACCCTGAACCCCATCTCTGTCTAGAAGTTCAAGGAAACTAATTTCAGAGATACACTCCACATATAATTACTGTGAGAACAAAGAAAACAAGAAGACATTCTCAATTGATAGCCAAAAGGACAACAAAAAAATGACACAAGACCCTTTAAAACATAAGTTAGAATTAGAAAACTAAAAAATGAGATATAAGAACTTGAAAAAGAATTAAAATTTTTAAAATTCTCTTTAAAAATGAAGGCTAATTTAGAAGAAATACAAGAATGAACAAACATAACAGAGAATATCTAGAAGTAAAAAGAAATTTTTAAAAATCAAAAAGAATAAAAAAGAATTTAGGAAAAAAAAGACAACTGAAAATAAGAAAAGATATCCAACAACAACAATATGACAAAGATAGGGAAAAACAACAAATACAAAAGCTATAACTGAAGAAAATTTTCCTAAAATTTAAAAAAAGATATGAAACTACACATACTGTATACATAAGAATAGCAGCACAGAATGACCAGCTCCAGCACACGTTATAGTAAAATTAGTGGACTTCAAAGCGGGGGGGGGACTCATATAGAGAAAAAAAGTGATTTATAAAGAAAAAAATAAATTATTAAACATTTGAGATCAAATATAAGAGAATAACACACTTAAGCTGCCCTTGGAAAGAAAATGAAATACATTGAAAGAATTAGCACCTTGAAAGAAAGTCTGAAGCAGAAGAGATGTACTTATGGAAACAATATTAATATGGTGTCTGTTCTGATTATAAAAATTTAGAAAATATCTAAAATAACAGAGGAATGTTTACGTAAACTGTGATACTAAACAATAATATATCTATAATCATTAAAAATTGGTTGTGAAGACTAATATGAGCATTCACTAATGAGAAAAAGGCAGAAAACAGGATTAGACAAAGAGAATGACTATAGAAGAAAACAAATAACTTCCCATTAAAAAAAAGTCTGGAAGACACAAATGGAATAAAATCAGTCATTAAGAGAAAAACATAGCCAGGCACTGTGGTGTACACTTATAATCCCAGTAACATGGAAGGCCAACAAGTTTGAGGCCAGCCTCAGCAAAGCCCTAATTGACCACATGTCAATTATAAATTGTTCAAGAACATAATACATAGGCCAGGCAAGTACATACAAATACTAAAGAAATACAGCAATAAAATAAAGAACATGCTATGCAAACACTTCTATCCCAATGTAAATTATACTCATGTTTCCATATAAAACTTAAAGAGGACCAATATTAGATATAAAGCTTTGTAGTGAAATACTTTGAGTATAAACAATTCAGGTATAAACATATCAATTAACCAAATAAATCAAATTAGAATTTTTTTTTCTTTTTGGCACTGCTGGGGATCAAACCCATGGTCTTGCATATATGCTCTCCCACGTTATATGCCCAGCCCTAAATTTACTCTGATAAAATAATAATTATTTTAAAAATGTAATTAGTACTTATTTGCATTTAACAGACTCTGTACTCAAATGGGTTATCTATACATAAAAAAGCAAAAATTACACTTGAAAAGTAAATGGATTTAATGTATATTATAATACATTTAAAATCTCACAGAATCTCACCCTGTTATATCTAAAGTTTGTTTTTTTTTTTAAATCCAAAGAGTCAATAAAGTAGATCTACATTTTTAACTGCTATGGAAAATGCAACAGTTTGAGAAAGACAACACAGTCTATTTTCAAGCCTAAGCTGCTGAACTTGCCAAACACTGACACGCAATTATGGTCTAAGCAGTCGGTCAGCCCCAGCATTTCTGTAAGGAGCAACACAGTTGGTTCATTTTACCTTGCAGAAAGACACTGCATTCCACATAAAACTAATAGCTTCAATTCGGCTAAGACATTTCAAAGTAGAATTCTACATATATTCAGGCAATCTTTTTTCTGATATAAAATTCAGTCTGATGTAGATTCAGTGAAACTCCAAGGACTTGTCACTTTTACCAAGAAACCAATCTGATAATTATCAAAGATTTCAAATCCTTGATTGTTCAAAGAAACAAAAGTATGTAAAATTTCAATTTAATCACAGAAATGTCCTACTATTTTTTTTAACAACTCAGATCCTATCTATAATAAAACTGAGCAATATAGAAGTTGGGCTCAGTAACAGTAATTTGAATTTTAAAAAGTCAATTTTTTTTTTTACAAACTTTAAATTTTTATAAATACTTTTTAAATTTAAGAAACTGAAAGAGTTATTGGGATAGAGGAAGGTATAGAGTTCCAAACCAAAGGAATGAACAATCTATTGAATGAAATAATATCAGAAAATTTTCCAAACATGAAGAATGAATTGGAAAACCAAATTCAAGAGGCTTACAAGGACGCCAAATGTACAAAATCATAATAGATTTCCACACTGAGGCACGTAATAGTGAAAATGCCTAACATATATAAGGAGAGAATATTAAAAGCCACAAGAGAAAGGAATCAGATTACATTTTGGGGAAAACAATTAGATTATGTGCAGATTTTTCAAACCACACCCTGAAAGCTAGAAGATCGTGGAACAACATATATCAAGCTCTGAAAGAAAATGTATGCCAACCAAGAATCTTGTATCCAGCAAAATTAAACTTTAAATTCGATGATGAAATAAAAATCTTCCATGATAAACAAAAATTAAAAGAATTTACAGCTAGAAAACCTGCGCTACAGTCCTTGAGAAAATATTCCATGAAGAGGAAATGAAAAACAACAATGAAAATCAGCAGAGGGGAGGTATTACACTAAAGGAAAAACTAATCAAAGGAGACACCAAGTGCAAGTTAAATAACAAAAATGGCTGGGAATACAAATCATGTCTCAATAATAACCCTGAATGTTAATGCCTAAACTCACCAAAAGACACAGGCTAGCAGATTGGATCAAAAAAAAAAAAGATCCAACATATGCTGCCTCCAGGAGACTTATCTCATCTCGTAGGAAGATTGCCACAGACTGAAGGTGAAAGGTTGGGAAAAATCATACCACTCACATGGACTGTGGAAGCAAGCAGGGGTTTCCATCCTCGTATCAAATAAAGTAGACTTTACGCTAAAGTTAATTAAAAGGGATAAAAGAAGGACATTTCATATTGCTCAAGGAAACCATACACAAATAAGACATAACAATTATAAATATAATATGCCCCAAAAAATGGAGCAGCTATGTTCATCAAACAAATTCTTCTCAAGTTCAAGAGTGAAAGACCTCTACAATAATTTTGTGTAACTTTAACACACCTCTTTCAGCACTGGCTAGATCTTCCAAATAAAAGCTGAACAAAGAAACTATAGAACTCAATAATACAATCAATAACTTAAGACTTAACTGACATAATATAGAATATTTCATCCTTCAACAAGCAAATATACTTTCTTCTCAGCAGCACATGGATCCTTCTATAACACAGACCATATATTATGCCACAGAGACTCTTAACAAATAAAAAACCACCCTGCCTTCTATCCCATCATAATGGAATGAAATTAGAAACTAGAAATCAATGACAAAATTAAAAATAAAAACTACTTCAACACCTGGAGACTAAATAATACGCTATTAAATGAACAATGGGTTGCAGAAGACATCAAGGAGGAGATTAAAAAATTCTTAGAGGTAAATGAGAACACTAATACAATATATCAAAATCTCTGGGACACTATGAAGGCAGTTCTAAGAGGAAAGTACATTGCATGGAGTTCATTCTTAAAAGAAGAAAAAGTCAACAAATAAATGACCTAACATTACATCTCAAAACCTTAGAAAAAGAAGAACAAATCAATACCAAAAGCACTAGAAGATAAAAAATAGTTAAAATCAGAGTTGTAATCAATGAAATTGAAACAACAACAGCAAAAAAAAAAAAAAAAAAAAATTGAAAAAAATTAACAAAACAAAATGTTAGTTCTTTGAAAAAATAAATAAAATTAGGGGCTGGGGTTGTGGCTCAGCGATAGAGTGCTTGCCTAGCATGTGTGAGGCCCTGGGTTCGATCCTTAGCACCACATAAAAATAAATAAATAAAGGATTGTGTCCAACTACAACTAAAAAAAAAAAAAAAAAAGTTTAAAAAAATAATAAAATTATCAAACCCTTAGCCATGCTAACAAAGAGAAGGAGAGAGAAAACTCAAATTAGTAAGATACGTGATGAAAAGGTAATATCACAACAAACACTACAGAAATACAGAAGATATTTAGAAATTATTTTGAAAACTTGTACTCCAATAAAATAGGAAATATTAAAGGCATCAACAAATTTCTAGAGTCATATGATTTGCCCAAATTCAATCAGGATGATATACACAGTTTAAACAGATCAATTTCAAGCAACAAAACAGAAGACACCATCAGAAGCCTACCAACCAAGAAAATCCCAGGACCAGATGGATACACAGCCGAGTTCTACAAGACCTTTAAAGAACTAATACCAATATTCTTCAAACAATTTCAGGAAATAGAAAAAAAAGGCAGCAATTCCAAACTCATTCTATGAGGCCAATATTACCCTGATTACAAAACCAGGCAAAGATACATTAAAAAAAAAAACAACTTCAGACCAATATCTCTAATGAACATAGATGTAAACACCTCAATAAAATTCTGGCAAATCGAACACAAAAACATATCAAAAAGACGGTGCCACCAGGATCAAGTGGGGTTCATCCCAGGGATGCAAGGTTGGTTCAACATACGGAAATCAATAAATGTAATTCATCACATCAATAGACTTAAAGATAAGAATCATATAATCATCTTGATAGATGCAGAAAAAGTATTCAATAAAATATAGCACCCCTTTATGTTCAAAACACTAGAAAAACTAGGAATAACAGGAGCATACTCAACCTCATAAAAGCTGTCTATGCTAAGCCTTAGGCCAACATCATTCTAAATGAGAAAAACTGAAAGCATTCCCTCTAAAAATTGGAACAAGGGGCTGGGGATGTGGCTCAAGCGGTAGCGCGCTCGCCTGGCATGCGTGCGGCCCGGGTTCGATCCTCAGCACCACATACAAACAAAGATGTTGTGTCCGCCGAGAACTAAAAAAAAATAAATAAATATTAAATAAAAAAATCTCTCTTTCTATCTCTCTCACTCTCTCTTTAAAAAAATAAAAATAAAAATAAAAAAAATAAAAATTGGAACAAGACAGGGATGCCCTCTTTCACCACTTTTATTTAACATGGTTCCTGAAACACAAGCCAGAACAATTAGACAAATAAAAGAAATTAAAGGGATACAGATAGGAAAAGAAGAACTCAAATTAGTACTATTTGCTGACAATATGATTCTACACCTAGAAGGCCCAAAAAATTCCACCAGAAAACTTTTAGAACTAGGAAATGAACTGAGCAAAGTAGCAGAATATAAAATCAACACCCATAAGTCAAAGGCATTTCTGTATATCAGTGGCCAAAAAAAAAAAAACCTTGGGAATCAACCTAACGAAAGAGGTGAAAGACCTCTACAACGAAAACTACAGAACACTAAAGAAACAAATCAAAGAAGACCTTAGAAGATGGAAAGATCTCCCTTTTTTTGGATAGGCAGAATTAATATTGTCAAAATGACCATATTACCAAAAGCACTACACAGATTTAATACATCCAATCAAAATCCCAATGGCATTCCTCATAGAAATAGAAAAAACAGTAATGAAATTCATCTGGAAAAATAAGAGACCCAGAATAGCTAAAGCAATCCTTGGTAAAACGGGTGAAGCAGGTGGCAGCACTATGTCAGACCTTAAACCATACTACAGAGCAATAGTAACAAAAACAGCGTGGTATTGGCACCAAAACAGACTTGTAGGCCAATGGTACAGAATAGAGGATACAGACACTAACCCACATAATTACAGTTATATTAGACAAAGGCACCAAAAACACACATTGAAGAAAAGATAGGCTCTTCAACAAATGGTACTGGAAAACCTGGAAATCCATATGCAACAAAATTAAATTAAACTTATATCTCTCACCATGCACAAAACTCAAAATGGATCAAGGACCTAGGAATTAAACCAGAGACCCTACATCTAACACAAGAAAAAGTAGATCCAAATCTCCATCATGTCAGATTAGCCCCCAACTTCCTTAATAAGATTCCTATGGTGTAAGAATTAAGAATCAATAAATGGGATGTATTCAAACTAAAAAATAATCAGTGAAGGGAATAGAGAGCCTACATATTGGGAGCAAATTTTTACCACTCTCACATCAGATAGAGCACTAATCTCTAGGGTATATAAAGAACTCAAAAAGCTAAACACCAAAATAATAATAATAATAAAAATAACCCAATCAATAAATGGGCCAAGGAACTCAACAGACAATTCTCAGAAGATGATATACAATCAATCAACAAATACATGAAAAACTGTTCAACATCTCTAGCAATTAGGGAAATGCAAATCAAAACTACTCTAAGATTTCATCTCACTCCAGTCAGAGTGGCAGCTCTCAATAAGTGTTGGTGAAGATGTGGGGAAAAAGGCACATTCATACATTGCTGGTGGGACTGCAAATTGGTGCAGCCAATTTGGAAAGCAGTAGGGAGATTCCTTGGAAAACTGGGAATGGATCCACTTTTTGACCTAGCTATTCCACTCCTTGGTCTATACCCAAAGCACTTAAAAACAACATACTACAGGGACACACAGTCACATCAGTGTTCATAGCAGCACAATTCACAATAGCTAAACTGTGGAACCAACATAGATGCCCTTCAGAAGATGAATACATAAAGAAAATGTGGTATATATACACAATGGAACATTACTCAGCATTAAAAGAGAATAAAATTATGGCATTTGCAGGTAAATGGATGGAGTTGGAGAATATAATGTAAGTGAAGTTAGCCAATCCCAAAAAATCAAATGCCAAATGTTTTCTCTGATATAAGAAGGCTGATTCATAGTGGGGTTGGGAGGGGGAGCATGGGAGGATTAGACAAACTCTAGATAGGGTAAAGGGGTGGGAAGGAAAGAGATGGGGTATGGCAGTAGAAAAGATAGTGGAATGATATGAACATCATTACCCTAAGTACATGTATGAAGACACGAATGGTGTATACTTTGTATACAACCAAGATATGAAAAACTGTGCTCTATGTGTGTAATATGAATTATAATGCATTCTGCCATCATATCTAACAAATGTGAATTTAAAAAAATTTTATCCATCACCTTAAGTATATACAATCAATCAAACAGTAAATTAAGCCCTGATTTGTAGTAGTTACCCATTTCTGTTGTGTAAATATTCCCACCATAACTAATTTCCAGCTATCAAAATATAATAAAATAATTATGAAGTGAAAAAAAATAGAAACTGATATTTAATGTATTTGGAATCTTGAATATTTTGATAAATCTTAGAAAATACTTTTTAAATAAATGCTCAAGTAAAAATTCTATGCTTTTGGTCAACAATTGATAAGGTTCAACTAAACTTTTTTTAGAAAACAAACTAATTTAAAAAAACATTTCAATTATGTAAAAGAACAAGGAATCAGGGCATCTATGACTTTCCTCACTAAGAAAACAGAGACTGCCATCCTTACATATTCAGAAACCAATTCCTATTTCCCAGCCCCTATACTGTTTCAGTGTAGCTTAAGAGAAGAAATAAAATAAACAAAAAATATATTACCACTCATCCCAGGGGAAAGGAAAAAAATAATGCACTACATTCAATTTCTTCACTGTCTTTAATTTTCTCAAGTCAATGTAAAACACAAAATATGATTACCAAGATCAAATTATAACTAGTACATTATGAGGGATTTAGGGGGGACATATCACACCCAAAGATGTTCAAACCAATTTGGAGAAGTAAATCATATAAGGTATTTTAATGGGTTGATATAATTATTTATTAAAAGCTCACAACAGCTATTATCATTGATCTTTTATTGTCAGACACAGTGATAAATTTCAACATTTCATTTAACTATATTAAAAAAAAAAACCTGATGAAAATACATCATTTCACTTGATGGACTAGGAAAAGGAGGTCTGAGAGTTAAGTGACTTGCACAAATTCATTCAGCTAGCTAAGTGCTTTACCCCTGGTGCTCTTCAAATAAATGTGTAACCTATCATGAGAAGCTATACCAAAAGCTTCTACTGAGCTGCAAAATGTCTGAGCAGGAAGCAGCACAAACAGGATGATCACAAATTTTGGCTTATCTTATCTGGACAAAAGATAAACTTTGAGGGCTGGGGATGTGGCTCAAGCGGTAGCATTGGATCCTCAGCACCACATACAAACAAAGATGTTGTGTCCGCTGAAAACTAAAAAATAAATATGAAAAAATTCTCTCTCTCTCTCTTAAAAAAAAAAAAAAAAAAAGATAAACTTTGAGCATTACTGTTTTCCTAAACTAGAAGTTAAATTTAATTGGGTTTTCCTACACAAAGTAATCAATGAAAATACCTTGATAAGCAACAAAAGAGCAACCCATCACCTAGAATTTTAAAAGATAATTCATTTAACATAAGAAAGGGATAAGAGTAAACACTGGACTCCTGCACAAGGTGACAAGAGACTGGTACAAAATTCCCCTAAGATTTGGATTCTCAAATTCTTACACATTTACAACTAGAAAGAGATCCAAAAGAAAACAATACTGCCACTCTTGAAAGACTTGATCTTCAAAACAATCAAAGAGTTATATGATCTATGAATGGAACTGCATATCATCATGTTAAGCAAAATAAAGCAGATTCAGAAAGACAAGTATCATATATTTTCTCTCATATGTGGAAGCTAGAGGATGGAAAAAGAAAAAGGACATTCTGAATGTAGAAGGGAGACCATTAGTGCAGAGAAAGGGAGGGGAGGGTAAGAGGAGGCATCTGGGTCAGAAATTGATCAAATTATGTTATATACATAAACAAATATGCCATAATGAAACCCACTCTTCTGAATAATTCTTATGCACCAATAAAACTTAAAAAATTTAAGAGTTATGTGATCTAAAAATCCTGGAATCTTATTTTCTAGACTTTAAAATGAGAAGAGTATAATCTCCACAAACTAGTAACAAAGATTAAATTAAAAAATTAATATAAATCAATGATCAGTAAATATTAAGTATTCCTTTCTTAATTTTTATTTTTAGTTGTTGATAGGCCTTTATTTTATTTATTTATATGCAGTGCTGAGAATCAAACCCAGTGCCTCACACATGCCAGACAAGTGCACTACTGCTGAGCCCCAGCCCCCAATATTAAGTATTCTATGCTGGTGATAATCTCCATGAAAAGTAGTTTCTAAACCCTCTCACCCTTTCCTTTTCCCTTTCCCACCCTAGGTCTGAGTAACTTGGACTTTTCTCAGGATGCTACTGAGACATCATTCTCTTCAAAATGTTTTTCCTGGGCTGTGGTTATGGTTCAGTGTTAAAGCGTTTGCCTAGCATGTGTGAGGCATTGTGTTTGATCCTCAGCACCACATAAAAATAAATAAATAAAATAAGGTATTGTGTCTACCTATATCTAAAAAAATTTTTTTAAAAACTGCTGTTCCCGACTTCTTCCCAAAAAGGTCAGGTTCCCTAGTACTATTTACTATTTTCATAACATTTGTATTATCTGGTTAACTGTCCATGACTAATTGCTCCTACTAAAATGCAAATATATCATATTCAAAGTCATATCCCCAGTATTTAGTCAGTACTTACAACATAATCAGCAAAGTGTTAAATTGTAAAATTCTATAGGGAAAAAAGCCATGTGTATGGTTTTTTTAATTTAATAATTTCATTTAAATGTAAAAGGTAATAAAAAGTAACAAGAAATAATACCTACAGTGTTTTCTTGATTCATTCTAAAAGGTAAAAATAAGAATAAAAGCAGCAAAAGATAAACAGAAGTTTCATCTAGTATATGTAGGCTACAGAAACAGAAGATTGTGAATAATTTGATTGAATGTCTTAAAAATGTCCAAAATAAGTAGTAAATTTTGCCCATATAAGCTAAGAACAATAAACACCACTTTAGTAAGATAAAAGATAATTCTGCAAAGAAACTTTGCAATTCAAATCATGCTTTGTAGTGAAATGTGAATATTTCTTCCTGAATTTGGCAATGAAACAAGAACATCCTCTATTACAAAGTCTATTCAACACTGTATTGGAAATTCTAGTCAATGCAATAAAGAAAAAGAAACAAAATGTGTAAAGATAGGGAAGTAAGAAAATAACTGCTATTTACAGAAAGCATGAGAGTATAAAAACTGCAAAATGTAAAAAAAAAAATTACAAATTCTTCAAAAATAATCAAAACTGCCAAACTATTAAGTGAATTTAGCAGGATTCCTAGATAAAAGAGCAATATACGAATACTTACTAAAATTCTGTATCTCAGCCACAAAGAAGTGGCAGATAAAATTTAATAGTAAAAACAATTATACTATACCATCAAAAAATCAAATAAATCTACCAAAACATCTCTAAGACTTCTTTAGTGAAAACAAAACACTACTTAGAAAAATTAAGGAAGGTTTATATAAATACCAAGTTAAACCATATTTATATTATGATCAAGAATTTTAAGATAGCTCTTCCTAAATTAGTCCACAGATCCAATATAATCCCAATCAAAATTCAAACACTTTTTTTTATAGAAACAGACATGCTGAATCTTAAAATTCAGATAGATATGCAAAGGACCCAGAAATAGTCAAGCAAATTTAGAAGTATCAAGTACCATAGAGCTACAATATCCAAACAATGAGATTCTAGATTCATATAAGTCAGTCAACTAGATCAATAGAACAAATAGAGTGTCTAGAAACTAACATCTAATTACCAGTTTTGTAAGAAGGCATTACTGTAATTCATTGGTCAGTCTTTGCAATAAATAGTTCTAATGCAATTAGATATCTACAGGAAAAATAGAACCCTATTTTACACCCATACACTATTTGAAATGGATAACACATAAATGAGAAAGCTAAAACAATAAAGCTTCTATAAGAAAACAAAGGACAGTGTCTTGATCTATTTTGTGCTGCTATGACAGAATATCAGAGATCAGGTAATTTATAAAGCAAAGAAATTTATTATTCACAGTTCTAGAGGCTGGGAAGTTTAAGGACAAGGGCCTTCTTGCTGTATCATCCTATAGGGCCTTCTTACTGTATCATCCTATAGTAGAAGATGGAAGGGAAAGAGAATTTGTACAAGGAGTATGCAGAAAGGGAGAACAAAAAGGGAAGGGGGCCAAACTTACTCTTTTAATAGAAAGTTACTCTCCTAATAATGACCTAAATCCATTCACAAGGCCAGAGTCTTCATGACTTAATCCCCTCTTAAAGGTCCCACCTCTCAACATTGATAAAATAGTATCTTCCAAAGGTGGGGAAGGTAAGATTCTTCAATAGGACACCAAAAAACAGCGACTATAAAAGACAAGAATGACAAACTAGACCCAATTAAATTTAAGAATGTCTGTCCATGGCGGGGTGTGTGTGTGTGTGTGTGTGGATATTATAAGAGTAAAAAGATAAACCACAGCTGGAAGAAAGAAATTAAAAAGACGTGAAAAGACAGACAACCCTTGTTCATAAGCAGGAAGAATTAATATTAAACCTAAAGTGATCTACTGAATCAATGCAATTCCCATCAAAAGTCTGATGACATTCTTCACGGAACTCGAAAATAACAATACTAAAATTCATAAGGAAGAACAAAAGACCTAGAATAGCCAAAACAATTCAGAGCAAAATGAGCAATTCTGGAGGTATCACAGTACCTGATTTCAAATTATACTGCACAGCCATAGTAACAAAAACAGCATGGTACTGGCATGAACACACACAGATCAACAGAACAGAAGATGTAAAGACAAACCCACAAAGCAATAGTCATCTAATTCTTAACAAAGACGCCAAAAAACACATTGGGGAAGACAGCCTTTTAAACAAATGGTGCTAGGAAAAGTGGATATCCATATGTAGAAGAATAAAACTAGATCCCCATCTCCTACTCTATACAAAAGTGAACTCAAAATGTATGAAATACCTAGGTATAAGACCAGGAACTTTACAAGTGTTGGAAGTGAAATGTAGGGTCAACACTTCAAAATAAAATTATAGGCAACAACTTCCTGAATATAACTCCTGTAGCTCAAGAAATAAGATGAAGAATCAGTAAATGGGATGCCATCAACTGAAAAAGCTTCTGCCCAGCCAAGGAAACAACAGAGTGAAGAGACAGCCCACAGAATGGCAGAAAAACTTTGCTAGCTACTCTTCCAACAGATGATTCATGTACAGAATATATAAAGAACTAAAAAAACTCAACAGCAAAAAAACAAATAACCCATTTAATAAATGGACAAATGAACTAAACACTTGGCAAAAGAATGAGTAGAAATGGCCAATAATTACATGAAAAAGTTCAACTTCTTTTGCCATTAGAGAAATGTAAATCAAAACTACATAGAGGGGCTGAGGTTGTAGCTCAGTGGTAGAGCACTTACCTAGCAGGTGTCAGGCACTGGGTTCGAGCCTCAAACCACATTAAATAAATAAATAAATAGTGTCCATCTACAACTAAAAAAATTTTTTTCTTAAAAACTACATTGAGATTCCACTTCACTCCAGTCAGAATGACAAGCATAAATAACAATAAATGCAGTCAAGAATGGGTGGGGGGCGGTGGCTAGACTTGTAACTCAGTGGTAAAGTGTTCACTAGCATGTGAGGCACTGGGTTCAATCCTCAGCATCACATACTAATATAATAAAGGCACTGTGTCCACCTACAGCTAAAAAATAATAATAATTAAAAAAAGAATACAGGAACTCCTCTACATTTTGCTGAGAATGTAAATTAATATAGCCACTTTGGAAACTGGTATGGAGGTTTCTAAAAAACTAAACACTGAACCATGATCTACCTATACTACTCCTCAATATTTATCCAAAAGAACTGAAGTCAGCTTACTCTAGAAATACAGACATACTCGTGCTTATCACAACACAATTCACAATAGCCAAATTATAGAACCAGCCTAGGTATCTGCTGCTAAAAGGATAAAGAAAATGTGGTATATGCACACAATGGAACTTTATCAAGCCATCAAGAAGACAGAAATTATGTCATCTGCAGGAAAATGGATGCATCTACAGAGGATCATGTTAACTGAAATAAGCCAGATTGAGAAGACAAATAAGTACAGTATGTCTTCTCTCATGTGGAAGCGGGGGGGGGGGGGGAAAAAAAAGG
>NW_025999853.1:14090647-14192714 GCF_001458135.2 Marmota marmota marmota
GGGGGGGGGGGGAGAAAAAAAATGGATGTCATGAGAGTAAAATGGAGACCACGGGAGTCAAGGAAGAAGATAAGTGGGAAAGAGGAGAGGAGGGTAAGGGGAGATACTAGGGAGTGAAACTGATCAGATTATTTATATGCCGATATAAATATGCCATAATAAAACTCATCACTCTGTATAATTAATATGAGCCAATTAAATTAAAAAAATAGGAGATGACTAAAGTACACCCAAAAATTGACAATCTGGAATAAGTAAAAAATTATAAATGCATAAAACTCAAATAATCCAATGCAAAAGTAAACAAGTCTTCAACAGTCAGTTCACAAAGGAATATATATAAAAATGAGTTCAACATAGAGAAATGCAAATCAAAGCCACCATTATATACCACACACAACCATCAAAGTGGCAAAATTTAAGATATACAACACAAACTATTAACAAAATCATGGAATAACTAAATCTCATATGCACTGCTAGTAGAAGCATAAAACGGCACAAGCTCTTCCTAAAACTTTTGGGTAATTTTACGTAAAATAAAATTATATGCCTACTCTACAACCAAGCAATTCTACTTCCGGGTATTTACTTAAGAGAAACAAAGACATATGTCTAAACCAAGACTTATACAAGAATATCAACAGTAACTTTCTGATAATAGTTAAAACTGGAAGCAACTGACACACTCATCTACTATGCACTGCATAAATAAATGAAGGCCCATTTAAACAGTATTAAAAGAGTGTGAACTACTAATTCATGCAACAAAGCAAACATGACTAAAAGAAACTAGGCACATGATTTATGAAACATGATGCAGTGATTGGAAAACATAAGAGAGTCTTTGGTGTGCTGCAAATGGTCTGTATCTTGATTTTGTTAGTATTTATATAGCTTTAAGTAAACATAAAAATTCATCAAGCTGTACACTCAAGATATACATACTTTATTACATGTATGTTATTTCTCAAATAAAAAAGCTAAAATCTTTCACATATAAACAAGCCTCATATCTTTAGGAATATTCCTCTATGTTTTGTTTTAATAAGAAAACTACACCAACACACAATAAAAACTAAACTATAAGAATATACATAGTAGTATCTGATCTAATTTGATGCTACTAAAAAGCCAGTCCAAATTTTATAAATCTGCCATGCTTCTAATACAAAAAAAGCAAAAAAATTACTGTATTTCCTATGACATTTGATCACTGCATATTAATTTTTTCACAATTTCAAAATTTTTAAGCTTAGACTTTGTCTTCATTATCAAAATACATACAAAAAAACCACAAAAACAAAACACAATTTTTTATGACAATACTAACATTATAAGAAACATGTCTATTAAAAAAAAAATCACATCCTCATCCATAAAATGAAGGAAATGAGATTATCTCCAAAAACTTATTTTTTAGTTTAGATATTTTCAATTAAACACTCTGATTAGTTTCCCTAAATGCCTTCCAAAACAAAAGCCAAATCTTGTGTCTGGCATTCAAATCTTAACAATGATATTCATCTTTTCCCATACTAGTCCTATATTAAAGTCTATGTACTTTCCTTTCTCCTTGTTGTTATTTTCTCTATTATCAAACATCCTTTCCCAAAGTTCTATATTAGCCTACTACATCTCTTCCATCTTTAAATGAATTCATACATTCACATATTATATCCAGCATCTTTTCCATGTAATACATGAAGCTGGACAACAAAATAAAAACAGAGATACAAGCCACGGTTCCAACCATAATGTGGACATGTGAAGAGTTAATCCTAGCCTAAATCAGCATCAAAAATCTGCCAAAAGGACAGATTATAATGCCTTAGCAAAAACAAAAATTAACCCAGCTTAATTTAACCCCTTTAATTTTCCTAATTTTATTCCCAGATAGCTTTCTCTCACCTGTTCTGAATCCAAGATTATTGTATATCAATACCTCATAATACCATTTATGTTTATATCTCCTTCATTCCTAATAGAAACTTGAAAAATCTTTTTTCTGTATAATTTAAATATCCAATAAGTTTTCCTTAATCACTTAATATTATTCAAATAATGTTTAATAAACTGTTTTCCAAGAGTGAATAGCTCTCATAAATTTGATTCTTTAACACATTTAAGAAACTAAAACTCCACTGCCCTCTGCCTAAACACAACTATCCCATACCTACTGTTGTGGTTTGGATGTGAAATGTCCCCTGAAGTGGCAATGCAGGCATATTCCAAGGTGAAATGATCAAATTTTTAGAGCTGTAACCTAACCATTGAATTAATCCATTTGATGGATTAATAATTTGAACAGATTACTGGGTGGTGACTAGGCAAAGGGGGCATGGCTGGTGGAAATAGGCTGGACCATGACCTTGGGAATTATATTTTGTCACTGGTTCATCCACTTGCTCTTGTGCACTCAACTCTCATTCTTTCTCTGCTTCCTGGCAGCCATGAGCTGAACCACTTTCCTCTACTATTTCCTTCAGCCACAATGTTCAACCTAACCTCAGGCCCACAGCAATATAGTCAACTGACTACGAACTGAGATCTCTCAAACCATAAGCCAAAATAATCTTTTCCTCCTCTAAGTAGTTGTTCTCAGATATTTTAGTCACATCAACAAAAAGCTGACTAATTCATCTATGCTATTTATGAACATAAGTATCTGTCTTGGAGCCGACAGCCTGAAGTATGCAATACTCTTATATATGACATATATGCCATACAAAGATTAAAATACATATTTAGGCTTAACCTACTAACGGCTAGTTGTATTTTGTTAAATACAGTTATATTCTAGAAGTATGCAACTATTTAATTACATAATCAAATTTGGGTAAGTACCCTAATCTATTATGTATTAAATAATTTTAACATTTTAAACATCACCATCAAAAACTGTCTAGAAATGTTTTAAGCAAACTAAATACAAATTTAAGACATATAAAAATGTTTTAAACATAAATTCATCGTCTTATGTAAAATAATTTTAAAACCTATGTTATCAACTTCATTTTGAATAAACCCATATTGCGATACTATACCTGGTTACTACCATGGCCAAAAGGAGTACTAGATATATTAGTGGTTACACTATGCAAAATAATTTCACCACTAAGAGATCCAGAAGCAATGTAGCAATCATTCCAATTGTATGTTACACAAGTTACTTCATCTTTATGATCCTGAAAGAGAGAAATCCAAGTAAGCATAATGTTCTATACCATCCAACAGCCCATTTTCATAGTTTCATTACATTTGTCATATGTTATTTTAATATTTTCCTGAAATAAGTTTTAAAAAAAATTCAGATATGTAAGGAACTATATAATCAACACCAAGTCTTCCCAGGAAACAATATTTACCTTTCATAAATATATTAATGGTCTAAGAACTCTCAAACAAGAGACAGCATAGAAGGGTAATTTTTTAAATGACTACCTTAAAGAATCATTCTCACTTACAAATAGCATTTATTCCAAGTTGACTATTAATTAGTATTACCAATTGAGAAGATGAAACATTTATATTAACATGTAAATGACACAGCAAATGCTGAGTGGTAGAGGCAAAGTGTCCAAAAAAAAAAAAGAGAGATGGGCTATTACTCTGAACTAGTTGACAGAAGATATAAAACTTGAGTTCAAATTTAAAGGGCTGGGAATATACAACAGTGGTAGAACATCCCTGGGTTAAATTCCCATTCCCTACCCTCACCACATACACACAGAAGAATACAAAGGATAAGAGGCAAGTCAGGGGAATAGGAAAGAAACCAGACATTGAAAATGAAGACAGGAAAAACAAATGAGCAATGAGCAAGGCACATTCTGAGACATCACACAGCAGCTGCTTAAATTTGCTGAGTACCTACCCATGCTGGGAGCTTTATGTTCTACTATTTAATCTTTAGGAAATCCCAAAAGGCAAGGTCATTTTACTCATTTATAGATAAAGTACATGAGACAAAGAAAGGTTAATAAATCCATGCAAGCTCATAGAACAGCTAAATGACAGAACCAGGATTCAATTCCAGGTCAAACTCCAAAGCCTATCTTCTTCCCACTATGAGACTCCCTCTCAAATCCAAATGGCAATCCACTTTGATGAAATAAAGTGTAGGGTTTTAAACAAACTGAATTCATAAGGACTACTTCCCAATATCAAATTAAAGATGTTTAATAGGAAAATGAAAAAAAAAAATCAACATTTGCAGAATAATTCTAAACAGTTTTATGTCATAAGATAAACTGAGTGGGGTACCTAATAATTAATGTCCTATTAAGAGTAGTTACACATCCCACACATATTACAAATTTATTACTAATATTACATATATTACATATTTTCAAATGATCCTTCAAGTATTTTTCAGAAATTTACATTTTATTACCTTTCTAAATCAAAGAAACAATTGTCTGTGGGGGAAAGAAATGTCTGACAAGAAGAAAAAAAGGAATTACCAACATTTTGTGCACTGTTCCCAATTGGGAAATTAAGAACATGGGAGTCCAATACGATTTCTATGACTTTGTCAAGGGGCAGGTACCTTCCTAATTTCAGCAGTGAAAAATAAGTCTTTCAGTAAACATTTACTCAGCATTACCCAAGTGCCAGAAATTGTTATACCAACAGGAAAAGGACTGTAAGTGAGGGATCCAAAGGCCAAAGATAAGATTTCCCACTATCACCACTTGCCATTCAAATACTACTTAATGAATAAGGGAACAAATCACTCTAAGAATTTCAAACAATAAGAAAAATGTATCTGGAGTAAATGGGAAATGATATAAAAGAAGATATAAAACTTGAGTTCAAACTTAAAGAAAAGATTAAGAGTCTAGTGTCACGGTGCACACCTATAATACCAGCTATTCAGGAGAATCATAAGCTCAAGGCCAGCCTAAAATGAGTTAGCCATTGCTAGCTGTTTAACAAAGAAAAAGTTCTTTAACTTCTCTCAGTTTCTCCATCTGTACACAGGAAAACTCTACTTGCTTTGCAGTATTTGTTGGGTTTTTTTTTTGTTTTGTTTTTTGATACCAGGGATTGAACCCAGGGATACTTAACCACTGAGCCACATCCCCAGCCCTTTCTGTTTTTTGTTTTGAAATAGGGTCTTGCTAAGTTGCTGAGGCTGGCTCTTAACTCATGATCCTCATGTCCTGACCTCCTCGATCACTGGGATTACTGGCCTTCTGGGCTATTAGGGTTACAGATACGTGCCACTGCACAGAGCAGTATTTATTTTTTCTTGAAATTTTTACTGGCACATTATAGTTGTATATGCTGATGGGATTTGTTATTACATATTAGTACAAACACATAAAAACATAATTTGGTCAGTATCAACCCCCAGCACTTCCCTCCTACCTCTGGGCTTCCCAACCCCTTAGTCCCTTTCCACTACTGATGTCCCTTTGATTTTTAGGAGATCTACCCCCACCTTTTTTCCTTTTTCCTCTCTAACTTCCCCATGAGAGAAAACATGTAATCCTTGACCTTCTGAGTTTGACTTATTTCACTTATTATGATGGTCTCCAATTCCATCCATTTTCCTGCAAGTGCTATAATTTCATTTTTCTTTATAGCTGAATAAAACATATATAAAACATCTGTTGATGGACACCTGGGCTGGTTCTATAGTTTGGCTATTATGAATTGTGCTCCTAGAAAGACAGATATGCACTATAGTAATATGACTTTAATTCTTCATGAAAAATACTGAGAAGTAGTATAGTTGGGGCATATGGTGGTTCCATGCCTAGACTTTGAGAAACTTCCATACTGATTTCCACAGTGGTTGTAAAATTTACAGTCCCACCAATAGTGTAAATGGATTCCTTTTCCTCCACATCCTCTCCAGCATATATTATTGTTTGCATTCTTGATAACTGATATTCTGACTGGTATGAGATGAACCTCAGTGTAATTTTGATTTCCATTTGCCTAATTGCTAATGATATTGAATATTTTTTCATGTATTTGTTGGCCATTTATATTTCTTCTTTCGAGAAGTGTATGTTTAATTAATTTGCCCATTAATTGGGTTATTTGATTTTTTTGGCATAAAGTTTTTTGATCTCTTTTTATGTTCTAGATATTAATCCTCTGTTAGAAGAGTAGCTAGAAAAGATATCCTCCCATTGAGTGTGTTATTTATCCACATTCCAAATCGTTTCCTTTGCAGAAGCCTTTTAATTTGACGCTATATCATTTATTAACTTTTGGCATTATTTCCTGAGTTTTAGGGGTCCTACTGAGAAAGTTGTTGACTGTGCCTAAAAACTGGAGCATGGACTTTATGTTTTCTTCTGGGACTTGCATAGTTTCTGGTCAAAATCTGAGGTCTTTTTTTTTTTGAGAGAGAGAGAATTTTTTAATATTTATTTATTTTTTTTAGTTATTGGCGGACACAACATCTTTGTATGTGGTGCTGAGGATCGAACCCAGGCCACACGCATGCCAGGTGAGCGCGCTACCGCTTGAGCCACATCCCCAGCCCCAAATTCTGAGGTCTTTGATCCACTTTGAGTTGATTTTTGTTCAGGGTGAGAGATAAGAAGGTAGCTTCATTACAAATATGGATAATCAGTTGTCCTGGCACCATTTGTTAAAAAGGCTATCTTTCCTTCAATGGTTTTGGCACCTTTGTCAAGAATCAGATGACTCAGTGCGGGTTTGTCTCTGTGTCTTCTATTCTGTACCACTGGTCTGTGTGTCTGTTGTTTTTTTTTTTTAATATTTATTTTTTAGGTGTAGATGGACACAACTTAATGCCTTTATTTTTATGTGTTGCTGAGAATCAAACCCGGGTCCTGCCCATGCTAGGCGAGTGCTGTAGTACTGAGCCACAATTCCAGTCCGTGTGTGTCTGCCATGCAGCTGTTGTTACTATTAGCTTTGTAGTATAATCTGAAGTCAGGTATTGTGATGCCTCCAGCATATTTTTTTGACTTAAAATTCTTTTTTGCTATTCTGGGTCTTTTAGTCTTCCAAATAAATTTTGGGACTGTTTTTTCTAGTTCTATTAAGACGTCACTGGAATTTTGATGTGGATTGCACTGAATCTCTGAGTCACAACCCCAGCCCACTAAATGATTTTTGTCCTTATTTCTGTTGGTGTGATGAATTACATTTATTGATTCACATATATTAAACTCTCCTTGCATCTCTGGAATAAAACTAATTTGTTCGTGGTGTACAATCTTCTTAATGAGTTGTTGAAAACAATTTGCTATTGAGTATTTTCATCTAAGTTCATCAGAGATATCAGTCTGTAGTTTTTTTCCTTGATATGTCCTTATTTGGTTTTGGTATGAGTGTGATATTGGCTTCATAGAATAAATCTGGAAGTGTTTTATTCCTCTCTCAGAATAATTTGAGGAGTGCTGGCATTTGTTCTTCTTTAAAGGTTTGGTAGAATTCAGCTGAGAATCCATCTGGTCCTGGGCTTTTCTTTGTTGGAAGGCTGTTTATTACTGCTCATATCTCATTACAAATTATTGGTTTTCTATGTCCTCTTGATTCAGTTTTGGCATATCATATTTGTCTAGAAATGTATCCATTTCTTCTAGGTTTTCCAATTTATTCGAGTGTAAGTTTTCAAAATAGTCCCTAATGATATGCTGGATTTCTAAGATGTCTGTGGTGATTTCTTCTTTTCATCTCTAATTTTATTAATTTGGTTTTCTCCCATTTTCTTTTGGTTAGTTTGGCTAAGAGATTATCAATCTTGTTTTTCTTTTCAAAGAAGCAACTTCAAATGACAGTATTTAAATAGCAGTAAGAGAATTATATTTCAACTTAGCTAAGAGAAAACCATTCTTCAATATTATCACTTTTCTGGTAAGAATTAACTAAATAACATTAAAATATAAAAAAAAAAAAAAGGACTGGTAGTTGCTACAAAATAACCTGAAGGAAGGTGGAGAGATGAGAGTTGGTGAAGATAAAGATGAAACACTTTTTTGGTTTTTTTTTGGCACAGGGGATTTAATGGGATGACCACTGAGCCACATCCCCAGTTCTATTTTGTATTTAATTTAGAGACGGTCTCATTGAATTGCTTAGTGCCTCGCTTTTGCTGAGGCTGGCTTTGAACTTGCAATCCTCCTGCCTCAGCCTCCTGAGCTGCTGAGATTACAAGGTATGCACCACTGAGCCCAGCTTAAAATGAAACACTCTTGAGCAAGAGTTGATGTCAGATGACAAGTATATGATTGACGGGTTAAAGGAAGTTCTTCCTGTGTGAGTTCGCATATACATTAAATTTTTTTCACATCAAAACTTTATTAAAAGTAAAAATTAAAAGTAACTTTAAAGATCAACTTCTAAAAAGCAAAAGACAAAACGTGTAAATATTATTACAAAAGTCATCATAATCATACTTTATTGAGAAGAATACTTTTATTTTCTGAAACTGCAAAAATATAATTTTAAATAGATTTAAATAATTTTAAATATTCAGATATTTTAGTAAGTATTTCATTACCAGCAACCAAATATACCACAAAACTAAAAAGCTAAATCCCCAACTCTGATGACTGAAATGATTGCCATCATTCCAGAACCAGTTTTATCTTTCCAAAGTGCCTAAAAAAAAAATCCCCAATAACAACAAACCATGTCTCAGGGGAAGAAAAGCTAAACAAAAAAAAAAGCAAACAAAGAAGTAGTTGAAACAAATGCTAGCAATGTGCCCTAATATACATGGAGGCAAAAAAAGGACAAGGTTTTTTGGCTAACCAGCACTTTTACTTCCCCTGACAAAACTCACTTCAATTCTGAAGCATCTTAATCTTATCCTCAAGATTAAAAGTTTGGATAATTACTCTAAAACACATTGGGTGATACCCTTTCTGTAAAGATTTAAAAGAAAATTGCTTACCTTGAGAGACCGATGAACTCTTTTTGATTTTAAATCCCAAATATTAACGGTGCCATTTAAGCCTCCGCTTACCAAATACATAGATGTGGAATTTAAATCAACACATGTCTGATTTTGCTGTTAAAAAAAAAAAAAAAAGTTAATTTAACAGACCCCACAAGTACCAAGTCTTATCCAGCACTTAGTAGGCATTCCATGGTAATAGTTACACTAAGAGTTCTCCTCTCATCATCTTTTATATGGATCCAACAGCTTGCAAGAATTTCTAGAAAACATCAAGGAAATCATATTAGCTGTCTCTTCCACTGAAAAGTGACAGCAGGGAAAGCTTAGGAAACAAGAAATCTGGGCCTCCCATCAGATTGCCCTTAATATTTTCCTTTGATAAAACCTATTGTCTTGGGGGCTGGGGTTGTGCCTCAAGTGGTAGATCACTTATCTAGCACAAGAAAGGCCCTGGATTTGATCCTCAGCACCACATAAGAAAAATAAATAAAAAAATAAAGGTATTGTGTTTAACTACAACTAAAAATTTAAAAAAATAAAAAAAACAAATTAAAAAAAACACTATTCTCTCATCTCCACAGAGTATCCGAAATTAGAATCAATTCCCAGATTGGAAAATGGTAAAGAGTGAAGTTTTTAAAGAATTTTCTAGTTTACACAAGAAACAAATTACAAATGGAGAGGTGTTTTTTTTTTTTTTTTTTTTTTTTAAACAGGTCAATATACAAGCCCTAAGTCTCCTAGCAAATCTCATCATATGGAGCCCAATTTTTAATCCTGTCATCAAAATCTGACCTCAGGGGCTGGAGATGTAGCTCAGTGGTAGAGTACTTGCCTAGCATGCTTGAGGACCTAGATTAAGTTCCCAGTATGGTAAAAAAATAAAATAAAATAAAAAAACCTGACTTTACATTCTTCCTCATCTCTGTAAGGATGCCATCCATTCTGTTTCTCAGGATAAAAATCCTGAACAATCCTTGATTCCTTGTTCTTTCTCCCTTCAATCCATTAATAAGTTCTATAAACTCCAAACACCTTTATTTATAGCTACTACTAGCACTAATCCAAAAATTGCCAAACGAAAACAGCAACATCCTATTTTCACTAGTTCTACTCCTGCTTCCATATATACCAAACTCCATAAAGCAGAGTGAACTTTAAAAAATACAAATCAAAGCATGCCTTTCTACTTGTTTAAAAATCTTCAATGGCTTCCAATCACACCTAGAATAAATTCCAAACCCATTAACCTAGCTTTCAGAGCCCTATTCATATGGGTCTTGTCTACTTCATCGCCTACCATTTTCTTCCTTATCTACTAATTCTCCAGTTATATCAACCTTTTATTTATTAAATTCACAACAATTCTGTATTTGCCTCAAGTCTTCAAACTGCTACTCTCCTTGCCTAGAAAGCTAAGTTCATTGAACCTTGTCTGGATGGCTTTTTCAAGTCAAAAGATTTCAACTTAAGTGCTACCTTTTCAGGAAGCCTCCCTTAGCCACCTGGTATAAATTACTAACCCAATATCTTACATTAGTTCTTTGCAAAACAACTCACTAATACCTGGGTGTCCTATGGTTGTAATTTATTGCCTGTCTTCTACCAGAATGCCAGGTTCTTTAGAGATCATCTCCACTTATAAAGTAAATGGCTAAGAAATACAGAGGTTACCAAGTTCTTCTCACAGTGAAAATCTATAAATATTCCTATCTAGTAGGTGCCATCAGTAACTGTGCTATGCAATACAACAAAATGATACATGTATGTTCCTATTTCACCTACAGAGGCACTATGAAGTTATATCAATTGTCCATATCTTCAGTTGGGTGCCATGAAAAAAAAAACAAAGAAATGAAATCCAAAAGAGGTATTTCATGACTTAAGTTCAAAGCTGAGTTATATAGGTTTAGGCAACTCACCTCATGTCTCCGAGCCTATGTTTCATCTGAGAAATGGCAGGTAAGAACTACATCTACTATTTGTACCTTGACAGTCTATATATCCCAAGAACATCTTCTGCACAAGAGATTCTTAATAGGGTACAGAAAGTCTAGTTCCCACATTCCAGTTGGACTAGCCAAAGTTTCTTCTAGTTCTTGACCAAGAATATCAACTAACATAACAGTGTAGCAAGATGCACATTACATTAGTGTTTTAGTACAGTTGCTATAATTCTCTTATAGGTACCATTCTAAGTATTGACTTTGGTCTAAAGAAACTAATAAAATTTAGAATCGGGTTGTCACTGCAAACCAGGACAATTTGCTAAGAACTACCAAAATAAACTTTAAATAGACAAAGAAGTTGGGGTTGTAGCTCAGGGGTAGAGTGCTTGTCTAGCATATGTTAGGCACTGGGTTTGATACTCAGCACCACATAAAAATAAATGTATTATATCCATCAACAACTAAAAAATATTTTTAAAAAAGAAAATAGACAAAGATGATGTCCAGCAAAGACTGATATGTTAGAATGCCAAATTACACTTATTCTTAAGGGTTCAGAATAAAACCTACACTTATAGTTCGCTTACTCTGTTAATAGATGATCTTTTTACGTTAATATTATTTATGTAATAAATGAACTTAAATAACTTAAAATAATTAATAGAAATTGTGTGGTCATTACAGGAATCCTGTAACCCCAAGACACAAGGCAACAACAGGCATAATTTTTTTAAAAATCTAAAAATTACAGCTGGTCAAATTTATAGATTACTTAGTAGCTTATAATACCCATTATAATTTTTTTTCTTTTTCTTTTTTTTCTATCCCCATCCTATCCCCCCTCCCCTCCCATCTTCTCTCTCTACCCCATCTACTGTAACCCATTATAATTTTATTAACAACATTCTGTCAACTTTAAAGAAGTAAAATGCACACACACACATACACACAAGCGCACAAAAAAAAAATTTAGAAGTTCTACTCTAAAGGCAATTTTGAAATAAGTAGAATGGAGTGTTATTCTTTCTAGCAGAAAAGATTTAAGATTTCAAATACCATGAGCAACAGGACTTGGATTCCACAAAAAACCAAGTTATCAACACATGAATACTTTACACGAAACTCATAAGAAAGACTATAGAATCGATGTTTGCAAAGTATTTTATAAGTAAATTAAGTAGATTCAAAATTAGAACTATAATGATTTCACTTTTACTACTTGCATTATGTGATTTCTTAAACATGGGAAAGGCGACTAAAAATTACAGCAACTAATTTAAAATATTCACAAAATCCTTAGAACTGTGCCACATTTGTGCATATCATCTGTTGAGTTTATGCTTAGGAAGAAAAAATAGATTCACTGATTCTAAGGCATAATACATAAAAGAGTGTGAGTGTGTGTGTGTGTGTGTGTGTGTGTAAATAAAACAGAGGAAACTGTTTCAGCATTGACACTGACACTGGTTCAATAAATGCTTACTGACCACCTCTGACAAAATCCAAAGATCCAAAGATGGTTTCTACCTACTCTTGAAGACTGCAGTCTACTGACCGACCAGGGACATTCTTGCCTCAATTTTACTTAACCTATTATGTCTCATCATCCTTATAGAGGACACCTATAAAAGCTTAAATTGAGCAATTTTATAGGTATCTTATAAAATTTCATAGGTTCTTAATAGGGATCTATATATAGGACAATGAGACATAAATTAATTCTATTTGAATAGGCAGAGTACCTCAAACTCCATTTCTACCCTTAGTAGACATTAGCTCTGCCCAAGCCTCCAACTGTGCATTGGAAGTGAGGTTCAGGCCAGTCCTACCAGATACCTGTAGGAGAGAATTGATAAAATTCTAATGTTCTATAGCATAGTAGGGTAACTAAGTTGAACACAATTGATAATTGTATATTTCAAAGTAGCTAGTACAGAATTTTTAATGTTACCAACACAAAGAAATAATACATTTTCTGAGGTGATGAATATGCCAACTTAATTGATGCTTGTCAATGCATATTATATTTATGAACTGAAATATCAATTTATGCCATAAATACTTCTAGCTACAATGTGCTAATTAAAAATTATTAAAAACTTTTTTAAAAAACTTATTAAAAATCTTGTCCTCTTTAAGTTGGCAGAGTTTTTATTCTTTTGTTCTGATGTTTTCATTCTAAGTAGGCTATCTTACCTATCTCAGTATATAAAATTATGATCATTTATAATGTTTTAGGGTCTACTACAAAAACTTTGAAACTTAAAAAAAAAAAGTTACCAACTACTTTTTTTTAGACTTTACATTGTTTTAAAAAGAAACAGTTTTCAAGGAGTAGTTACAAATGAAAATGAGGAAGCCAATATTATTCTGAATCAGGGGGATTAACATAAAACAGGATAAAGAAACAACATGCAGTGAGTGCTCCCTTTCATGTGCTATGGGACTACAAGTTCATTTTGACAAAACCATCAGTTCAAGGAGATTGAGAGAAGCTCAGGCAGCCCCTCCCCCACCGAGTCAACTAAATCTGGCAGAAGGCTACCATCAGATGGGAGTCTTTAGCTGATGGTCCTGAACCCAAGGTCAGTAAAAGTAGTTATATCATAAGGGTTCACATGGTCAGGTCAACTTAGTGACTTAAGTGCAACATAGTCCTAAATCAAGCTTGAACAAGATCCTATCTACAGAGGAAAAAAACAGAGAAAGCAAGTATTAATTAATACAATCCAAGTCCTCAATTGCTCCTGTGGGATCCAATATTATTTTATCTTAAACACATGTAAACACATGTACTTCACCTTTAAGTGTTACTGTATTGACTTCAGATTAAAAATAATGCTTTAAACTACTTTCATCTTAAGTTGCAAGTGCCACAGTAAATAAGCAACTGCTACACAAGTAGAACTATGATTCTAAACAAAGAGTTAAAAAACAAACAAAAACTTACCCCTTCGGCAAGCTCCAAAAGTGGAACAGGCTTACATTTGCAACTTGAAACAACTATTTTGTCACCACTGGAAGATGCTGTTACGAGAAAGTTATCTAAATGAAGAGTTATGGAGCATCAAACAATCCATGATCATCCATGACACTAGATTATTATTTAAGAATGCAATCACACAGGCAAACACTAAGATAAGCACATAAATATAGTTTACACAGTAGCTTTCAAAATCGGCTCAAGTTACTAATTACAAATTCTCTTTACTACTCCTGCAAGAAAGAACTACCCCTTCTGGCTCTGCTATCAGTTGAAAGCTATTTAACCCATGTGAAATTCTACTCCATTTTCGGGGTAGGCCAGAAGGACTAATTTTATCCTTCAAAAATGAGAGCATGACAAAGGCACCATCAGCAAATAGCAGTCAGCCTTTCTATCTATAAAAACTGCTCAAGATGCTTATTTATTAAACCAGTGTCTGGTAAGAATTTAAGCCAGAAAGTAAGTACCCTCGCGACTCTCCTAATTTTACAAAAAAAATGAATACTAATATTTTCTCAGAACTGGAATTCTTTTGATAGAATATTTCAGTCTGAAATATATTCAGAACGAATATTACATTAACTGGCAAATATAAGTGAGTGTGGTTCAATAGCAACTATTAATGTAATGGAAGAATTTTAACTATTTTAAATTAAATATAATCTAAATTATTTTAATTTAAAATTATATTTATTTTACATAAATGGGTAGTAATAAGTAAACACAAAAAAGTAACTAAAATTTTTGAATATACTAATACAATCAAGAATAAAATCAAGGATAAAATTCAGATTTTTAGAGTTGTAACACATTTTAATATCAGCAGTTTAAATCTATGCTCTTTAACAAATAAAGTCTATGCAGAGAATCAAGGGAGAATGGCTAACTAGACATTCAATCCTAACTGTACTACTTTTGGATAATCTGCATAACATTCAGATTTTTTCTAGACCACATATTATAATATCATCCAAACAAAATCATTTCTAAATAGGTACTACAACACTGAGAAAAATAAATCATTTCCCTTTCCCTGGCTTCTTCCTCTGTTTATCACTAATTTTGTCCTTAGAATATAAAAAAGAACTGAAAGAAGATACCGTGAAAGGGTAAGCTAGTTACTTTTCAAAGTTCTCTTATACTTTTAGAAATCATGAGAAAAGAAGGAACATTATTAAAGGACCAAAAGAGAAAACTAACCTCCCTGGCACCTTGCACTAATCCCATTTTTGGAATCTATGTTATGGGGACCCAAAAGTTGCTGAGTTCAACTATTCTTTATTCTTCAATAACCAACCTCCATGGAAGGAATCAAAATCTCATTAGGAAGACAAATAAATATATGAAGGCTTTCAGTGCAGACTCATGCACACAAGAAAACTATACTGAAATAAAACCAGTTTCCAAGCCACCCAACACAACCTCACGGCCACATCAATTTGTTGATATGTTATTTAGAAACATATCAGCAAATGCCAGCTCCCAGTAAAATTCCCTAGAACAAAAAATAATAAATCTTATTAAAAATTACTTCTTTTCTCTTACACAATAACAGAAAAAATTAAGCTATGAAAATCTAAAAAGAGGGCAACCACTTCATTTACTTGCCCCTCTCTTCAAAACGTTTTCCCTACTATACATTGGAGAGTCCTTCAAAAACTAGTTACTTCACCATGAGTTTGATTAATAGAGCACCAAAGTAAATTTTACTACTGTAATGCAAAAATCAAGAAATGATGAAGAGGTAAATTTAAATAGCTAAGAAAATTTGTCATATTTGTTATGTACTTGTAAGAACAAGCCTTAAACATAAAAAATTCTAATATTTTTGTTCAAGGATAGTCATATTTTAAAGTTTTAATATTTTTCTTTCATTAAGAAGTAAACATTAATACTTTGGTATTAATAAGATCATAAAACAATTTGTTGTTTAAGAAACAGTGTAGGCATCACAAAAGAATAGTTCCTAGCATACCAATTCTATATTTTCATAAAAGGGTGTTAAGAATCAACAGCAGTGATTCTGAACTGGGGGTGACTCTGGCAATTCTGGAGACATTTTTGGTTGTCACCATTGTGGCTATTGGCATGTAGTGGGTAGTTAGCAGGAAAGTTTCTAAACACCCTTCAATGTATAGAAAGTCCCCATGACAAATGTATAAGGCAGCCCAAAATGTCAATAATGAGAGGTTGAGAAACATTAATAGTTTATGGGTGTAATTCCTCAATTCATTTTATCCACATTTAGGAGCTCACCAAGAAAAGAAGTCAAACTATACAATTTTACTACTTTTGTTTGGGAAACAATGTTACTTTCATCATAGAAAGGGAGAGAAATACAAGTAGAATATCAGTAAGATGATGATACTCAACAATTTATCTCCTCCTCATTTTGCTTCTGCCTTCAAATTCTGTCATTAATTTCCAAATCAGATTCAAATAGTCAAATGCAGATGCAAAAACTCATTCCAAACTGCTGATAACACAATTAATTCTATGTTCTATATCTAGATTCTAATATTTTTTGAATGAGTAGGCTGCAACTCAACCTTTAAAAAATAAAATCAACAGACAAAATCAAAATACATTTATATATAATTTTTAAAAACTACTATATTTTAATCAATGGTAGCCATACTAAATATATTTTTCATTATGTGTAATATGCCAAAGTTTCATTGTTACTTATTGTTAAGCCCAATAAGGTGGTTACTTAAAAAAAAAAAAAAAAAAGGATACTATTGCTGCTCCAACACAATGAACTGATTCCATGTGGTGATGTGTGTGGGTTGAATTTATCCACCAGTGTCATGGATGATGCATCCCATATTTTAATATCATCTCCTGATGAAGCAAATCTGAGGTTTTCTTGCATGACTGCGCCTACAAAAAGTTTAGAACATTATATTTAAACAGGGTGGGGAGAAAAAAAACCTGTTGAAATGAAACATCTAATCAAAAATGAACTGCTGTTTGTCCTTTTTTACTCTAGAGCACTTACCACAAAGTAGAAGCAGTGACCTTTCTAAAATATATATCACATACTCTTGATTGACCCTTTCAATTGTTCCCCAATAGCAATTACAATAAAATCCAACCTTCTTACCCTACCTTACATGACCTGGTTACTGGGTAACTCTCCTACCTCTCTTTCCCAAGGGCCACCAGACTCTGAACACAACGGCCTCCTGTCTCATACAACAAGACAAGGTCATTCTCACCTCAGTGTCTTTTCATTTGCTGCCCCATGGTCATCTTCTCATCATTTAGGTCTCAGCTCAAGTATCTCTGCTTCAGAAAGGTCTTCCCTGACCACTGTGGCTAAAGTGGTCCTTTACCACTTATCTTTCTTTACTCTGTATTCCACTGCCCAATTTCATTTCTTTTCATGGCATTTACTACTATCTGAAATTCTTATTTGTTCTCATAATAAGGTCTGCCTTCCCGTACCAGAGTCTTGAAACATTCCTGGCATACAGTAGGTACTCAATACATAAGTGTTAAAAGCAACATCCTAATATTTTTTTTTAAATCTACCATAAACCTGTGTACTTGCAAGTCTGAATCCTGACATCCCAAGTTTTCCAAATAACTAAAATTTGTAATACCATCAAAAGAGATGCCACTTTATCCCTATACCAATTCTTGATCTATGATACCTTCACTTTTCTCATTTATTTACAGTATGCACTATTTAGAGGCACTACATAATTCTAACAAGGTGCTCTCACGACCAAAGGCAGTCTAGGATTCAGAGGCAAGGAAGTTGCTCCAGGCAGATACTTTAAAGAACAGCAAGTACTGTGAATGATGGGTAAGAAAAAATATGCTCAAAAGTACATGTGAAAGAAAAAGAGCATAGAAGTACACTCCCAACACCTTCCTGGAACCAGGGTGAACAAGTATTGCATAGCAATAGTCATATCATAGGGGTCCCAAAGTCATCAGGAAAGCATCACATTTAGGTCTAATATACTCCAGTTCAAAGGACAAGTTAAAGGCAAAAATGAATTACAGGAACCTTTCAGTCTCAAAGACCAAAAAAAAAAAAATTAATATTTATTAAAAAGCTAACACTTTTAACCAGAAAGATCACTCACATGTTTCGTTATGCTCTTTTCATCAAATAAGCAGTGCTACTAAGAGTCACTGAAGTCACCTGTTGAAATGTACACATACAGTGTTTCGATTTGGTGTTTCAAACATATGTAACTTCTGCCCTGTTGGTTTCCTACTCAAGTAACAATGAGATGCTGGAAAGGTGATCTCTAAGCCTAGGAACACTCCTGCAAGATGTAGCCAGCTACCATAACCCTACCCAGTGCCCGTTGGGCAATGTGGTGTAGTGGGTAGATTACTGAAGTCAAAGTTCAGAAAAAGATGGGTTTAAAGGGCTGCCCTAACTTAGGTGATGGTAACCTTGACAATCCTTAAATTTTTTCTTCTCTAAGTGGGAAACGGGACCATCTGCCTACCTATCACTCATCTTCTGAGATCTGAGCACATTTAAGGGAGAAGTGCTACATCAGCTCTTCAAATGGAGTCCCATCCAAAGAGATCTGCCAGGGCACCAGGCATAAACCGGACACCAGGCCGGCCCAGTTTAGGGATGGCAGCTGCTCGCAACAAGTCAACAACACTCAGCTGAATAAAACTTCTCCAACTTTCCTCCACCAGGACGCATTCTACTTGCCAGAGCACGGCTCACCTGGGGTTATTGGTAAAACGCACTCCAGTGCCCGCCAAAAGAACCATAGGGAGGTTTACAAAACGGGAGACAGACTTGTGGGGAAGAAGCAAAACTTTCCGGAGGCTGCGCACCCCCTTCAGCCGCTGTCAAACTACCCTAGCGGGACAGGCTACCTCTCGCGAGCAGGCGGAGCAGTCAGGGGCGGAGGTGCGTGACCCCGACCCGAGAATCCCGGGCCACTTCCCCGCCCGCCGCGCCCTGGTCGGGTAACCGCCTGGAGCGCAGGGCCGGCCGGAGCGCGCGGAACCCGGGCGTCCCTGGCGCCCCAACTCTGAAGTGGTTGAAAGGCGGCGGGGCGACAGGAAAGCGGTCGGACGTGACCCGCGTGATCGGGCTACCAGCTGACTCCGAGACCTCTGGGACCTCACCTCTCCGTAGCGGCACAACAGGGAGCCCAGGCGCAACCCGTTCAGCACTCGGCTTCCGGCTCCCGCCTGGACTTGTTAAACTTCGGCGGCCGGAAGTCCCGCCCCTGATTACGTCACGGGGTGAGGCACCGCCGCAAGCGGTGCAGGGCAAGACCAGGGCAGGGGCTCAGGTTGGAGCTAGTGCTGGGCGTCTACAATACAAGCCATTCCAGCCACGGGGCGGAAATTTGGGCCCGGGGCAACAACTTCCACGCCCCAGAGACAGCCGGCAAAATGCTTCATTTGTTCTTTGCCAACTGTGTGCCAGGCACTGAGTTAGATAAATCTGGGGATAGATACAGTGATGGGCTTAGCCTGGGGTGGACAAGAGTACAGTGAAGATTCTGGTCCCTGGCCTGGTGGCGCTCACAATAATCCAGTACAGAAGGCTGACATTAATGAATAATTACAGACTTAAAAGTAAAGGAAAAACTGTGACAGTTGATACCAGATTATGAGACCTCATGATGAGGAAAATTAATATGGATGTAGGCTTATGAAAGATTCTATAAAGAGGGAACTATGTGGAGCAGATAATACCACATGAAATTTGCTAAGAAGTAACCGAAAACCTAGGAGTCTGAGCTCGCCAACTTCAAAACCCATGGTCTTTCACATCTTGCTGTGAGGTCAGGAATATCAAACACCATCTGGTTGGAAATTCTTTTGAAGGGAATGCCTCTCAGCATGGACGAGAGGGTTGCTGAGCTGAATTTTCAAATGCCCCTTTAGCTCTACTGACAATTTTTGCTGAGAGTACTTGTAGGGCATTTCTTCCTCAAAGTGTCACTCTTTCATCACAGCTACACACAGGACGGACGTTGTTTGTAGATTAGGTACATAAGCCCCAGTTGTTTGCATCCATATTGCAAGTAACTAGAAACATTCCTTAAAAGTCCATTCTCCCACCCCCAGGAGAAATTGGAGTCCTGGTAACGTTCTGGAGGCTGATGAGGAGGGACAAAGGATAAAGATAGCAAGCAGTGACTACCTTAATTGTATAAACTGCAATTCTTGAGATTATTAAATCTAATGTTGGCCGGGATGGGCACAAAATGTTGGGAACTGAGACAGTAGAATAATGGAGCTAGAGAAGGGGGGATTGGGGACACATGGAAAAAAACAATTAAATCTCTGAAAATTGAAACCAGCAGGAAAATTGAGACTAGGCTATATGAAAAAGATGTCTGATATGATAAAACACAATAATGGATTATACAGAGATAGTTATTGAGCACTTTGCTAGGCACTATATAAGTATAGGTATGTATATAAAGTGTAGATGTATGTATATTCAAACGAATAATTTCACCTTTCTAAAAGCCCATGAAGTATGTACTATTATGGACATATGATGAAACAGATGTTAGGTAAACTTGCCCAAGATTACACAGTTAGTAAGTAATAGAGGCAGAAATTAAGCCCAGGACCTCCTAAGATTAAGAATACAAGGATGCCTGTAAAGACTATACTCCAAACCATTACACTATGTAGTCAAAAGACAAAACAGGATGAAGGACATAGTAATAACCGCCACTCCTCCCTTCTTTCTGGTGCTATAGTCTCATCATATCTTAAATTAGTCCTAGAAAAGTCCCATTGTTCTTGTCACCATTTCTGTGTCCATTTGTTTTCTATTTATATTCAACATTATTATGATCAGAGAACATGCTCTCTGAGATTTATACTTTTAAACTCTATTGAGACTATGTGGTTTTTAAATAAATATTCCATGTGTATTTGAAAAGAATGTTTATCTTGTAAAGTTGGGAATACAGTGTTCTATGAATGTCAGTTAAAAATATTCCTTGTGTAGTATAGAATACAAGCAATAGAAACGAAATGTTGGAAATCTTGGCAATATATAAATCACATAAATATATATCTTCCCAAATAGACATCAAGACATGAACAATTCCTAGAGACAAAGAGGAATATTTCATAATAATAAAATGGTAAATAACACAAGAAGCTATATCAGTTGTAAATGTATATGTGATCAATAACAGAATTTGGAAGTATATGAGGAATAAAATATCAGAACTAAAGGGGAAAATGCATATCCATATTCATTGTTGGAAACATTAACAGAATTCTCTCAGTATTTAATACAAAATCCAGATAAGGAAAAAAAATCACTAAAGATGTGGAAGATTTGGACACTACCAACTGTTTTTATTGACATAGAACACTGTACTCCCAACTATTACAAAATAGAATTTTTTTTTCAAATATATATGGAATGTTTATGAAGATAAACTATATAATATCAATAGATTTTAAAAGAGTAAATATCACCAAGCATATTTTCTGATCATAAAAGTATTGAACAAAGATAGAAATGAATAGAGTATCTGGAAAAGTTTTGAACATCTGAAAATTAAGCAACTTTACTTCTAAACAGCCCTGGGTCAAGAAGTAATCAAATCACACACCACACACACACACACACACACACACATAAACACACACAAAAGGCAACATATAAATATTTATGTAGACAAAGATATAAAAAGAAAAATTATAGAAAAAGCTACAACAGTGCTTAAGAGAGAAATAATAAGCTTAAATGTTTTTATTGTGGAACAAAAGCAAGTTCTAAAATCAATGATCTGTCCTGTGCTGGGTGGTAAGAAATTCAGAAAAAGAAGAGCAAATTAAACACCGTAAAGATTTTTTTACTGTACAAAACAATGAAATTGAAAACAAATAAATAATAGAGAAATACTGATGAAACCGAATGCTGATTTTTTGAAATGATTAATAAAATCAATAAACCTCTACCTAGGTGTATCCAGAAGAAAAAAATAAATTAGCAATAACCTGATTAAGACAGAGATCATCAATACAGATCCAAAGAACATCTTAAAAGATGATAAGGGAATACTCTGAAAACAACTCTATGTTGATAAATTTGGTGACTTAAATTAAATGGTCAAATACCTTGAAAGACACATATATTAAACCTGACACCAGAAGAGAAGAATATGTACATAAGTTGAATTCGTAATTGATAAAACTCAACCACAAAGAAAACCCTAGGATTAGACACCTTCACTGTTGAATTCTGCCAAACCATAAGGAAGAAATAATGCCAATCCAATGTAAATTTTGTCAGAGAAAAGGAGGGAGTGTTTCCTAAATACATTTTTTAAGACAGTATTACTCTGATACTAAACCTAAACAAATATATTAAAGAAACAACTGTAGACACCTATCCCTAAAACATAAGACAAAACTCTGTGTTTGTGTGTGTGTGTGTGTGTATTCAAATTAAATCCAGTACTGTGTAAGAAGGACTCATGGCCAAGTAAGTTATTCCAGAAATGCTAAGTAGGTTTCACATTCAAAAATCAGTTAACTTAATTCACCATATTAAAACAATAAATGAAATAACAAATAATTATATCAATGGATGAAACAAAAGTATTTCAGAAATGTAACATGCATCCATGATTAAAAATTCTCAACAAACTAGGGAAAAGAGGAAGGAAACATCCTCAACTGGTCAAGGTCATCTATGAAAAGTCCATGGATAGCACCTTCATGGTGAAAACTGGATTGTTTTCCTCCTAAGATTAAGAATACAAGGATGCCTCGTGTCACCACAGTATTTAACACTCTCCTGGAGGTCTTTGGAAGTGCAATAAGGCAAAAAAAAAAAAAAGTGAATAAAAAACCATATAGAATGGAGAGGAAGAAGTAAACCTCTGTTGACATACCATATGATTGTGTGCTGGAAAATCACAAGGAATCCAGAAAGAAAAGTCTTACAGCTAATAAATGAAATTAGCAAGTCTGTACAAAGTCAATACCCAAAAATAGAATAGGATTTTTTATATACTAACAATGAACAATTGAAAATTTTCAGTTCCATTTCCAATAACATCAAAGTTATGTGTGACTATTTCTAACTACAAATAAATTTGAGAAAAATGTGTGTAATAAGCATACATTAAAAAAACAGTACTGAGAGAAGTTAAAGACTAAGTAAATGGAAAGCTATGTCATAGTCATGATTGAATGTTGTTAGAATGTCCATTATTTTCCAAATTAAATCTGTACATTCTACTGAATCTCCCCCAAATTCCAGCAGCCATAAAATAACAAAGCTAGTTCAAAATTTTATATTTTAATGTGAATCTCCTAACCAAACCAATATTTAATAAACAACAAAATCAGAGGACCTATATCTCGTATCTAGATTGATTCAATCCAAACTAACCCTCAGTGACAGAAAGCAGAAGAGCTTTCTTGCTGAGTGCCTGGGTGTTATGGAAAGGATGGACTACAAAGGAGTCAAGGAAACAATGATGGTGATGCGAATGTGATTGATATTGGCAAAGGAAAATCTCAGTCTAACAGGTGAGCATTGGGCCTAAAGAGCAACTGGTCCATGTAGCAGATCCAAGGATTCCACAGAGATACAGTCAAGAGAAATACACACACACACACACACACACACACACACATATCTTGAATGTTTAATTATATTGAAAAGAGGTTTACAAAACTGGGGGAGAGAAGGGTAGGGCTTAATTCATGACTGAATCCATAGAAAACCAGTCAAATAACCAAACAACAACTAAGCAAAAACCAATACCAGAGAAATAAAAAGTCCTGTGAATAGGAAAAAAATGGAAATCATAATTTACTACATACTTATTATGGTTTGGATATGTGGTGTCCCACAAAGTTCATGTGTAAAACAATCAAGAAAGTTTGGAGGTGAGATGATCAGGTTATGAGAGCCTTAGCCTTATCACTAGATTAATCCATAGACATGGATTAACTGGGTGGTAACTGTAGGCAAGTAGGGTATGCGGGGAGGTGAGTCACTGGGAGCATGGCTTTGAGGCTTACCTTTTGTCCCTAAAGAGTAGAGTTTTCTGCTTCCTACTGTCTGTCCTTAGGGGCTTTTCTCTGCCATGTCCTTCTGTCATGATGTGCTGCCTCACCTTGGGCCCAGAGAGATGGAGTCAGCCAATCATGAACTGAACCTCTGAAACTATGAGCCCCAAATAAACTTTTCCTCCTCTAATCATTCTCATCAGGTCTTTTGGTCACTGGACAAAAAAGCTAACTAAAACAATGTGTCTCTATAAATAATATTCATCTAGTCATAAAAATGTGCACATGCAATATTAATTTAATCAAAATTATGATACAGTTATCCTGGGTTGACAGGGAGATAGGAAGTGTGCATGTGTGTGTAGTTGGGTGGAGGAGGGTTCTGAAAGAACTGACTCAGCCTTCTTTAGGAGTAAAGCCTAAAATTGGAGGGAAAAAAAATAGCCTGTCATCAGAGAGATGAAGATAAATGCCATAGGACATTACAGAGAAGTACATAAAACTACAGGGCTTAAAAATATACCAGTGTTTTTTTAAAAGCAGTCAATCACTCCTACACACCCACGCCCACTTACCACTCCCCCACAGGCACATTTTTCCTATGCTCTGTCATGTTGTCATCATTGTTCTATCAACACACATTTGTGAAACTTCTAAGGTGCTGGTAGATGGGTACCGCAGTCACCAAGATGAACAACTATTTTAAATTCTTCTGGAGGTCTCAGGCAGTGCAATAAGACAACAAGAAGAAAATAAAAAGCATACAGAATGGAAAGGAAGAAGGAAGACTTTATTTGCAGATCATGTGAAATCAAAAGGAATCCAGAAATGACATGTACTCAAGAAATATAGTAGCCTCCCCCACGTTCTACCCACCCCTCACCTGCAAGAGATTCATTTCAAGATACCTTGTTAAGGTTTAGACAGGAGGTATTCAACAAAAGCTTCTGTGTGAAACAATGCAGGAATGCCCAGAGGTAAAATGATTAGATAATGAGAGCTGTAATTAGTGGATTAATCCCTTTAGTGGATTTATAATTAGAAAAGACTAATGTATTATATGGCAGCTATAAACAGGTAGGGTGTGGCTGGAGGAAGTAGGTCACTGGGAGTGAGCCCTTGGGGATTATATATTTTGTTCCTGGCTCCATATCTCCATATGCATTCTCTCTCTCTCTCTCTCTCTCTCTCTCTCTCTCTCTCTCTCTCTCTCTCTCTCTCTCCTTCCTGACTGCTATGAGCTGAGTAGCCTTCCTCCACCACACCCTTCCAGAATGATTTTCTGCCTTACATTGAGCTCAGAGCAATGGAGTTGTCCAACCATGACCTGAGCCTCAGAACTGCGAGCCCAAAATAAACGTTTCCACCTCCAAGTTATTCTTGTTGAGTATTTGATCAAATTGACAAGAAGTGGACTAACACACCCCCAGTGGATGTCTGAAACTGTACATAGTATCAACCATTTAGTCTGGTTTTCTCTATACTTTTGTACATAAAATAAAACTGAATTTATAAATTAAGCACCATAAAAGATTAATAACAATAATAAAATAGAACAGATGTAACAACATACTATAATAAAAGTTATATGGATGTCGTCTTTTCCTCTCTCAAAATATTTTCTTGTATTATACTCACCCATCTTGATAACGTGAAACGATCCTTAAACACTTTAAGAACGGCTTCTCTTTGGTATATTCACATCATTAGCCTCACAACCCTTGTGCACAGGGACAATTACTAAGTAAAATAAGAATTGCTTGAACAGAAATACTGTGATACTATAATATCCAGTCTGGTAACTGAGACAACTATTACGAGACTAACCAGTGGGTGGCACATACAGTGTGGATACACTGAACAAAGGGATGATTCATGCCCCAGGTCAGGATGGAGCAGTACAAAACAAGATTTTATCATGCTATTCAAAATTTAAAATATATTAATTTCTGGAATTTTCCACTTAATATTTTCAGACCACAGCTGACCACAGGTAACTGAAAGTGTGGAAAATGAAAACACAGATAACAGGGTCTTCTGTGATAGTTTACAGGTACGGTCAGAGGTCCTATTAAGTGGACATCTGCATTCCTTTCCTCTTTCCCTCTTCCCTATACAGCTTCTACCAACCCATAATTTAGGCAGCCTGCTGTTCCCCATGGTTCTTCCTGTGTCTCCCTGTGGCATTTCATCCAGGTTTGTGCTGAAATATCGCCTCTTCAAAGATAATTTTCCCTGGACTACCTATCTAATATGTCCACTGTATTCCATCGCACTGTCTTTTCTTTATCTTCAAAGCACATACCTGCTTGACATTCTACATTGATCTGCTGTTTGTATTTGCTTAGTTTCTTCACTGAAATGAAAGTGCCACAAAAACAGTTTTTCTGTTCCGTTTGTTTTCCACTGTATCCCCAGTGCTTAGAACAGTGCCTATCATAGAGTGGACTCAACACCTATTTGTTGAATGAGCAAACAAATGTGTGAATGTCTTCAGTCCAAATCTCTCATCTGAATGCATCTTCTCTATGCCCAAACATCCTCCCTTCCATAGCTCCTCATGGCATTCCAAGTACTCGAATCAGATATTTGCAAGTCAGTTGTTTAATTTCCCACTTCCTTCCCACACAAAACCAATCTCTGGACCCCATCAATTCTATTGCGGATTATTTCCCAATCAGTCCACTTCTCCACTTGCTGTTGTTGTTATTTTGATTTGGATCATTCTCTAAGTTTCATTGGATTGTTGAAACAACTTCCTCCTAATTTTCTTTACAGTTTTCAGGCTTTCATTCCTGTTACTATCCTCAAAACTCCTAACATATTTGTCACAAAAATGAAAGTCTGATCACATGACTGCCCTTCTTAAAGCCTTTGCCTTCAGAATAAAGTCCAAATTCCCTTGCAGGGCCCTGATGCCCATCACCACCACCTTGTGCTGACTTTTCCAAATCTTCTCTGGACACTACTGGGCCAGCCTTCCTGATTATAGATGCCATGCACCATGCTGTCTAGAATTGCCTTTCCATTGTCTCTCCTTACATCTTCTCCTGCCTCTTTACCTGGCTCTGTCCAATTGATCAGAGGGTAAGGATCTGAGAAAATTCCCTTCCCTACTGAGTGCTGCCACAGCATCCTAAGTTTTCCACTGTATCCCCATCCTGATGGATTTGAAATTACGAGTCTGCCTACTCACTGGCCTCTTGCACTGGACTTCAGGTTACAAGAACATAGAGCCTGCCAATGAAAAATAAGGCTTTGTGTCCCTAGTTCCCAGCATGGTGTCTGACACAAGGGAGATATTTAATGAATGCTTGATGAATGAATGAATGCATGCATGAGTCTGTTTTTTAGAATCTGTTTTTAGAATTTAGCTGTAAAGTGGAAAATGGATTGCCAGTGGGGAGTCTAAAAACATGCAGACTGGTTAAGAGCTAATTGACATATTCCAGACAAGATGAAGAGGGGCTGGACTAAGGCAGAGGCAATGGGAATGGAAATAAGGAGTCAGAATCAAGAGACTTTTGTTCCAAAAAACAAAAGAGATTTTATGAGCAAATGCAATTGATTGAGCACTGTATATTTTCTGAAGGATGGCTGTAGTGTTTTAAATTTAGACAAAGGGCTAGAAAGCCAGACATACCCCATAAGAAGCAATCAATCAACAAACTTCATGAAAGTGAGAGGAGGTGATAGAAGTAGACAAAGAGGTTAGGGAGGCACATAGAGTTTCTGATATAGAAATAAAAAAGAGTTTTAACTGCCAAAGATCAAGAGACTGACAGAAGAGTGAAGATTTTAGCACAGAGGACATAATAACTGGAAAACTTTGCTTTAGTCTCTAGTGTAGTAATAAAAATTGACGATAGTCTATAAATATTATGCTGACTAGGAAGTTATGTATTATGCAAACTGTCTTCCATTCTGATAAAAAGATAGAAAAATAAACAAGCAAATTTCTAGGATTTATTGGGGGGAAATAACTGACTTCTAGGGCAGGTCACAGGATCCATGCAGGTTCATCCTATTTGCATTTTCTATCTCTAAAGCCATAACATGATAGTGACCCCTAAGATGTCCCTGAAACATGTAAAGATACCATTATGACATCTGAGCTATCAGAAGGAATGAACAACTGTTTCCTAGAAGCCTACTATGTGTGGGTCACCATGGTTTATATACATCTGTCCCCCACCTCCACTTCCGGAAAAGAAAAAAGAAACAAATTATTATAGCCTCCTAACTTACCCTGGGAAATTCTTTTTGAAGGCTATTTTCTTTTCAAATAATCAAAACTGTAAGGAGCTTTCTTTTCCTGAATAGATTATGAATATATGTTGTAAAACATTTAATCAGTACAAAAAGGTCAAATTAAAAATAAATCTCTGCCCATCCCTGCTCGTGACTCACAATTTCCTCTCTCTAGGACAGCAGCTAAGCATAATTTCTTGTGCCTCCTTCCAGGAATATTCTGTATATAAGTACAATTTTTACATAATGCATTCAAAGTCTGCTCCTTATACATTGAACACAAACATTCACTTACTCTGCATCTGTTCTCTGCTCTATTTTTTCGCTGAACAATATACAGTCAAGTGCTCCTCATCTTAGTACACATTGGCCTCATTCCCCCTTTTGTCCACATAATATTCTGCTCTGTAGACAAGCATGGTTTATTTTGCAAAGGTGAATATTAAAATTATTTTCCAGATATTCTTTATAGCTAAATCACACATGTAAGTAGAACTATATATGCTAACACTGTTCAATAGTGACATAATATGAACAACAAATGTATTTTAAATGTTCTAGCAGCCACATTAAAAAAGTAAAAGAAACAAGTGAAAATAATTTTTAAAATATATTTAACCTGTTATGTCCAAAATATTATCATATCAACAAGTACTCAATGCAAAATAGTTAATAATGAGATAATTGCTATTCCTATTACTCATCTTTTTAACCAAGCTTTACTCCAAATGATAACTTGGGTTGTTTTAAAAATTCAAATTTATCCTTAAAAGACGTGGGTTTTTACCCTTTCAAACTCTGAGGCAATTTCAAAAGAGAAGTTTTAAGAATGTTTCATTCAGTAGCATCTCCACTGGGACAACTGCACAGCTTCCCAACGTGAACACCCTGGAAAATGTTCTGTTTTTATTTATTTTTATAATCAGTTTTCTTTATAAGCTTATCTCACACCCAAAACAAAGCTAAATTGCCATTAAGGAAAAGAAAATCTATCTTAATGTGCTGCTTTTAGGGATACCTCTTAATTCACACATTTGATTAATAAAGGCAGGCTACCAACTCAGTATCTGGAAAGGTTAGGGCCTGTTGATGCCACAGTTCCTCCTGTTCAGTAAAGAAAGATTTGGGTTCATTCTCCCTTTGGGAGCATGGGTGCAAGTTTTCCTGACCCTAGCTATCTTGACTTTCAGGTATTCTAGAATGAATAACCAGAGCCATTTTGAGATCAATTCTGTTCCTGGGTTACAGTCTTCTTGCTTTCTGCTTGACCTCTAAATCTCTATTGTCCTGATTGTTATGCCTTCAGCCCTCTGGATTTTCATGGTAATGCCTTTCTTCCTATGAAAAAAAATCATTAAAATCCATGGCTTTATCATTGTAATGTTTTGAGCAACCAATAAAAAAAAAAACCTATGGCTTTAATAACTATTTCTACTCTATTGGCTCTAAATCAGACATCCCATGGGCACCTCAAATCCAAAAGGGTTACAGTAAACACTGTTTTTAACACCAAATCTGCTCTTCCTACTACACTTTAGTGTATTCTGTATAGCAACCAGTTGATCTAGCACCCATCCAAAAGACCGAACCAGAATCCTAATAATTATTGTCAGGGGCCTCCTCTCCTAGTCCATCAATTAGATAAAACCATATCGGTTTTACTTTCCAAGTATCCTTCAAATTAATTCCTACCTTCTGCCCTAACATACCTTCCCTTAGTTCAGACTATCATTTATTCTAGTCTGGGATTTCAGTGTTCTCTCCCAGTGAATCTTCTTCCCTCCATGTTTGTCCCAATCTGTGCTCCATATTATTGTGTTTTAGTTAACTTTTGCTTCTCTGTGACCAAAATACTTGACAAGAACAACTTCGTGGAGAAAAAGTTTATTTGGCGCTCGTGGCATCAGAGGTCTCAGTCCATAGATGGCTGGCTCCGTTGCTCTGGGTCCAAGTGAGGTAGAAAAATCATGGCAGAAGGATGTGGCAGAGGAGAGCTGCTCACCTCTTGGTGGCCAGGAAGCAGAGCCAGAAAAAGAAGGGCTATAGGAAAGAAGCAACCTTCCAGGTCACACCCCCAGTGACCCACCTAATTCAGCCCTGTTCCACCTGCCTACAGTGATCACCCAGTGGGTCCATTCAAACTAAGATGGACTGATTAGGTTACAGCTCTCACAATCCAATCATTTCACCTCCAAACATTCCTGTATTAACACTGAAGTTCTGGGAGAACACCTCATATCTAAACCATAACATTGCCAGACAGATCTATAAAAATGAAATGTCACCATGTCACTCCTCTTCTGAACATGCTTCACTGGCCCCTCATCATTTTTTAGGATAAAGTTTCATACACTCATTCATTCAGTGGCTAAATCTTAAACACTTACCATGTCCCAAGCTGTGGTTGCTATAGTTGTGGAAAATAGGATAAAAGCATGGTTTCTAAAAAGCTTAAAAGAGCTACTAGCTTTGTTTATTTGAAAATAGGTTTCAAGTTCTTTGAAAAAAGTCATGAAACAAGAGAGACTTTATTGAAATTTGCAGTGCAAAGACTGTGATTCACTCTTTCTCAATTCTACAGAAAAACAACCTCAAATAGATGACCTAAGAAGTCCCAACCTGAATTCTTTGTCTACTGCAGATCCTCTCTTGCTTTTTGCTCTTTTTTTTTTAACTGTGATGAAGCTTTTCAAAAGATTAAAGGAAGATTCCACCCCCAAAATGACTTTTTGCATTTCTTATAGTTTCTGAATGCTATTAGCATTCAAGGAATCTTAAATCCCATATCTCTGTACTTATGCAATGGAGAAAGCTTTGTCTGCCTGTATCCATGGAGGTAGACCTTTGGGTCAGACAGCTGTCCTGTTTTTTTTTTTTTTTTTTTGAACACAGAGTGAGAGATGCTCTATATCCCTTATTTTCTAATAACTTGCCACAGCTCTGATGCAACACTCTGAGGTTATGGTGTTCAGCTGGTTTGGTGCATACTTCCTGTAATAAAGGGTGCATTTGAATAAAAACAGCTGATCTCATTTTAATCTTGAGAAAAGCTTGGAAACTACATTAGAAGGGACAATCCTTCACTTGATGGATTTTTTTCTCTTTAACTTCCACAGAACTAGACAAACCTTTTTTTAAAATTTATTTTTTAGTTGTAGGTGAAAACAATATCTTTATTTTATTTTTATGTGGTGATGAGGATCAAACCCAGTGCCTCATGCATGCTAGGCAAGCACTCTACCTCCAAATCACAACCCCAGCCCTAGATGTACCTTTTATGAAGGAAAAAAAATGCTTTCTGGCTGTTAATTTGATGGCTGGAATTTTTTTGCTCTGGTTCACCTGGACTTTCATCACTAATTTCAGCTTATGGACATAGGAGAGTTGTCTCAGAGAAACCATTTTTGAAGACTGAGTAATAATGGTCTGAGGGTATCTCATGATGTAGGAAGGTATATTATCAAGCAGATTGCAAAGTATTTGATATTATTCCCTTCCTTGCCAAAGTATAGACCATGAAAGTGCTTCTCGGGTGTTAGTAAAATTCTGTTTTTAATCTGAATGCTGGTTACCAGGCAGATTTGATTTCAATAAATTCATTAAGCTGTACACTTTGGATTTATGAAATTTTCTGTTTGTGTGTTAAACTTCACTAAGTTTAAAAAATAACTGCAACATCCTCTTCCCACCTGGATGATAAACAGATGGGTGTGCATACCCAAATGTATACACATAAATATACACAAGATTTCCATTCAGTCAAAGGGTTTATTTTCTAAAAACTCTTTTTCTGTTAGACTATAAATTCAGTTTGTTCTTTATTAAACTCCAAATTTCTTGCTGACAGGTCAAATGTCTTATTTAGCTTGTACACTCTATTGGAGCTAACACATAAAAGATACTTCATAAATATATATTGAATGAATGAATAAAAGAAATTGGAAACAGATGATTCAAAACAGGACTAAGTTAAATTAGTATTCTCTACATTGTAAAATAGAATTATGTTCATAACTATTTTACCTATTTTGGCCAGATTCTAGAGGCAGTTTGACTCCCATAATTCTAATAAGTATTAAAAATAATGTTTGGCCAGACCAGCCTACTCCTCAGAATTACTACATAAATGTTAGGAAGAGTAAAGTCTCTGTTACCTACTGATTGTTTTTAACGGGTGGAGTAACTGCAGTACTCTAGGGTAACATGGTCGTCTTCATCTAATTTTTTGCTGCTAAGACTGTATCCCACAGCTTGAGTAATTTATAAAGCAAAGAGGCTTATTTAGCTCATGGTTCTGGAGGCTTGGCAATCCAAGTATCTGCATGGCATCTGGTGAGAGCGTTCTTGGTGCTTTTTAACATATCACAAGGCATCACATGGCAAGAGAGCCAGAGAGAGTTTGCTTAAAAAAAAAAAAAAAAATCATTCCTATGATATCCCAGGGTTCTAACAGGGGTTCACTTGGTGCTTTGACTATATGCCTTGAGGCTTTGAAACTTACATGTTTTTTTCTTTTTTCCCAAACTTCTTCTCCCTGATCTTCTTTTCCCTAATCTTCTCCTCCTTCATCTTCTCCTTCCTAATCTCTCTTCCCTAATCTCATTTTCTCTGAATCAATTCTATAAAAGCCCCCTGTTTCTGCTGATGGGCAGAATCACAGCCTTTGGGACAGGAATCCCCAGTGTTTCTACTTTGCTAGCAAAGCAATAAACCTCCTTTTCTCTTTTTTCTCAAAACCGTGTCTTTTTTATTGGATTGGCATTGGGGACAAGGACCGGGGAAGACTATGACCCAATCATCTCCCAAAGGACACACCTCCTAATACCATTAACATATGACCTTGGAAAATCTTTAAATTATAGCTGAACTTGTAAGAAAGAATAAGAAATCCCCAATCCAAAGAAAAGAGCATATGAGCTAGTACTGCAACTTCACTGGGTGAAGCTTTTGGTTTTGTTAACCTAAGGGCACAGATTTTAAGGCCTGGAGGCCTGGGGCTGCATAGGGTTACAAGTTGGGAGTCATGAGGTCCTTACATAAAGCTTAGACCCACGGAAGACTGTGGTGGGCAGAACAATGGCTCCCCCAAGGATATCCACATCCTCCTGCCTGAAACCTGTTACTGTGTTACCACACTGGACAAGCAGAAAACAAGGTTGCAGCTGAAATTACAGTTGCCAATCAGTTGACCAAAGAAGAAGATTGTCATAGATCATTCCTGTGGCCTCATGTCTTATGTAGGAGACCCCCCTCCTAAAATGGAAGAGGAAGGCAGAAGGGGTCAGAGTCGGGAGATGTGAGAGAGACTTCACCCACCACTACTGGTTTTGAAGGTGGGCTACCAGTGAAGCAATGTGGGAAGTTAGGAAATTTCAAGAAATGGTTTCTCCACCAGAGCCTCCTGAAGAAACCAGGCCTGTAGGTACCTTGATTTTAGCCCAATGGGACATGTTTCAGACTTCTGACCCAGAGAACTAAGATAATATTGTTGTGTTGCTTTGCTTTTTCTTTTCTCTGTGGATTGGTCTCTCTCCCTCCTTCCTCCTTCCTTTCCTGCCTCCCTGTTTGCTTCCTGGCTTCTTTCTTCCTTCACTTCCCTTCCTTTTCCCTTTCCATTTCCCTTTCTTTCTCTCAAACTAGTGTTGCTTCAATCTCCAGTAGTTTCTGGTAATTTATTACAACAGCAATAGAAAACTAATATAGACTTAATCCTTCATAAAATATTAAACTGAAAGAAAACTGCTAATTAGCACAGGTTAAAAAGAAGGACTCTTTTCTAATTGCCCTGGGGCTCTAGGTAAAAAGTCTCCCCTGAGAATTTGTTACCATGGCTCTGCCCTTTATCATTTGCAGGGTCGGGTTCTACCAAACTGAGGAATTATCAAAATAATTGCTCCCAGGGAGAGGTTCCTGGCAAATGTAAAATCCCCTCTGGAAAGACCCAACCTCAACCTAGGCCACAAAATTCTGATATAACAATGCTCAAAATGACAATCCAAGTAAACACACACACACACACACACACACACAGAAAGGGGGGGGGAGGGGGAGAGAGAGAATATGAATGAATCCAGCATAAATTGGATTGACAGACATAACTTAAATAAGCAGGATCAGTACCCCAATCATGCCTGAAAGTACCACAATATTACAGAGAAAGGGAAATACACATGCTTAAAATAAATAGCAACATAAAATAATCAGTATTATAAAATAAGATACTGTGAGAAAAGAATAGGGAGCTTTCATAAGAACCAAGTAGAAATTAAATATAACCTTTGAAATTTAAAATTCCATGGGTGGTTTAAACAGCAGTATTGACAGAGTCAAAATGAAAATTATCAAACAAAAAGATAAACCTGAAGGCTCTTTACAGAATGTATCCTGAAGGAGAAAGGATGGAAAAGATTAAGAAATAGAATAAATGAAAAGATCTAAAACAGGTTTGGTAAGAGGCCTCGAAGAAGGGAATGAGTAAGAGAGAAGCTAGAGTTAGGAAATTTATGGTACATGTCCTAGATCCATTTTCATCAGGGACCATGAAGAAAGCAAAATGATGTTCTTTCAACTCCCATTTGTAGCACGATTAAAGTAAATAAATGCACCACACATTGAATAATCATTGTCATTCTTTTCTATATTGCATAGTATGTGTTTATTCCCTGTCAAAGCATAATTTTTAAAAAGTACAAAGCATGAGACTTTTAAAAATATAAAATAAATATGAGTCAAAGGATTTATTTAACTTATTAATTAAAGAAGGAACCTGCAAGGTGCTCAGATTTTTTGAAAGAGCATTTTATAAAGTGTTCAAATAAGATAGGTAGGTTAGACATACAACTGATTGGCATCCTATAAGACAATAAGTGAACACTTTTGAGTCATGGTCTTGTCACTTACAATATTTGGGGCAATTTTTGTTATATTATTATAGAACAAGACCATTTTGATATCAGTTTTTTTTTTTACAAGATAACCTCTATTCTTAAAGAGATGTAAGACTTCCTAATCAATAGTAACCTGAATGTCAAACAAGGGTTGTTAGAGAATTAGACCATGCCCCTGTGATCATCATTTTTATGTGTCAACTTGACTAGGCCATGGTAAATCACCAGTCTAGATATTGGCGTGAAAGTAATTGTTAGATGATTTGAAGTAGACTTTGAATAAAGCAGCTTACCCTCCATGATAAGGTGTGCTTTTTCCAATCAGCTGAAGGTCTTTAAGAGAAAAAAAAATGAGGTCCCCATAGGAAGAGCCAATTTTGCCTCCACACTGCTCAAAAGTTTGAGCTGCAATATTCTTCTCTTCCTTAGGTCCCCAGACAGCCAACACATGCATCCTGCTCATTCTATTTCTCTAGAAAACCTAACATTCTCTCCCACTTAGGCAAGATAGACAATGCCCACTAATAAACTGAAAGGAATCCATCAATAAACCCAGTAATCCATTTGCCTATTTCCAAGTTTTGGATATTTTTTCTATATACTCTATAAAGTTAGAAAGGCTTCCAATAAATTCCATTTAAATATTAATACCTGCCAATGCACAGAAATTAAAATAATTTAAAGATCTTATTTGACTTCAATTTTTATTCTAGAATTAGAAAATACTTCATTCCATAAAATAGAATTACTATTCAGATAGGATGAACAGAAGAGCTTGGTTTTGTAGACCGAAAGTGGGTAAAAGAAAAGGAGAAACAAAGAACAAAAAGCAGTTGGGTAATTTCTAAGTGACTTTTCTTATAAGGAAGGGACAGGGAGCCAGCTCTAGGTCACTTCTTTTGTAAAAGAAATAAATCAGAGTGAACTTCCTTATTATGCTGACTGAAACTAGCCTACATGGGAAATTTGGCTATTATCTCTCATTTCTCTGATTTGGTAACTTTAGCCTGAATGATTCCATTTTGATTTTTAATCTAGTCTGATAGGGTCTAGGATAATAGCTTAGTCTAAAAATAAAAAAAAACAGTCCCTGTAACTGTATAATTTCATTCTCCCCTTTTTTTCTTTCTTGTTGTACTATGGATTGAACTCAGGGCCTCACACGTTAAGACAAGTGTTCTGCCACTGAGCTAGAGCTACATCCTTAGAATCATCCTATAATTTTTACTCAACACATCAAAATTAGCCCTTCATTGTGGCCTTTCGTATCGTAACTTAAAGAGCATTGGTATACTTGTGTTGTAATAAGAAACAATTGGACTATTTAATTAAAAGGCCAATTTTAATAATGGTATTTTAATATAATGTATTGATGATATATGATAAACTACTTTCATTCTATCACAAAATGAATGCCAGTACCACACCCTAGTGAACATGGGCAAAGATTGTTCCATTGTTTCTGCTCACTTTCAATCCAGCTCCCTACTTGCAGACAGAGTGGTCTGAAATGCATGTCTGTCTTTGTCATTCCTTGGCTTCAAATTCTTCTGTGGTTTTATCCCCTTCCTTACAGAGGCCAACTAAAACTTTAGTGAAAAGATGCACCCGTCTAGCCTCTGCTTTCACAAACCCTACACCACCACTCCAGACTCGCTCCCCAACAGAGCCATGTCTTGAGAACTCCAGTGCAATGGACTGAGTGATTACATCTGTCTAAGGCGCTTATGTTGAAGTCCTAACCCCCAAGATTATGGTACTAGGAAGTGGGGCTCTTAGAAGGTGACTCGGTATTGAGGATAAAGCCACATGATTGGAAAGAGTATCCTTAAAAAAAAGAGACTCCAGAGAATACTAAGTCCCTTCCACACAGCTAAAACCAGGAAAGAGGCCTTTGCCAGATGTTGATTTGCAAGTGCCTTGATCTTGGACTTCCCAACCTCCAGAACTGTGAACAATAAATTTCTGTTATTTATAAGACATCCAGTTTAAGGCATTTTGTTACAGCAGCCGGAACAGACTAAGATTAAAAGCTAAATTCCAATTTTGCCTTAGGTCTCCAAGTATACAATTCTTTAAATCTAGAATATTATCCTCCATGCTTGCCAGGCAATTTCTTATTTCTCTATCCAGTATTAGTTTAAAAGTTGTCTTAGCTCAGGTTTCCTAGACAACAAAGCCTAAGGCAAGAAATCAGTGATGATTCTTTATGGAAGGGTCAGGCATATATAATCCAAGGGCAAGCAAGTGTGAAAAAAATATATAAAACTGAATGAAGCAAGAAAGAATTTCAAATGTTTTACCACACTGTCCTCAGCCTCATGATGTGCCTCAAAGAAGCACAAGTTTTCTCAGAAAATGTTGGGTATTGAGGACTTCTCAGGGTGGCAGTACAGGTAATCAGTGCTTCAGAATAGGAGAAATGGAAAAGTGGAATCCAATTGTTCTGATCCCACCTAGCTTTTGTTTCTCATTGGTTGGTGAGTACCCCGGAGTGTGGCAGAAGTCAGTGTGAGGGCATCTAAGGGATCCACGTTTTGGGAGCTGCCACTCAGAGAACACAGGCAAATTATAAGGACATGAGTTACAGGAGATTTCTACCCTTATTATCTCACCAATCTTCCTCTTGAGCTCCACAAATACAAGCCAGAGTGTTTTAGTTTGCTTTTTCATTGCTGTGACTAAAGGAGCCCACCAGAACAACTGTAAAGGAGGAAAAGTTTATTAGAGGGCTCACAGTGTCAGAGATCTTAGTCCAGAGAAGGCCCGCTCCATTCCTCAGGGCTCCAGATGAGGCAGAACATCATGGCAGAAAAGTGTGGCAGAGGGAAGCAGCTCACGTGATGATCAGAAAGCAGAGAGATACTCCACTCACCAGATACAAAATATATACCCCACAGACACACCCCCACCCAGTGAACCACTTCCTCCAGCCCTCCCCCTCCAGTTACCACTCAGCTAATCACATCAGGACCAATTCACTGATTAGTCTAAGGCTGCAACCTAATTATAACTTCTCTGAACCTTCTTGCATTGTCTGATGCGAGCTTTTGGGGGACACCACATATAAACCACAACACAGAGAAAGTCAGATGTGGCAGGATGAAATAAGAACTGAGAAAATGGGCTTTGTCCTTTTCCTCACTGCAGGGTACAGGCTTCTTTGGAAGAGAGGGAGAGAAAAATCTTTTGAGTTGGATGCAATTTCTAAATTCTGATTTATTGGGTTTTAGAATACTTGAAAGTGAATCTCAACTCCCCAAATGGGACTTGTTCATATATTGAGAGGAACTAGAAAACAATATGAGGATCCTGGAAAGAAAATACCCACAGAAAGAAAGGGAGATTCAACACAGCTTGTCCAAAGGGAGCAGCTAGAGTGAATTGCCAGGATATAAACCTCATCTTTTGAGTATTCAAGGGACAGGGGAATAATGAGGAAAATAATTTAAACAAATGAAATATCTGTACAAATTCTATCCCTGTTGTCAGAATAGAACTTTTTGTTTCATTAAAAAAAAAAAAAATTAGGGGCTGGGGTTATGGCTCAGCAGTAGAGCACTCGTCTCGTACATGCAAAGCCCTGGGTTTGATCCTCAGCACCATATAAAAATAAATAAAATAAAGTTATTTAAAAAAACAAATTAAAAATCATATATGTGGCTATTCCTGTTTTCTGCAAGAAGTTTTTGGAATTGAATTTTTCAAAGTTGTATTTCTATAAGGCAATTTGGAATTTCAACCTTTTTCTTCTACCAGTCTCTGGAATCATTCAGCTGAAACAAAAGACTCAGATGGGATAACAGAGAAGCTGCTCCCCTTCACCTGCCTTCCTATCTCCCTAGACAGGCACTGGTTCTGTAGAATTCACAGGTATTTTAAAAATGTAACTGAAAGCAGCATCTTTAAATGGTCTGAAGTTTGTATGGCATAAACCAAACTCAAATTTAAAACCGTCAAGCCACAAAGTAACAGCTAAGTAAGCTAAAATTATAAAAACATGTTTTAGTATGCAATAGTGGGGGAGCTACATGCTCAGTGAAGAGTAAACATGGATGTAATTTCATCCAGAAGAGCAGGATTCCTGTTACCTTCCTTTCCCTGCGAGAGTATGCAGGTTGGTTTCTGCTGACACATGCCCTACGTAACTCTGACATCCTGGGACTGGAAAGTTTTTAGCATTTTTATATTCAGAGCTCCTGTGTTCTGAATCAGTCCAGGTTATACATCATCTTTTCTCAGTCTCTTCTCTGACTCACTCTAGATGTGGACACTTTTTCTTGATTTCCCCCGCTTATGTCTGTCAATCATAGGAGAGACAAGTGTATGGCAAAGGAAGGGTCTTGTGTCTGTTGCTTCTCACCCTCTTCCCCTCCGTGTTCTTCCTTTTCCCATTTCTCCTTTTCATGGTCTCTCCAAGAAATTAATTTCCCTTTTCTGTGACTGTAAAACAGTGTGGGCCACTGTCTCCTGCTTGCTCATGGCTTTCATTTACCTATACTTCATGTATTCTGTCAACAAGGGACCATATTCTCCAATGCTACACTCTTGAGCAGCACAAAAAACTGTCAGCAGCTTTGGAATTTCAACCTTTCTCTCCTACCAGCCTCTGAAATCATTCAGCTGAAACAAAAGACTCAGAGATGGGATAATAGAGATGCTGCTCCCCTCCACCTGCCTCCCTAGCTCCCTAGACAGGTTGGTGGTGGGGCACAACATGTCCCATCATGCTTGGGGTGGGTCTCTAGGCAACCTCAAAGCGGGAAACAAACATTACATGTATTTTTCTACCAAACTACCTCCCCATACACAAACTTTTGAAGGCAGGTGCTGCTAAGGTCGATTCTGATTTTAAGTAACACCCTTTTGTCCTCTTCATTCCTCAGCTGTCACATGAACCATGCCAGAACACATTTAATAAAGAGCTCTATTTTAATCATTAATTATGTTACCAATATACCAGTTGTATTGTATCCTAATGTAATTCGCACTTGTGGATTTCAAAGAGCTTCCCAGATTTAATTAATCTTAAGCTCTGCTAATGAAAAGCCTTGCTTCTACCCGGCACAAGTTTGGGTTTCTAATCTGTTCCTTAAGGTCACCTCATTTTTCTTGAAAATGTACATTTGTAATTTAACACTGCAGATCTTTCACATTCCCTATTAAGCAATTATTTTGATTACTTCATTATCTTTCATTTTTCCCCTAGACTATTTAGGTTGGCTTCTGCCTACCACCAGCCAAGTGTAATTCCGACATTCTCTCTCGCTCCCTTTATTAGCATGATCTGCATTAGCAAGGGATTCATTTTCATTCCGAAGACTGAAAACAATTTCATTATCTGATAAAAATTATCTTCTCATACACTATAAGAAGCAATTCTCCTCATTTATGGTCTCATTAGGCATTTCATCTACCCAATACATCTTCTCAATACTTCTTTCCGGAAGTAATTGTCTTGTGACTCAACTATGGATATTTTGGACTAGGGATTCTCCTTTTCACCTTCTTTTCCTCCTTCACTTTTTTTTCTTTTCCTAATGTAAAAACTGCAATGTCTCCTCTGTGAACCTCGATATTTCCCTCTCTTCCTAAAACATTTCTTAGGCTTCATTCTAACATCTACACTGTTGTATTGTGAATTGTAAGTTTACATTTTCTGTTGCCCTTCATGTTCTATGAGTATCTTAAGGGCTGGGCAGACTATGGATCTTTGTATCTTCAGAGCCTAAAATGATGTCGAGTGTACAGCAATGCTTAAAAAAAATATGTACTGAGTAAATGAAGGACTAAATGCTCATATTTATCAGAATGTAATTTTAATTTAGTCAAATGTTTATTCTTTTCAAAACACAGGAGAGAATGAGGAAGTTGAAGCAATTAACTAAGAAAATAGATTAGTTGGACAAAATAAAAGCAAACTAAAGAAACTTACAAAAGCGTAAATAATAGTAAAAACTCAAAACAATATCTGGAGTATCTGCATATATCATAAGTAATCAGATGGGGTAAGATCCAAGTCTGAATGGGAACTTTCTGTGGAAGCAGTATATTGAATCATAACCATTTCTTCTCACCACATTTCCAAAGGTTCATAGATACTGTTGAAAAATTCTTCAATCTGATGTCACACTTTTGATTGATTTCTCAGTTTTATTCATCCCTAGAGGAGGAAAAAAGAATAATAAGACTACTTCCTCGTCTCACCACACACAGGTTAGAAATGTAAACAACAGTGAAACACCATCTTGCAGCACTGGAGTCAATTCCATGGGAGTGACAATATGTCTCTGCCTGCTGTTGGGAGCTGGACCCATTTTTAAGGAAGCCAGAATTCCTGGAAGGCTAGGATTGTGTTAAGTTCAAAATGCTACTATACCTTGAAATGGAGATGTCAAGAAGGTAGGCAGCCAAAGGAATCTGGTGATAGGGGTGCAGTCTGGGTTAGAGATAAAACTGAGGATTTTGGCACGTAAGTGGCACTGGATGGGGTTGTCTTGAGAGTGTGGAGAAGAGAAAAGAGAAAATATGCCAGGAAGGAGAGAGTTTTGTTTTTCTTTTTTTAACTCTGGTCAGACAATCTTTTAAGTCAGGGATCAGCAAACTATGGCTTGTGGGTCAAATCTGGTTCACCACCTGATTCTGTTCAGACCTTGAGCTAAGAATGGCTTTACAATTTTTAAATGCTTTGGAGGAAATTCCAAAGAGTAGTATTTCATGATACATAAATTTTAAAATATGCAAATTGATGAAGTCTTCCCAGAACACAGTCATGTTTTTTTGTTTATATATTGCCCATGGTTGCTTTCACACTATAATGAAATGAGCAATGCAGATGCAAAGCCCAAAATATTTTCTATCTGGTCTTCTACAGAAAAAGTTTGCTAATCATGATGCTGTATAAAAATGTGAATCCTAGGACTGCTGTCCCATTGTTGCTACCATGAAGGGACCCTGCTTTGAAGGTGAAATGTCATAGGAAGAGGGTTGCTGAGAGGCTTGTGGAGATATGACTCTGAACCTAGGCAGTGAATTAAACCTGAATTCCACCTTACCTCTGGATTTTTTAGTAATTTCAGTATATAAATTCCCTTCATTGTGTAAGACAGAGTTAGGTTTTCTATCGTCCCAAATCCAAAGATCTTAACTAATATAAAATCCTGGTATAATCTCAAGTCTTTTTCACCCATAATATACTGTCTTTGACTCAGATCTTCTATTCCATAGCCTATGACAGTCCCAAAGCATACCAACATTTCTACAAATACCCAAAGATAACATTCTCATTGTCCTTGCCCCACAAATACCATGTCAGTGATGCATACTGTCTATTTTTAACCCATTTTACTTCATCACTAGCTTCCCAAACATAAACACACACTTTAGAACTATCTTTTTATGTGTTTAGTAATATTTCTTAAGGTTCAAAGGATCACTGGAAGGGGCCATTTCATCCACTGTACAATCTCTTATTATCCCCTGGATATTCAATAGCCACTGTTTTCTTCTCTCTTTATTCTTTTATTCTTCTATTTCCAAGGCAAATGGATTCTTCTCTTTGTAGGATGAGTAATGGTCTTGGTTTGCCTGAAACTGTCCCAGTTTTTGGAGTCCTGGTTTTCGCACTGTTAAGTTACATTTTCAAAGAAATATCTCAGTTCTGAACAAACTGGGAACACTGGCAACTCTATCTCCTTATCTCAAATAATTTTACCTACTTCTGTAAACTATCAAAAATATCCCATATCTGTGGCTCAAGAGACCACCTGCTCCAATACACTTACCAAAGCATCGTCCCAATCAAGACAAAGATCTCCTCAAAGGGAATTACTGAACAGAAGTTTAGAAAATAATATTTTATCATTAGACCAACACACTTAAGATTATCTTGTCTTAATGAATTAATGCTTTCATCATTACAAAATGTCTCATTTCATTTCTGGAAGTATTCATGTTTTAAAATACACCTCTTCCTTTTATTTTCAAGATGTTAGTGTCTTCTATTTAAAATACATAACATCTCTGTTTTTAGTTAGAAGTTTTGGTACATTTATACCTAATATAATCAGTGATATGGTTGAATGTAAGCTGAGTGTAAGTCATCTAGACTTTTAGGTTGATTTTTTTTTTTTTTCAGCACTTTTAAGAAAGGAATGATTGGAGCTGGGGTTGTGGCTAAACAGTAGAGTGCTCCCCTAGCACTTGTGAGGCCCTGGGTTCACGATCCTCAGCACCACATAAAATTAAATAAATAAAGGTATTGTGTCCAACTACAACTAAAAAATAAATAAATGTATTTTTTAAATGTAACGATCAATATTCAGCCTTAAACAATTATTTTAGGTCTGATTTTATAATAATTTGTACTGTTTTTTGATCCAGAGTTCAAAATTGTTATTGGCACATGGTAGTTCTATAAAAGTCATTCTGTTATTACCAGGAGACAACTCTTACCATTACTAAATTTAAAAAAAAAAAAAAAAAAAACCAACAAAACAAAACCCTCTGCTTTTTCTAGGTAGAAATGACTTTCCCTGGAAGGCATATGTAATAACATAAGAATTTAATGATCAGAAGAGGTAAGTGCTACCGAGTTTCCAGTGTATGCCAGCCACTGTTCTAGGCACTTTATCTGTCCCAAACTTACAAACAAGAAAACTGAAGTTTAGAAAAGAAACTTGCCCAAGTTCATGTGGGTGGCATGTCAGAGCTGTCTCTCTTAAACATCATGCTACTCTGCTATTCAAGTTTAGACTGGTTGTTTCATGAGGGAGAAAATTTACAGGGGATTTAAACTGTGATAGAGAAACAAACTGAATAACTTCTCTGGTCTCTTTAAATTTATGAATCTATTACTCTATAAAAATTATAATCCCAAATTGGCTAAAAATATTATCATGTCAAAAAATTATTTTTCCCTCAATCAGAAATCCAAAAACATGTACCAGTTTTTCCAATTATTCCCAACTCCTGCAGAATCATCTCTTCCTTCTGCTTTGAATTTGACTTCTGGCACTTCAAGCAGAACTCTGTGGTTACAGGGGTTGCAGCAACACTAGTTGTATATTGTGTTCATTCTGAATGCAGTGTCAGGACTGATCAACCAACTTACTTTGAGCAGTTCAAAGTATCAGCCTTTGAAGTCTTGACAAATAGCTGTTTGGTGTGTTTTTCCACGCTACCCCAAACATATCTGAAAAGTATTTTTGACCAGTGAAATTGCTCTAAGTAAAAGGCCACTGGGAAGTGTTTTCCTTCATATAAAAATAAAACTGCTTTTAAGATCAATACAAAACATTCTTTTCCTTGACATCCTTCCTTTGCTACATGCCTCCCTGATTATTTTAAAATAATTAATCAGAAATGGATATTGTTTCACAAAGTTAAAACAAAGAACAAATCCTTGAAAAATTAGTCTGCAATTCTTGAAATGACCTATGAGATGTGTTGCATTTCCCTGTAGGCTGCTGCTAAAGATACAGTTTATTTACAATGTGTTCTCATAAGGATTCAGAGGAAAAACTTTTTTGGAGGGGATGGATTAGCATCAGAATTAGGAATATCATTGTATCTTCTAAGTATGTCCCCAGTTTCTCCCTTGCACCACCATTGATCTTGTACATTAGATTTACTTGTCAACATGTGCTACAGGAGAGCAGACAGCCACTCTTAATGAGTGCAAACATGCAATGGCATCTTTTTTAAAAAAATAAAATCAAATCAAGGCAACTCCTGGCCCATCTTACTTTCCTATCATTATTTGTTTTCTTTGCCTAATTTTTTTTATCTGCTTTCACTTAATCCTGTCCTTGCATTAAATACATACTTCTAAGCTACCTTTGACTCTCTTTTTGAGTATGTCTGATTATAAAAAGCTAAATGGTCCAGATTTGACTACTACAATGTTGAAAATAAGAACCATTGAACTATAAACAAAAACCAAGAAGTAAATAAGAATCTTAAATTCAGAAAATATGTAAAAAGGGTCAATATCGTTGCTATCAAGGGATCTTGGAAATCAATAAGAAAAAAGGTGATCATACAAGTAAAAATTTGAGCTCAGGTCCTGAAAAGGAATTAAAATAGGAAAAAAAAAACTGCAATGGTCCAGTAAAAAATTTGAAAACTGTTCAATTTTAGTAGTAGTCAAAAAAAGGCAAAACTGAATTTAATGAGAAAGTTCTATACAAAATGGAAAGAAAAAGTTTTTTATTTCCTTGAAATCTGCCTACTTTGTTGCCTCACCTCAAGGAGGGGACAGATATACAATAAGCATGATAAGAAAAAAGCATGAGTGTTTCGTGGAGGCACCAGAAGATATGGTGAAGACAGGCTCTAAGCAAAGGATATGCCTGGGCTGAGTGTGGAATGTGAGCTTTAAAAAAAAAATTAATTAACGAATAAAAATTATATTAATAAAAATTATAACATGTATGACATGGTGTTTTGAAACATGTATACATGGTGGAATGGCAAATTTAAGCTAACTAATATATGTATTATCTCACATTCTTTGTTTTTGTGGTGAGAACACTTAAAATCTACGAACAATTTTCAAAATGACAATACATTGTGATTAACTGTGGTCACCATAGTGCTAGAACATAATATTTCTCTTGAACTTATTCTTCCAGCCAAACTGAAATTTTGTATGCTTTCACCAACCTATCTCCTACCACCTCCCTTCCCTGATCCTGGTACCAACAGTCTACTCACTTCTACGTGTTCAACTTTTTTAGATTCCACATACAAGTGAGACTGTGTGGTGGCTGTCTTTCTATGTCTGGCTTATTTCACTTAACAATGTCCTCCACCTCTTCCCACATTGTCACATGTGATAGAAGTTTCTGCTTTTTAAGGGCTGAATAGCATTCCATTGTCGATATGTACCTCATTGTTCTTTCTTTATTCATCAGTTGATGGACACTTTGGTGGATTCTACATCCTGGCTGTCATGAACAATGAGGCAATGAACATGGGAGTGCAGCTGTCTCTTCAATATACTGATTTCATATGCCCAGGATTGGGAATGGGATGCAAGCTCTCAAAGGAAGGGGCTGCCTGAGTACCCCTTCCTCATGTGTGCAGTCCCTGGCACAGAGTGGGCATTTGGAAAATATTTTTTAAATAAAAAGAGAGAGAAGGAACATTTTCACCAAGAAGCAAAAATGGAGTAATGAATAAAATCTATTAAATGAACAAAGTGTATCAAATGAACAAATGTAGGCTTGAATGAATGAGCTTAGTTTGTCAGGGAGACACTAATGTATCTATGAAAGAGAGATTAAATGACCGGTCTCCAAAGGACCAAATGGAGATTTGATTTTTTTCCCCCTTCTATGGATCATTACCATATACTTTATTACTAGGGAAAAGAATTCTGGACAATTCCTTTGGATCTAATTACATCCTGATTATTCTAACTGCATTTCATCCAAACCCCCAGGTCTAAACACTCCCAACTGGAGCATTTTCCTAGCCAGTAAGTTTCTATGATACACTCAGGGAATGTGGATAGTTGCTTCAAATCTTGAGTCTGAACATTGTTTGAACACTGTTTGTTTGTTTTTTTCCTGGATAATGGGGAAGATAATTAGACACGCTATTGGAAATATATTTAAATGTTAACATTGGTGGACTTCTGGGTAAATTTTCTACTTTGTACCTTTCTATACTTTACAAATTCTCTACATTAATTCTGAATCACTTTTATAATGATGAGAAATCAGGCCAAGAAATTCTTGCGAATCTTGTGGGAGAGAATTAAATTAGGAAAGTTATGAAACTACTTAGAAATCTCTCAATTACTTAGAAATATACTGAGTTTTCACATCATGGACAATTTAAAGGGAGGGGTTCAAGGCTGTTTGGCCTTGGACAGAATCTGGTTTTAGATTTGTTCCACCCTAAGCTGTTGAACACAAAATGTATAAATGTTACCTTAAATATCAAACAGGGGCAAGTGCAATTCACTTGCAATTAAATTTTGTATTGTTTCCAAAGTTCTAGTTGAAAACATACTTCTTAGTAATGAAATTCCTATGCCTCTTAACCCAGTTTTTTAACTAATTAATTTAATCATGAAGAAAACTGCTGTCACTAAAGCCTTCCTTTTAATCATGCCTGTGTTTATGACAAAAAATATCTGTTGCCATGGAAATTTTAGTGTCAAAGTTGCAACTCTATAAGTCTCCATTGAAGTAGAAAGCAAAAATAGAAAATGAATATTCGATAAAGAGAAACTTACTAATGTAATTTTTAAAATGTTAAAATTATAGATGGTAGGTGGATTTTATACGTGAACCTCATCTTACATAACAGGCAGTCTTGTAAAACAATCTGCATGTGTATAATTTTGGAAGATCAAATAATGTATTAAGTATAATGAGAAAAGTTATAATTGATAGGAATTTTGCAAGGAATCTGCCTCAATTTAATTAAACATTTAGTATGGCTGTACTATCTTATATTAAAAATTAATATATGCATAGATTGAGTGTTCTAAAATTGGGCATATGTATATAGTCTGATATCAGTTTCAAAATGATTATTAGTTGTCATTATAAACCCAAATAATGGAACCAGATGTGAACCATTCAGATGCAGTCATATAATGAGAACTGAATCATATTTCTCATTTAAGAGATGTTTACTGATTTGTGAGCCAATAACTGTACAAAGTCAACAAAATGAGGAAGATATTTGTTTTTAATTTATGAAATATACCATGAATGCAAAAAAAGTAGACAAAATACAAAAAATAAAAAAAAAAAAAAACAACCCACCCAGCTTAAGAAAGAGAAATTTTCAAACCCAAGTGAAACCTCTTGGGCATTCTTCCTAGAGCTTGTTTCCCTTCTTCATCCAACAGGTGATCACAACCTGAATTTGGTGTCAAACATTAACTTGTGTTTAAAATACGTTTTGAGGATATATGCACACATTCATAAATATTGTATTGTGTTACTTTGCCTGCTTTACACTTTATATAAATGCTATCTTCCTATGTATCCTTTTGCAACCCTTAATTTTGTTCTCTTGCTCAACCTGCTTGTGAAGAGAATCCAGATTGATACACATCTCTTTAATTTATTTGCAGAAGCTTAGTATTCTATCACTCATTATAACTTCAGGATAATATTTTCCTGTATGACTATGACTATGGCTAATTTATTTATTCTCCATCTCAGGGATATTTAGTAGGTTTTTAAATTTTATTTTTGCTATTATACTCAATGCATCAGTGACATTTTTACACACAAGGGGGTCCACAACAAGCATTTCAAACCTGAGAAAATGGCAGAGTAATTACGCAGTAGACTTTTGGGCTCACTGTTTACTCTCTAAACCATAGTTAGGGACTTTTTTCAAACTTATGCACACAGATAATATTAATAAATAAATGAACAACATCTGTATGTATTACAGATTGAAACTATCCTTGAGGGCATTATGTATTTTTCACTTAAGTTCCCAGCCTTTATGAACACTCTTAAATTAGACAAAATGATGTACTGGGCCTCAATCTGAACTAGTCAAAGGAATGCAGGGCAGACTCAGATTTATGACACCCTTGAGCTAAGGGTAGAAAGCTGTGCTATGAAAATTAGAACAATACGAAACTATGCCAAAGGGCACCGTTAGAGGTCAAATGAGTAGGGCATCCAGAAGTACTCTAGGAACTCAGGGGGAGGACATCCTCCTGCCCAGTCACTCAGAGTAACCTGGAGGGATTTGCAATGCTATTGTCTGGAAGAAGAAAGGAAGGACAAGCAAACCAGAGGCAGAAACCAAGTTTCTTGTAAAGTGAACCATTTTATTCCAAAAATGTTCCATTTTTTCTCCCCTGCAATTCAGTGAAGGAGAACAAGTCAGCTGGGCTGGGGAATGTGTAAAGCTGCCCGCAAGAAGTGAACCGAGACCACTGCATTTAAGCCTCTGAATAGCTGGCAGGTGGTCAATTTCTAAAGCAATTGCTTGGAGATTGATAAGGAGCAAGATGTGGGAAGCACTTGGATTTGATTACCTATCACTTAGCCACACTTTCCCCTGTCTTCCCTGCATCCCTCCTCCATTTTTTTTTCTTTTCTTTCCTCCCCTTTTCAGTTTGTCTTCTGTTATTCTCTGCTATAATTAAAACAAATAGAAAACACTGCAGGTGTGAACATGCTATAAAGCACTTGCAGATACTGTATATTGCATTTTTAAAAAGCAGCTGCAAACTTATTTGGTCTTAAAGAAAAAAGAAACCCCCCCGAAAGACATTTTCATCTGGTAGATTCTGAATTTTCCCTTTGTTTGTACTTGAGCCTAGTTCATCATTTCCACAGCACCTTGCACAGAAAGTTCCAGCTTTAACTAGTGAGTGTTGCTCCTATTTTAGAAGAGACGGGGACTTTGTAGAATGATGTTAAAATGGGAAAACTGTGACTTCAGGGTCTGTTGCAGTTTTAGGCAGTATTTTTCTGAGACAAAAACAACACCCAATAATAACAGCATCTATGAATAACTGACACTGGCGAAAAAGTAAAAAATACACTGAAATGTTATATTATCTGCAATAGTTGGAAGGGACCTGCCTTTCCCCGAGGAAAACCGTGTATTGGCTTAGATAGCATTGCTTCCCTCTACACCATCGTGTTTCTTGAGGCATTCGTTCAGGTCTGCAAGTCATTTTATAAAGTCTCTTTCTAGGGCAGGATAATAGGTGTTTCAATTTTAACTTGAGGCTCAGCTATGGCTTACTCTCCCTTGACTTACAAGTTTTCCAGAGCCATGGAATGGCTTAGCAATGAAGAACTCAGATTCTCCGGTCAAGATTTAAATCCTGGCTCCATCTTTAACTGACCATGATCACTGGGCTTTATGCGTCTGTTTCTCCCTCTGTAACATGGCCTCAGTAATACTCTGTGCATCATGGTCACAATTCTTGGGAAAATACAGGGAGATAATGCATACGAGGTACTTACTAATACAGTGCTTTGCATGGTAACTGCTCCAGAAAGAGTGGGCAAAAGTGGTAGTGGTAATGATGGTGGAGCTATTTGCCATACCTTTACCTCCTTTTTTTAGACTCCATGTTGCCATATGGCCTAGGTCATTTTCTTCCATCCATCCATCCATCCATCCATTCATTGAACAAGTATTATACTATATCATAGATCTCTATGAAGTATCAGGCATTATTCTAGGCCTCTAGAAAATAGTACATGCATCCTAATAGTTACAATAAAAAAAAATGTGCCAGTCAGGATAGAATCCTGTAAACCTAGTGACTTAGGAAGCTGAGACAGGAGGATTGCCACATTTAAGGTCAGGTCCAGCAACTTAGCAAGACCCTCAGCAACTTAATGAGACCTTGTCTTAATGTAAAATAAAAATAAACAGTTTGGGAATATAGCTCAATGGAAATATGTTCCTGGATTAAATTCCCAGGACCACAAAAATTAATAAATAAGTATATAAAATTAAAATAACAAAAAATGTAAAGCATTCAACTAGTCAAAACTTAATAGTGATGAATAATGGAAGATGAGCATATATACCCTTGGGATGCTAACATTAGGTTGAAATTAATGGCCTTGGGTTTTACTCATGTTATATTTCTACATGTATATATTAAATTTATAGGTAATCTACAGCACCTTTCTTGCCCTTGGTGGCCAAATTTTGCATAAAAAATTTAACTCCATCTTTTGAGAAATGCAGACCTTCAAAGTGTTCTCTAACCCAGCAGAGACACCTCTCTCTCTCTCTCTCTCTCTCTCTCTCTCTCTCTCTCTCTCTTTTTCAATAAGAGCTTCTTCTTTTCTTCTCCATGTTGACCCTCCGTGGAGGCCATTCCTTTCACTCAACCCCTTCTATAAATGTCAACTAGTGCCATGTACTTGTCTTTCCTCTCCTTAGTCAACTGTAATGGCACCCTATCAACCACTGATTCAGCCCCAAGTCTCCATTCAAGACCATCCTTAGAGTTCATCTCATTTTCCATGCTAACTGCATACACTGGCTAGGTAGTAGGCTAGAAATCTGCACATGCACCAAATGCATTTCCACGTGTATGCCTCTGCCCTCCTACAGTGCCCAATTCTAGAAAATTTCTATAGCAGTTTTTCAACTGCCCAGATTCTTCTGATCCTTAAATGCCTTGCCAAAAAGACTTATGTAGTACTGTAGGACAATTCTAGTTCGGTTGCTTACATATATTGAAATTCTGTGGATGTCTATATTTAAAAAATTAGGGGCCAACTTAAGATTGATCCTTTTTTTTTTACTTTTTATTATTAAGACCATTTTAAAATGCTAGTTACTAGATACTATTATAATGTTTCATAAAAGAAAGGCATTTTTAAGGATTGGGGATATAGCTTAGAGGTTAAGCATCACTGAATTCAATTTCTGGTACCAAACAAATAAAGTAAAATAAACAAAAAAAATTTAAAAAGAAAAAAAATAAAGATCCTTTTAACACCATTAGGAAGTAAGAAATTCATAGTCTGAGAATAAAGAACAATATACTATTATATATTATATTTAGATTTAGAAAAATAGATTTACTTACTTTATTTACTTAGCCATGAGTAATCATTTATGGGCCAGCATCTGGACAGCATTCATGTTTAGCATTGTTAGATGCTAGACAGTCAGAAATGCTCAGTCCTCCTCTACTTTGGCAGGGAAACGGCACTCCCGGTACTCTGACATTGCTACATTAGACACTATACTAAGCATCTCATTGCACCAAATCACTTACTTTGATACATGCAATAGCCCTATGAGAAGGACGCTAATGTCCCCATTCTATAGATGAGAAAACAAAAGCCTAAGAGTTTAAGTTAATTATTTAAAGTAGCAAAGCTAGCTAGCAAATGGTGAAGTTACTTATTATCCAAACCCAGGTCTATGTGATTGCAGAGTCAGAGCACTAAGATGTGATCTCTCCGAAGTATAAAATATGGAAGGTCTGACTGGCTTCAGAGTTCTTTCCAAAGCCAATAGACAAACTTCCAGAGTTGAATTGACCACCTGTTGGGGTTAATACATGGTTTCTCAACACTGGCACCACTGACATCTTGGGATGGGTAATTCTTGGTTATTGGAGGATGTTTAGCAGCACCCATATCCTCTACCCACTAGAGGCCAATACCATTCTTCCTCCAGTTATAACAACCCAGAATGTCTCCAGACACTGTCAAATGTCTTCTCGATGCAGAAAACTGCTCTCAGTTGAGAACTATTGGTTTAATCTGATCTTGTTGGATGGACATGTCTAAAGACAACCTCACATAAACTACCACAAATGTTAGAATAGTTATGTCATGCACAAACATGTTTTCTTTGGCTATCTTTGTAAGATAGTTTGAATAAAACTGGCATTGTCATTTAATTCAAATGCTATGTAAAGCATTCCTCAACACTATAGTTTATAAAAAAAAAAAAACCTCTAGCTTATATAAGAAAATAATCTTGATAGTTGTAAGAGAACAGTTCCAGAAACTTATTTCAAACTAAGAAAAATACCAATTGGATTCTTTCTAAAGTTACCTTGGAAAGGATGGTCATGAAATAATCGACACTATCCAGTTGAAAAGGCTTCCTCCTGATATAATACAGCCATTAGCAAGATCGAAAAGTCTCTCAAGATTGAATATAGAAGGCAGCGAGATATCAAATGGGACCTGAAAAAAAAATAGAAGTGTTTGTGAAGTACACTGTTTCAAACTGTTCACAGTATTCTCAAAATACCCAGATACACATTTCACATAACAATTTTATATGAAAGTTAGCTACCTTTGTTGGTTAAGATAAGGCACAAAGCTTCATACCTCTATAGTGCTGAAATGTCACAAAGTCATTCTGTATCCTATTAGGATTTATAGATTAGCCTTCAAATTATCAGGTCCTTCCAAAAATGTAGACTATTTATATGGTCTTGCTCATAATTCCAAGCATGGGACTCTTGGTCCTGTTCTATTGAAATGCTTTCCTTCCTAACAGACTGGCTGTTGACACATCTCCCTCCCTCATTTTGAGCATAAGTCACACCACAGTCAAGGGGAAATACCAGTAAATTATATCTGGAGATCATTCTATTTGAAAGAGGCACTGAGTTGCCATGACTGAAAGTAACTACAGCCAAACTCATCCTAAGCAAGTTGAAAAACAAGAGAATAAAGACTGCTTCTCTTGTTATAGTGTTGGTTATTTGATTGGGGGAAGGACAAGGAAGAGAAGACAAAACTGATGGAAAGGAAATGAATGTTTACAAAGATCCACTTTGTACCAATATGTTTGTATCATGAATGAGCAAATGCTACATAGAATGACCACAACGGGTTAGAACTGTGGGCCTAAATCACAGTAAGAAATTAGAGGACAAGTTTTACTAATTTCTTGTCTACTTATTAAATAAACCATTCATTCCTTTTATTCTCAAAGAAGCACAATGAACTTAAAAAAAAAAAAGTGGAGGCTGGTTTTTGTTAACTTTTTCTTCACTTAAAACAAATGTATCCCAATGATTTCTAGAACTTGAAACAATAAAGAGGCATTAAAAAGCTTAATATCATCTTCCCCTTTCCTTTATCAATTCTGATATAAAATCAATTTTTTTCCTATGGCTTTTGAGTTTCTTTTTTAAACGGGATGACCACCTTTCCATTATTTAATGATATATAATATATATTAGTGATATATAAGAGAAATCCCTTCTTAATTGATTCAGGGAACCACATGGAAGTTAAGAGTGTGCCTTCTAGAGTAAGACTGTCTGGTTCAAATTCAGACTTCACAGACACCAGCTCTGCGAGGGGGTCAAGTATTTGATCTGCCTGTATCTTAATTTCATCATCCATGAAATAGAAATGATAATATTACTACACCATATTGTTTTTACAAGGATTGAATGAATTCATACAAATAAATGGCGCCTAGCATACTACAATGACTACTTGATAAAAACCACATAATACTATTATTACTGAATCCATCCTTCTTTATGGGTATGCAACAGTTGGGCTGGCCAGCTCCTGATTTGTTCCATCATTCTCTGCAGAGCTCACTTCTGCTTTTTTGTACATGCTTGCCTATTTATAGATAGATAATCCCTGGATATAGCGTTTTTTTATTTCTGTTACTGATTCTCTGAAATTGTTTTGTTTAGTCAAGGTGTGTTTACCTTTTACATTTTAACATTTCTTTCTAGAATTACTTTCCAAATAAGTTATGGCAATTAACACTTCAACCAGAAATATGTGAGAATTTCCTCAAACCCAAGGTAGCATGTTATGGAATGTCAGAAACCCTCATTTTTGTTGTTACTTTTGCTATTTCATTATAAATTTTATTCAGTGAAAAGGGAACAATTTTGGGAATTAATTCTAATTGCTTTATTAATGCATTGGAACTACATATAGTAACCATGCTTATTTTGGTTGTATCTCATTGCTATTTAATTGCTCTGAACATTTGATCTATTTTATGTGATGAAACATCTCATATCCAATTTAATAACATTTAGAAGATGGCTTTCAAAGAAGTAAACAAGGAAAAAAAAATTGGTATTAAAAATATTTATATTTTCTTTAGAACTCCCTTTTGTTGCAGAACCCTTTTCATTATGTAGAAATGGTTTTAACAAAACAAGGTGGCCAAGTTAGTTTTATTTAATATTGGAGTTATCTTTATGACATAATTTATTTACTAGATACAAATAGAGCATTTTGACTTCTGACCCTTTCATTGAACCTCTGTACACAGGTCACCATTGGTCAAAGCAGAAAGATTAACTGGTGAGTTTATGTTGAGAGCCACAGTTTAGTCGGAATGACGCCTGGCATTTTGCTAGAGGGAATGGTTGAAAGGTGACCCTGCTCGGGATTAGGGCGGATCCTGCTGCCCTAATCCCGGGGGATTTGGCGTGCGTGCGGAGCCCGGTGGAGGGAGTGTGTTCCCGGGAAGTGTGTGTAGAGTGCTGGTGAGAGTTCGGGAATAAAGAGTTGCTATTTGAACCTACAAGGCTTTGTGGAGGCTCGGTTATTTTGTGCCCAGCCAGACTGCGGCAAGTTTACTTATGGAGGCCACAGGCCAAAGTTTCACATTAGAAAGATAAAAGCAGTTGTCACCCAGAAGGCACTGATCCTTGTCTGTCCTCAGAAGAATACAAATTTTTCTAAAAATGTTAGGACCCACCCTAACTTTCTAGACACCCAAGTGTTTTAAGCCCTTTGGAAGGTAAATCTAGTACTTCATGTACTTATGTCTATGCTAGAACATAGTATTCTATATTTTTGTATTGATACACACAATTTTAAGGTAAATTTCTGATTGAAATATATATTTATTTTTCAAAATGAACATATTTATGAAACCATCACCCAGATCAAGAAATAGTGAGATTTACCAGGTTACTGGATATGCATGTGTTTACCCTTAAGACAACTGGACCATAGTTTTCAAACTCACACTCTCTATCAGCAATGTATGAAAGCTCTGCTTATTCCATATTTTTACAAACTTTGATAATTTCAGTTTAATATTTTGGCCATTCTGGTGTTTCGTATGCATCAAGAAACTCATTATGGTCCGGGAGTGGTGGCACACACCTGTAATCCCAGCAGCTCAGGAGGCTGAGTCAGGAGGATTGTAAATTCAAAGCTAGCATCAGTAACACCTAGGCACTAAGCAACTCAGTGAGACTCTGTCTCTAAATAAAATACAAATAGAGCTGGGGATATGGCTCAGGTGCTCCTGAGTTCAAGACCCAATATTAAAAACAAAACAAAACAGAAAAAGAAACTCATTATGTTTTTAATGTCATGTCCTTGACAACTAATAACACCTTATAGGTCTCTCCATGAAGTGCAGATTTTTTATGGATACATATGGGAATTCTTAATATATTCTAGGAACTAATCCTTTATTCTCTCTCTCTCTCTCTCTCACACACACACACACACACACACACAACACACACACACACACACACACACACACACGCTCCTACATTGTGGCTCACCATTTCACTTAAAGATAGTTTAAATACAGTCCAATTTATAGTCTTTATTCTAGGAATGGTAATTTTTTATGTGGGTCCTAATTATGAAATCCTTGCCACGACCAGGGTCATGAAGATAAAATCCTTTATGATATTCTCTGGAAGATTTATTATTTTATCTTCTGCATGTGCTCCTATGATCAATTTGGAATTGATTTTGAATGCTCTATAAGGTAAGGACTTAGGTGTGTTACTTTTCTATATAGATATTCACCTGGCCCAGACTCATTTATTGAAAATGTTTTTCCTTCTGCACCGTATGGAAAAATCACTGTATATGTATGGGTCTCTTTCTGGACTCTCATTCTATTTATGTGTTTGTAGAATAGAGATTCTCTCTTTTTTAGCTGCTGAACTCTATTCTGTTTATCTATACTTACTCCAGTTTCATTCTGTGTTCTTGTGGTTCTTTAATAAGACATAATAGCCAAAAGTTTAAGTCCATCAGCTTTATTCTTGTTCTAGATGGTCTTTAAGTTCTTTGTACATTTATGTAAATTACTGATACTTCTATAATTGATAGCTTTTTAAATTTCACTTCTAGTTGTGCTTATTCTAAAGAGAAATAAAAATATATTTGTATTGGTTGAACATATAGCAACTTCCTTGAATTTATTTATTCTAAGAGTTTATCTGAAACTACTTTGAGTTTTTTGTGTCTATGAATAATGACAGTTTTATTTCTTCCTTTCTCACACCTGTACCTTAAAAAAGAAAGAAAGAAAGAAAACACCTGTACCTTTTTTGAAATTCCTCCATTTGTCTGGCTAAGAACTTCCATTAGAAGTAATGATAGATATCATTTACATATAATTAACTAACTTTTCAAACCAGAGGAAAGAGGAATGTTTATTTAATGAGTGGTATTGTAAAATTGCTACTATGGCTGCATCCTTACCTTGATTTGTATCCTATATTATTTTTGTTACATTTACGTAGATTTTAAATAATTTTGCCACTATTACAAATGAAGTTTAAAATTTTTTCATTTTAAATTATTTTCACTAGAATTAGGAAATCACCTAACCATGGTTAGGGCAGCGCTTGGTAAAATCAACATTTTATCAAATACTAAAAAAAATCACTATCCTCAAAATCATTAAGGCCAGTTTTTTACATGTTAACTTAGGTGAAAACACTGAATTTGTCTCACAGCGGAAGCACATCAATGTTATCAATATTAAAAGAAACTGAATGTTCATTTAAAGTGAGTCCACATAAATTTTACCAAGTGAACATACCCAGCAGACCTGGAGACTGAATGACTTGCCCAAGATTCTTTAGCCAGTGAAGGTCAAGGTCAGGATCCATGCCAAGCACATCGACTCTTTAGAACACATTCTTCACCACTCTGCCACACTGCCTCTCCCCCAGTACCCATCTCTCTCAGGTTCCTCCCGCCTTGTATGTCCAGCATGGGCAAGTCCAAGACTCTTGCTCCATCCAGCCTCTCTCCCACTCCTAACCAAATCCTTCTTCCTATGGGTTCAGCGTGTACCCTGGACATTCACATTTCCAGCTTCTGCTTTTGGAAATTTAAGGAAGGTTTAGGATTTTCTTCCATAGGAAATTTCTCAAATAAATTTAAGCTTCAGGTGAAATTATGAAACTTTCTTGACATTTAATAAAGGAAATATTGGCAATTGCATAAATGTAGGTAGGCTTCTATGCTTTGTTTTATTTTGTTTTTTACAATTAGTCTTGAATCCAGATTGTCCAGCAGAAGGTACCAAGGAATCCTGATTTCTTTTCTTAGGTTAGAAAAGTCTCCATGGAGGAAAAGGCAGAGCACCTTTTGGCAAGTAACTATAAGTTCCTTTAACTAGGTTATACTTTAAGGAGCAATATTAAATAAATGATGATTTTGCCCTCTCAAGACCAAAATAGTAAAAAGAAGGGAAAGTGGGGTAGGGTGGGGGAACCCATTGAAAAAGGGTTCATAGGGATTTTGAAAGCCATTAGCGAGAGCTAAAGGTTATTTGCTAATTCTATACTTTATATGAGTTTTTTCATGAAAACTAGATTATATTGTAATAAAGATTTTATAACTTGTGTTCTGTTATTCCAATATTTTACCTCAATCTAAAGGAAAATTATATTGTCTTCAAAATATTTATGATTCTTCTCAACCCAGTGAGTTTTTATTAAGTACCTATTCTAAAACTTCTTCCTACTCCTTCCTACTCCTCTAAGGAGTGTCAGTTGCTTTTTTATTGATTTTTAAGTGGTAAATAACAACAACAAAAAAAAAAAGTGGAGAGGGAGAACAAACTTCCACAAATCATTTAGGTTTGCTTATTCTTATACTGTGACCGGGAAGCAGGAGTTTGAACAACTCTGAGTTTTGTGATATGGATGGATTTAACTCAGTCACCTTTTAAAAACCTTAAAACATAGAGCAAGAGACATGGGAAAAAATTTTAATACCCTCAGGGTAAGAAGCCAAATAGTATTTCCATCCAGCACTCTTACATATAAGTTTCTCTATCATGTTTTCTATCTCTTCTTAATATATCGCCTTTTCTGAAGCTAATGATTTATTGAATTTCTTCCCTAGACTGGGGAAAAACACATTTCAAAGGAGAAAGGATAATATGATACTAGATTACTTAAGAACCAATGTCATGAATGACTGGTGACCCATCTAATAGAAGTTTCACATGAGGGAGAACTAGATATATTTGGTTTCACTGTACTTTACACAATTATAAACATCCCTATGCCAGCAATAATCGATATTATTTCCCCCCCTCTATCAGAAACAGCACTCAAAGCTTAGGAGGATAAAAGGGCTTTTATACAACTCTGCCAGACCACAGGAAATTTCACACTTTTCTGAGAATAAAATTATCTTTTCATCACTCTAATTTTGTGCTACTAAAACTTTAAATATGACAGAAAATATTTTTTATATGAGATCAAACAGTCATACTGGTGAGATGTAGAAATCTTTTAATATTAAATTTTAAAGAAATAATATTACTATAAAAAGCATTTTACAGAGAACAAGAAAATTGGAAATTAAAGACAAGATGAAGTGGAGAAAGCATTTGTGTAGGGATTTGGTTCAGGTGGCACATTGTCTAGTAGGAAAATAGACCCTTCTTAAATCAATAGGAAAATAGACCCTTCTTAAATGATCACCGTCACTAGCATTACCACCCTCACTTGACCATGACTGAGCTCTGCTGTGCATGGTGTTTCCTTTTAATAAAGGACAATTTTTGCTCAAATGCATCATCTCATATGTGCAAAAAACCAGATGTTTCAAACTCCAAACATGTCAGCAACAGGAGGGCCCCTGTCTCTCTTCTCACCTTAACTGGATGTTTCCAACAATAGCCTGTTTACTGAAATACATGAAGAGCACCTCCACGAGCCAAGTGTGTTGTGGGAGACCTCTGGTCAGTGCAATGTATGCTCAGAAATCAATTTTACATTTTGTTCACTACTTAGAGTTGTGGTATAATAAAAGTTAATATTTGTCCTCATCCTGAGTTCCTGGCACAGAGCTCCTGAAACACTTGGAATTTGCTGTTTTTTATATGCTAAGGATAGGAGAAGCAATTAAGTTCAATCATAGCTAATGATGTAATCAATCATGCTTACATAAGGAAACCCCATAAAATCTCTATTCTGGGTGTTTGCAGGGTACCACAGGCCTGGAGGCTCTGGAAGGGTGACATACTCTCAGGGCGAATGGCAGGTCCTCTTCCTTGCCCTATGCATCTCTTCCATCTGGTGTTCCCAAGTTATAGCTCTTATAGCAAACTCATAATCATAAATAAAAGTGGTGTGTTTTGTTTGTTTGTTTTTTGTTTTTTTAGTTTTGTGAGTTGTTAAGGAAGGATCCAAGTTTGTATTTGACTGAGAGACACCTTGTTTGTTACATCTGTTTGCATCAGGCACCTGAAGTGAAGGCAGTCTTGTGGAAATGAGCCCTTAACTTGATGTTCTATTATATTCGGGGTAGTAAATATCAGAATTTGATAAAATCTTTGGAGACCCAGTTGGTGTTGGAGAATCCTAGAACTGTTTAGTATTAGGAAAACCCATATGGCAGCCATACCTAGTATTATTCAAACTAAGGCAGAGCTCAGCTAGAGAATGTCTCAGGGTCCTTGACCTTTTCTTCCTGGGCAACCATTTTGCACACATTATCATTCCCACCCTACCCACACCCAGTTAAAGCTCTCTACTTAATGCAAAGTGGTAGAGTTGATATAGGTATACGGTTTTTCATAGAGAACTATTTAAGGATACAGAAGAGACCCTAATAGTGAAAGTTCAGGCTGTACATATCCTGGCTTATTCTGAGTGCTCAGGACTGAGGCCCAGAATAAGGCACCTTTGAAGTCTGACACAGCAATGTGTAGAAAGAACAGCTGCTTTCTCTCACTGGGAAGGCATTTTCCAAAGAGATGGAATTAGATGTAAGTTCAAGGCTTTTATAATCAAGGGTTAGAAGGAAGAGTTAAAGGAAAAGTTTCCTTGGATAGAGAATTTAACAGAAACGCTTATATCTGATATCTTGTCAAACTGAACGTCTATTCCTCACTCTTTGTGAAGATATATATTCTAATACAGTATTTAAATGTTATTGTATTTCATTTTTACATTATTACCTTTATTTTCAAAGAATGACTTTAAAGCTTCGCATTTCGTGAGCAGCTTTGGGCTTGTCAACGGTTGACAGACACTTCTGTACTCTGGAAAAATAGTTTTTCCTGAGACAGGAAGAACTACGTTTATTGAGAACTGGATACAGGCTGGTGTCTTTGTTTTTTTAAAGGTGTTTGTTTTTTTCATTTGTAAATTAACTGTTATAGGGGAGGTCAAAAGAAAAATGGGATTGAACTGTGGGTCACACTGTATTAAGTATTTTTAGTCTTGAGTGGGTGATATGTATATATGATGTTTTCCTCTTACTTTTGCTTTAAAAATTAAACTTTAAGCCAGAAAGTATGTTTCAGAGTTACTTTAGATTTCTTTAATTCCAATATTTAAGGATTAATTGTGTGCTCGTACGTATTCATCACTAGTCTTCAGTTTTTAATTTTTTCAGTCCTTGTTGTAGTTTAGTTTCCTGATACTATAGTTTGGATCTTAAGTTCCTCCCACCCCCATGTGGTAAAGGCTTGGTCTTCAGAGGGATGCTACTGGGAGGTGGTGGAGCCTTCAGGAGTTGGGTCCAGTAGGAGGTTTTAGGTCATTGGGGGTGTGCCCTCAGAGAGTATCCCAGAGCCTCTTCCTCTTTTTTTTTATTTTTTTCTTCCTGACTCACAATGAGGTGTGTGGTTTTGCTCTTTTATAATCAAGGTTTTGCTCTACTGTATGCTCCCAACATGTTGTGTGCCTCTTCACAGGTCCAGAAGTAAAGTGGTCAAAAAAAACATGGACTAGAACCTCCAAAACTGTGAACCAAAATAACCTTTTCACTTTATAAGTTTGTTTTCTGGTGTATTTGTTATAGTGATGGAAAGCTGACAAACCACACCTGGGAAGCAGATTCTAAGATGGAATTGAGTTTTCAAGAAGTTGATTAGGATTAGCGAATACCTCTGGGATTGATATCTGTGGAAAAGAAAAGGAAGCAAGATTAGGCTGAAGGAGAAGATGCACTGAAATGCAGCAAAGGGTTCAGCTCAACCCTGCAGGGAGCTCTGAAGCTGGGATGGCCCTTCAGAGTTATCTTTAAATGTGGTGGTTGCGGGGGTCAGTTCTTGTACCCCCATTTCAACCAGTAATTGGATGCAGTATTTCCTGTAGGAAGAAGTCATAAACTTTAGATGAAAGAAATTCCTGGAGAGAGTTGAGAACTTGAGGGCTATCAGCCAGCACATTCCCAGAGCTGGGAAAATAAGTTCTTCAGTCTTGAAAAGGAGGTGCAGATGGCTCAGTGTGGAGGCCACAAGGGTTTTTAATTCAGTGGATAACTATGAAAACATTAAGTGGCAATATGGCAGCATGTGGCCAAAAGAGATTAAAGTAATAATCTAATTCTTATGCCAAATTTCCAGATGCTTCCCTACAAGGTTTTAGTAAAACAAACCTAATATGTTTTCAGTATCATTTCTATTAATCACCATATTTGAGTGCCCTTAGGAACATCCCCCTGCCCCCAGAGTGAGAGGAGATTTAGAGATTAAAGAAGAGTAGGAAGAAAATTCAGAAATAATGTCTCCCAGCAAGTATTTATCTTCCTATAAACTTAAATTTGGAAAAATTGAATAATTTCATATTTATTCTAACTTTACTTGAGAATTTCCTGCAGACTCTCTAGAACCCTCTGTAAAATTTCCAAAAGCAGAAGATGGAAAAGTGTGTTTGTCCAGGGTGCTGAACCTAATGGAAGTCAGGTAGGAGTCGGGAGAGAGGCTGCTTGGAGCAGGGGATTTTATGGGGAGCCTTTTGACCTGCCAGTGATTGACAGACAAGGTAGGAAGGGAATCTCAGAGAGTAGCTGGGTGCCAGGGGAGAAGCCGAGCCACAGAGTGGTTAGGAACATGTTCTGAGGAGCCAGTGTGCCTGGGCATGGATCCTGATCCTGACACTGACTAGCTGAGAGACAGACCTTGGGCAAAAGTCACTTAAGGTCTTCAGGCCTCAATTTCTAACATGCAAAAATGGACAATAACGAATCTATGTTAACTACAACAGGAATCTGAAGTTACATGTTTAACTTTCCTATTGCTGCTTAACAAATTTTACCACCAAACTTAGTAGTTTACAACAACATAAATTTATGTCTTATAGTCCTGGAAGTTAAAAATCTGAAATTGCTTTAATTAGGTTAAACTCCACCGGGAGAGGCTGCCTGTATTTCTTTCTCATAGCCCCTTTCTCCATCTTAAAAGCTCATCATTCCAATCTCTGATTCCATTATGTCATCCTCTTCTCTGCTTATCTTTCCAAATCTCCTCCTGAATCCCTCTTAGAAGGACTTTGTGATTCCATTTAGGGATCATCTGGATAATCCAGGATAATCTCCACATCACGATATTCTTAATTTAATCACATCTGCATAGTGCCTTTGGTCATGCAAGGTAACAGGACTCCCCGGGAAGGCTTTTTATTCAACCTATCATAATGTGTGAGTGAGATGCTTAGTCAAAGCCAATATCATATACTATCAGTTCAACAGGGTTTTTGTAACTGAAGTTATTGTATTATTTCTATTTAAAAATTCATGGCATTTCTTCAAAGGCCTACTGTGCCACAAATTAGTAGAAGTCACTGAAATATATACTTGTTCTTCTCCCATGCTCCCTATCACATCCTTGCATATTAGGTTGACCAGCAGGATGTAAGCAGGATGGCTCTTAGAAACAGTCACCTGAATTCACTGTCTGAACTGGGTCACACTTCAGAGTGAAAGGAGAGTATGTGAACCATTATTCTAAATCCACACATGTAAATTGAGACTGTGCCAACATATGAGAAAATAGGGTCACCCTACACAGAAATGTGTGGTGAAATCCTGCAGCCCTCTCTTCTGCATGGGTTTTCTTATGCAGCGCAGGTAGCACAGTTATGAATTGAAGGAAAGATGCTGAATCCTCATTAGACTGTGCATGAGAAAGAAAGAAATCTATACTGCCACTGAGATTTGGGGCTTGTTTTTTTAGTGACCACAGCCTGCTCTGTCCTGACTAATGCTCTTGAACTCTGGCAACCTTGGTCTCACTGTATTTCTGAATAAGGGGAAATTCTATCAGAGTCTAACTGCACTTAAAGGTCAGGACTTGCTCAGCAGCAAAGTTAGAGGAAGAAATACTATAGCTGGGTACCCTGTGGCTGGGTTCCTTCCTGCAGGGGCTCTGTGGCTCTGCCTGTGGGCTTTTAACCTGGGACACAAAAATGAAAATTCCAGAGTTCTAACAATACTTGGCATTTCTTGATGATTTTTTATGAGAGAGCTCACTGGGCTTAACTTCTAGCAACCAGGAACTGGAGGTTCTATTTTAGAGCGAAGGCTTTATAAAGAACTGAAGTTTGCGTTTTGTTCCGGGGACTTTGTTGCCTAGAATCAAAGCATGCTGGGCTTTGTCAGCTAGCAGCTCCCACTGCAGCAGCAAACCCGAGGGCAGACCTTATGTGCACAGTGTGGAAAGAAAACTTGCTCACGCTGACTTCTTTATTCCCGTCAGTACACACCACAAGCAGCTGCAAACCCCTCTTATAAGGCAGCCAGCACTGGCAATTTCTCATAGAAAAGTCTCAGAGTGCAGTTCTCAGAGGCATGTCACACACATTTATTCATTTCACTTTTTTTTTTTTTTAGCATTTCTCACTTGAACAATTAGCCTCTGTCAGTTGATAAAGGGATGTGAAGAAGAAAAGGGCAAGAAAAGAGGAGTGGGAAGGAGCCAAGAGGAAGAAGGGAAGGGTAGCGGGCAGGAAGGGAAGGGTAGCGGGCAGGAAGACTAGCAGAGTCACTGAGCACTGCATCAAGCACTTTTCTGTTATGAAAAGAATATGCCTGTTTTCAGTTTTCATCTCGAGTTTTTTTGTTGTTCATCAAAAAATAGTTTAATGGCTCTTTGTGCTGAATTGTTTAAAAAAGTCCAATCCCCAAAAGGTTACATTCTGTATGATTCCTTTTATATAATATTCTTCAAATGAGGGAAGTACAGAGATGGAAAACAGGCAGTTGCTAGGGGTTAAGGAGGAGGTGGGATGAGTGTGGCTATAAAAGGGCAACAGGGACCCTTGGGGTGGTGAACAAGTTTGCTATCCTGACTGTATCACTGTGAAGATACTGTGTGGTGTTGTACCATAGTTCTGCAAGATGTTGCCATTGGAGAAAAACGGGTAAAGGGTACACTGGATCTCTCTGTTTTCTCTCTCATCCTCCTTCCTTTGCTATGCCCTCTTCCACTCGCTACATCCCCAGCCCTCTCTGGATTATTTTTATAACTGCATTGTGAATCTGCTATTAATTTAAAAAGCATGGTTGAAAAACAACACTAAAGATACATCTATTAAATGGCCATTTACTCTTTGAAAATTAGCAAACATTTAAGGAGGCTAAAGCCAATAATGAAGGGAGTTGTTAACGTTCAAGTGAACAAATGATTCATTTCACTCTATTTTAAGGCTGGAAAAAATAAAGATGACCATGGTGTATGGAATACCTACCACAGGCCTTGTGCTGCACCAAATGTGTTAAATATGGTTTCTAATGTAGTCCCATATGGGAGTAGTTATCACCAATTTACAGATAAGGAATGAAAGCCTAGAGAAATAGAGTAACTTGCTCATGGTCTCACAACCAACAGGTGGTAGAACCAAAAATGAAACTAGGTTTTTATCCACTAGATACATTGCGTCCCAGACCTTTCTTAGCATCTAATTGACCTGAAGTCTTTTAGGATTCCTAACTTGTCTATAAGGGCAGAATTAGAACTAGAACTAGAACTTGTGCCAGGTGTCTTGCCACCACACTCTGCTGTCATGTGTGGTTGAGGAAAGACCGTGATGGCATTACCACCTATGATACAGGCAGAATAACTGCAAAAATCTCAAAATAGTTAGTGTCCAAAGTAAACAAGGTAAATGATATATATTTACACCTGCTTCTGCTTTGTGTGTCTACTTAAATGTAAACAACATTTGTCAAGAGAATTCCCAAAGGTTTTCCAATTGATTTAGCTCTATGAGGCAAAAATCAAATGCTCTCCTGAAATGATAATATAATTTCACTGTTAAGGTTTTTTTTTTTTTTAATCAAGGCAAATAATTTAGAAAACTGAATGAAAGACATGAAACTGAACATTTAACCCACGTCTTAACAAAATGGAGAAGAATGAACAGATTTGCTAATGATACCCCTTATCTCTTGCCTCCTTCTGAGTTCTACAAAGTGACTAACCTCCAGACCTCCAGGAAACTCCCTTCTAGATGGCTGTGCAGTTGTATCCAAAATGACACCCGCTTGGTTAATCAAGGAGTGCACACACTTCTCATTACTTTTATAGCAAAAACATAATATCAGGATATCTTGTTTTAAATTTCATCCAAGCATCATTATTCCCCCAAACTGCACATCTGATGAAAGTGGGGCTGGTACTTCAAGCACAGATAATACAAAGGCTCTCAGCTGCTTGATGAACGAGAGTATATTTCACCCTGACACTGTTGCCGGCAAATCTCTGAGAGATGAGCATTTTGGAAATGCTATAAACAGCTTAGCCTTTTCTTAGCATTTTGAAGAGCACATTAATAGCCTGGCCTTTTCTTAAGGGCTTTCTTTTTCCCTTAGCCAAATTTGACAGTTAGAAGTGAACAGTGAGTGGATGGCATCAAAGTCAGCGCTGTGTTTTAGAAGCAGTGTGGAACTGATGTCATCTGGCATTGTCTTCAAAAGAATATAAGAATATTAAGTGGATGGCTCATGAACTTACATACAAAGGATACTCTTCACTTGAGGATGGAATGATAATGTCTCCCAGAAGAAAGATGTAATTCTAGATGCCCATAAAATCTATTCAGACAGCTCTTAGTTGGTACAAAAAAAGGAAAAGAAAAAAATGTACAATTCTTGACTAAAAGAAGTTACATTAATATATATATTTTTAAATACTTAGTAAATACCTGCTATGGAATACATGGAAACTTGTGCTCTGTGCTGTAAATAACAGTTTAGAGGGTATCAGCAAAAAGAGACCAAAAGGCATGCAGTAAGAAAATAAAATTAGCCAAAGGAAGTTAAATAGCTTAGCGGGACCCTCTAGGATTTAGCATCCTTAGAAAAGAGAAGGAAGCTGTCCTACATAAATAGGGGCATGTTCAACCCCATACGACAGCCAGAAAGACTTCATAGGTTATTTCAGAGTATCCTTTCAGAATCCACCTAGTTTATTCCCACCCTGTGAGCATAAACGTACTCAGCAACTCCATGACTATTACCTAATATATTTAGGAAAGATTGCTAACTAATTTAAAAAATAGCTTAAGTAGGTCCCTTTGGAGAAGCCCCTGCTCAGAGGAGGAATAGGCCCAGAAATTGGGACTCACTGGATGCTGTCGCAGACTGAATTTTCCTCAAATGATTGCAACAGCAGCTCCTAGCCCACATTCCTTTCTTACAATTTGACTTTGATACTTTCCACCCAAAAGGATACAGTCTACGTCCAATCTTGAATCTGGGTGGATCTGAGACTAGTAGGGAAGTTGTTATGGAATTTTTGATGCTAAGGTATAAAAAATGATGGAAATTTGCTGGTTCTCTTGGGAGGCTCAATCTTGACAACTCAACCACCATGTTGTGAAGAGGCCCAACTAACCACAGAGAGAGGTCTCATGTCCTGTTCTGGCCCACAGCCACACTGTGGTCCCAGCACCCAACTGACAGCCAACATCAAGTACCATCCAAATGAGCTTTCAGTGATGCCAGCCACTAGCCATTCAATTATCCCAATCTTCAAGTCTTCCTAGCCAATACCCCAGATACCATGGAGCAGAGACAAGCTGCCCTACTATGCTCTTCCCAACATGTGACCCACAGAATCTTAGGGCCTGACAAAACTATAGTCATTTTATGCCACTAAGTTTGGGGTGCTTTATTATGCAAGGTTAGCAAGTGGAACCGATGACCTTGGGAACACATGATCAGAAGGGATATGTATAGCCATACCTAGCACTTGAATCACTCCAGCCTTCTGTGAATGCACCCAGAGGCTTCACTGTAGGCATTTATATTCTCCCACTATAGTCACATACTAGGGGAATAAGTCTACTTACAGGGTTTCCTTTCAAGTGAACTCAATCAAGCAGCTTTAGATGATAGTAATGGGAACTATATTGCTGAGTCCATGTCAGGCACTGTTCTCAGAATTTTACATGAGTTAATTCACTTAATCCACATAATGACCCCATGTGAGAGTGGTCAGAATCAAAATGGAGTCATTTGTGTCAAACTCAACAAAATAAATAAGACCAAGAAGGTTGAGAAGGAGGGAATCTCATGCACATATGCCTGTGTTGAGAGCCATAGCCAAGTAGGAATGATGCATGGCATTTTTGGTTGAAAGGTGATGCCAGCAAGCCATTGAGATGATAATGATTATGTTAAGATGTGCATTCAATTGGAGATTAGACCCCTGCTGTCCACCTCAGCCTGCTACTTTGGAGCTCTCGCAGGACTCCCGGAGAGTTCCCATTGGTTGGGGAAGTGCGGTAGGAGGGAATTCAGGAGGAGGGATTTCCTGTTGGTGTAGTGTATCCCGGGAGAAGGCCATGTGCGTGGCATTCGCGGGAGTTTTGGAAATAAAGTTTGTTCCTGCTTGAGTGGCTCGTGATTTTGTGCCCAGCCAGACTGCGGCATGCCTGACAACAAGAATTATCACAAAAGCCTCTGACAGAACCACAACCTGACACAAAGGCTACCACAGCCTTACACAGAAAATATATCTTCAAGGAAAGTTGTCCAGCAATGGCCTGGTCAGCCTTGGGCCAACACTACCTTTGTTAATGATCCTTGGAACCAGGCATTTTTGTTTAAAAACAAATGATTTTGCCTTTAAAAATCCCCCCCTTGCCGTAAACTCCTTGATAGGCCCATACATACTCTCAGTGAAATGTTCATTACTGAATAAATTTATTGATCCTCTGAGAATTTCGGTTTGTTATTTAGTCGACATCTATGAAATGAAATATTTTTATTCCCATTCTACAATAGGGAAACTCAAGTATTTGGGTTAAACAACTTGCCTAAGGTTATACAACTCAAAACACAGCAGAGCTGGGCTGGGATTTGGAGCCAGGCAATATGTCCCTCTGCCTATCCATCAACGACCACATCTACAACATCATAAACCCTGACTCTAACTCTCCCTCTCCCTCGGGAACCCATTATAAATCTAGTCCCCCACCTGCATGGCCAAGAGGCCCCATACTGAAAAGGCTGGGCAGGGCTGGCTTCAGGATAATGATAGTGGTCAAAAAGAGGCTCTGGAGTTGGCCACTCTTGACTGTGACAGGTACCAGTTCTGTGACTTTGGGCAGGTCTTTTAACACTCTGACCTCGTTCACCCTCCATCTTCATGCAAAATGATCATCCATTTTAACAACACAAGCCTTCTCAGTATGTAAGCAACAGTCCAAATCCTCGTTCTGGATCATCAGCTCCTCCAGGCAAGAACTCTGTCTTTGCGATCACCAATTCCTCCATTGAGTCCAACCCAGAGCCTGGCACTCAGTTGCAGCTTGTAAATGGAGCTAGGGTTTTTTGTTTGATTTTTAAACATTTCACTTTATTTTTCTCTGCATCCAGGGCTTCTAGGATTTATTCCATTCTCTCCATCCAAGTAATCAAAACCAAAAAATCAAAAAGTGCTCCTTGAGAAAAATCACAACCACTGAGCCAACTGCCAGGGGTGAGATTTTTACTTTTTGTCCCTTTCGTCAAAAGTCTTTCCAATAAGAGGAAAATACTTCCATGAATGTCCTTAGTCATGTTTGTATTTTCCCAAGGGTACTCTTATCATTTTGCAATCATTTTTCTAAGCAATTAACCATGGGTCACTAGCTTAATTTCAAAGAGGGAATCAGTGAATCCCTCTAAAAACATACCGAAGCTCATCACCTTCAGAGCTGTGGCAAGACTGCCAGGGGAGCCCAGGAGTGGTGCTCAGTTCTCAGGCCTCTTTCCCCACTCTGGACTGTAATTGCTTTCGTGGTTGTCTCTGTCCTGCGGTAAACCACAGCTCTCTTGAAGGCAGAGACTGGCTTTTACTTTTGTCAAAGCCTCACATAGTGACAGGTACAGAGGAGGCACTTCACAAATGTTTACTGTACCAATGACTGAAACTGATGGCTCCAAAGTCACTGATAATGGCAGAACTAGAGCAGCAATCAAGGGCTATCTCTGGAAGATGTATCATGAGCTATTCATTCATTTAACATTTTTTGAACACCTGCTGGGGACCAGACTTGGGGAAAAAGCACTGAGAATAAAAATACAATATGACTCAATCTTATATAAGATCCAATCAGCACTAGTAGAGGAGAGAAAAGTGGAAGTACATCGCCATAACACATTTTGATCAACTACTATTGAGTGCATAGAACATAAGCCAAGGGCTTAAAAGAGAAGTAATGAAAAAGTGGTGATCTGAGTTAGGTTAATACAAGTTTAGATGCACTATCGCCCATTTCTATGTGATACCCAGTACAATATAAGAGGCTAGTGTTGTGAGGAAACTGCTTCAGCTAACATGCAGGACTCATAAGCGGTCAGAAGAGATAATAAGGTGTAGGTAGTCATGTGATGGATCCATACATTAGCCGTAAAGATGCAAATAATTTAATAGAGGGATGTTAATATAGTGGAATGGTAATTTACTCACTAGCAAATGATTGATGTCAACATCTTATCATAAAAATATCAAAAATGATAATTAAATAAACAATAGGGATGAGGATGTGGCTCAATAACAGAGCAGTTATCCAGCCTGTGTGAGGCCCTGGGTTTGACCCACAGCACCATAAATAAACAAACAAACAATCAATCATGAGCACACTAAATTCAGCCATGTAAAAAGGAATATACATTAGTAAAGCACATACTAATATGCACTTCACTAGAATTTAAATATCATTATGGATTTTTAGGTTAAATTTACATATTTTAAAGAAATATTGCACAAACTAAATTATGTTCAATAGGAGCTACAGAAATAATGGCAGACATCAGGCTGAGATGCTTTCTGAGACTTGAGGCATTTTTATTTATTATGAGACAAATTCATAGCTATTATAATCCACCACAGTCTCCTGCGTGCCACTGACTGTCTCACTAGAACTCTGACTTTCCAGGTACCTCTGTTTCCTTCTTGCATTTGCCTAATAAAATAATTTGCTTCTATTGGCATTTTTCATTCCTATATCAAAAAGCCAAGTGCTGCTTGAGAAAAATCACAAGCCAAGAAGCCTAGTATCCTCACAAACATAACTTTTAAATCTCAATGTGGCCCTCAATCTTCTATTTGTCCTGGGACAGCTTCCTTACCCATGGCCCTGGATGATGATGATATTCAAGATTTCACCTTTCTAGACGACTGTGCTCTCCAGCTTCCTGTCCCACTCTACTTAGTTGGGAAAATTAAAACCACTGGCTGAACTTCCCCAATTTCTCCTTTTCTTATGCAATTACCTATATCCCTCTCCACCTTGAGATGCCACCTAAAGGCCTAGAGGAGGAAGTTTTGTTTTGTTTTGTTTTTGCTTCAAGTATCCCCTCACTTGTGCTATACAGATCTGTCTGTTCCCTGCCCCCTCCTTATGGCTCTGCTTCACCCTTGGTCCCTACAGGCATCCTCTATCCCCCCTAATTCTTTTCCCAACCACCCCTGCTCTTCAATTCTGTGGCTCATTCTGGCCATTTCCCTATATTCCTCATTTTGTTTTCCCATGCTCTCAAATCTTCTTAAAGATCAGTCTGCTCTAGTGACTTTTTCTTTCTCATCTCACTTTCTCACATCTCACTCCTCAATTCCCTGGAGCACCTGCTTCCACTATTCTATTTCAGGTGTTGCCTTGTCACTCTTTTTTTTTTTTTTGGTACTGGGGATTGAACCCAAAGGTGCTCTACCACTGAGCCACATCCCCAGCTCCTTTTATTTTTTTATTTAGAGATAGGGTCTCTCTGAGTTGCTTAGAGCCTCATAAAGTTGCTAAGATTGGCTTTGAACTCTCAATTCTCCTGCCTCAGCCTCCCAAGCCCCTGGGATTACAGGTGTGCACCACCACGGCCAGCTGCTTCCACTAGTCTAGTAAGTCATTCCCTGGATGTGTGTTAGTTAAAAATGCAGATCTGGAGATGGGGGCGAAGAGCACTGGTAGAGTACTAGCCCCATATGCACAAGATCCTGAGTTTGAGCCCCAGTTACACACACACACACACACACACACACACACACACACGATAACAGTGTGGGTCCTGGATTTAGGTGGACCTGGATTTGACTCCTGCCTCTTCCACTTATAAGTTCTAAGACCTGAGCATGCTACTTAATTTTCTCATCTCAACAGTAAGGATAGTAATGGTAACCCATTTCAAAGGGTTCTTGTGATATTAAGTGATATAATGTATATAAACACTTAATGATGTCTGCACATGCCATGTGCTCAATAAATATTTATTATTATTATTACTATTAGTAGTAGCATTTGCATTTCAATCACTATTATCACACTGTTAGATACTACACTAGGTCAAGCTAAAAATCCTAAACTAAAAAAAAAAAAAAAAACAAAAAAAAACCCCACAACCACTAAACTTGTATAATCAAGAAGAACTATTTTGCAGTTTTTGTATATAATCTCTTTGATCTCTTGATCTAAGATAACCTTTCCATCTTTAAAGCAGGATCTACTCCTAGGAACCTACCTCTTCTCCATTCTAGTCTATTCATATCATATACACTCATACATTAATCATTAATCTGTTCAATTTATAATACTTTCACACATGTATGTGGATAATTGATAAGGCAAATTGATTTGTATCATGTGTACTAATGAAAATACTTAATTTAGCTGGCAAGAGGAACTTTAATCTGTGTTTTCAGCTACAAAAAGTATCTATACCAATGTACTGTATGCAGCAGATAGTCAATAATTATGATGGACAGGTAGTTGTTTAAAGGACTTAATCAGAGTAAGAAGAGAGAATATTTTTAGCATCATGTTTGAATCCTACCTGACATCTTGGGAAATGCAATAATTCAAACCTACGCAGGCAATTAAAGGAATGCTTTTTATTGCTGCTTGACCAGAAATCATACCTAATGGTCTCTGATACACTGTGATTAATCACTAAGATGGTTAGTATGGGACATTCATTCCCTTCCTTCATGTCCCTGCTATTCTCAGTCTCTTTATGTCACAAGCCATGCATAGCAATATTTATTTTAATTAGGAAGAGGTAATACAAGCAAAGGTAATTTGTAATAGGTATGTTCAGTAAGGAACAAAATTGCACAGCAAGATCTCATACTGGTGACAAAAAGACCTCCACTAAAGCATGTAATTTTGCCTAACAATTTATTTCTTGGGACAAATTCATAAATGCCCAAGTCCTGTCCCAGCACTATTAGGTAAGTCTTGCTCTCAGAAGAAATACAGGAGGAGGTTCAAGTGAGAGGTACCCTTTCTTGGATCCTTCACCACTGAGATCCCATGTTGGGATCTTGACCTAATCCCTAAGATAGAATAATAAGTTTACATTATGGGAAAAGAAAATGATTTCCATCTTTTATTCTACCTTTAATATTTTTCAAAACAAATTTGGCTACTAAAAATCTGATTGAAATTAGTCCACAAGGATGAAGCACACAGGGAAGGTAGAGTCATGGTGGAGATGATGATGATAATGACAGTGATGCTTAAAATATTTTCTAAACATTTCATTGTAAGCCCTATGACAAAATATTTAACTATATTATCCAACTCACAATTGTGAGAGCTTCATATTATGACCTATGAAAAAAACCCTGAAGCTTAGAGAAATTAAATAATTTGCCCAAGGTCATACCACAAATGACACTCAAGTCTGGGTTTTCAACCCAAGTGTCAGAAACCAAATCCACTGACATCAGTCATCATATATCTTATGATTAACAATTTTTTGTGACCTATTGCTAACCATGGGTTGTCTAAAATTAGATTTAGGCTTGGTTTTACTATGTCTGACAGAGTAAGTCTAAATATTTCCATAATAAAAATTAAGCTCCCCATTTAAAAAATGGGAAAGGGCCATGAATAGTCAATTGAATTTTCTAAAAGCAAAGATTAAATTACAGATATTTAAAACTCAAAGAAATTCAATTTGATTCAAGAAACAGTAACAGTGAGGTTGGTATACATGGTACCGTGAGAGTTCAGGGATGGAGGGAGCAGTGTCACTGTCCCTACAAGCTAAAAGTTTAACAATAAAATAGGGCACAGATTGTTGATAGGTCTTACTTCAAATGTCCCTTTGAGGAGGAGACATGTTCGGGAGAACACCCTATCTAAGCTGTGGCTCCATTCCCTGATACTCTCTATCAGAGAGGCCTACAAACTTTATAAAATCCCAGAAAATAAATAATTTAGGCTTTGTAGACCACACACTCTGTTATGGTTTAGATATGAGATGTCCCCTGAAAGCTCATGTGTGAAACAATGCAGGAATGGTCAGAGGTGAAATGATTAGATTATAGAAGCTAAACCTCATCACTGGAGTAATCCACTTGTTGGATTAATCATCTGAAAGGACTCCTGTACTGGGTGGCAACTATAGGCAAGTAGGGGTGGCTGGAGGAAGTAGGCCTTTGGAATTTATATTTTGTCCCTTGGTGCCTCTCCTGTCTCTCGACTCTCTAGCTGCTATGACCTGAGTGGCTTCCCTCCACCACAACATTCTGCCATGATGTTTTGCCTCACCTCAGACTCCAGAGTGGAGTCAGCCGACCATGGAATAGGACCTCGGAAACTGTGAGCCCAAATTAAATTTTTCCTCCTCTAAGCTCTTCGTGTCAGGCATTTTGGTCAGGGTGATGAAAAGCTGATTAATACGTGGTGGTCTCTACCCATCTCTGCTGTTATACTAAAAAACTAGCTATGTACCACAAGTGAAAAAACAGGCAAGACTATTCCAATAAAACACCATTTTAAAAAACAAACAGTGGCCCAGATGCAGTTCACAGGCTATAATTTGCCAGTCCCTCCTCTTGTATATTGCTTTATTTTATTTTTTTCCTTTTCAGCACTTGACAAAATTTGAAACTTTCTTGCTTATTAATTGCTAAGCATTTCCCTCCACAAAAATGGCAGTTCCTTGAGAGCAGGATTCTTATTGCTTATCACAGCTGGCTTTCCAGTGCATAGGAGGGATTTCCTGGCATGGAGATTGTTCACTCTAAATATTTGTTACATAAGTTAATGAGCAAATACCATTTCACAAAGAAAAGATACAGATTTACAATGAACATATAAAATGTATTTGGCCTTATTAAAAATAAGAATAAAATAATGACATGCTACTTTTCACTTTTCAGAATTAATAACCGTATAGAGAAGGAGAAGAGGGAGGTAAGATCTAGTGTAAATGAACGTGTTTGTAAACTGGTCCTCTCATCTACTACAGAGAGCAGAGGAAATTGGTGCAACATTTCTGGAGGGCCATTTGCAATCATATAGCAATATATATATACACTAATTCAAAAAGGACAAAGGATTGAGTAGATATTTCCCCAGAAAAGACGTACAAATGACTAAAAATCATATTTAAATATGATCATTAGTCCCTAAAGAAATGCAAATCAAAATCACAACAAGATACCACTCCACACCCATTAGGATAGTTTTTATTAAAATAAAATAAAATAAAATAAAAAGAACAATACTTGATGAGAATATGGAGAAATTAGAATTCATTTTTAATAGAAGTATAAAATTATATAGCTGCTATGGGAAACAGTTTGGGGTTTCCTCAAAAAATTAATACCATGGGGATCCAGCTACTTCACTCCTAGGAATATACCCTAAATAATTAAAAACTAAAACTCCAATAGATACTTGCACAACCATGTTCATAAAAACCTTATTTACAATAGCCAAAATGTGAAAACAACCCAAATATCCATTAATGGATGAATTGATAAACAAATGTTGTATATAGATATAGAGGAATATTATTTAGCCTTTAAAAATGTATAGGGTTAGGAAGGACAGCAGAATAAAACAGACATTATTACCTTATGTACATACATGACTGCATGATCAATGTGATTATACAACATGTACAATCAGAAAAATGAGAAATTATACTCCATATATGTATGACAAAAAAATAAGGAATGAGGGTTGGAGTGGTGGCTTAGTGGTAGAGCACTTGTCTAGCATGTGTGAGGTACTGGGTTTGATTCTCAGCACCACATATAAATAAATAAAATAAAGGTCCATTGACAACTAAATAACATTTTTAAAAAATAATAATAATTTTTTTAAAAAAGCAATAAAATACTTAAACATGGGTAACTTTGAAACATTATGCCTCACAAAGTAAGCCAGATATAAAATATATATATGACTCCATTTATATGCAGTACCTAGAGTAGACAAATTCAGAGAGATGGAAAGTAGAATAGGGGTTATCAGGAGCTGGTCAAAATTATTTTTATAGGTATATTTTATAATAAATATGTATACATACTTTTTACTCTAAAATTCAATTCCTAAAAATGACCTCTGAGGATATAACATAGAAGGGAACAAATATGTATGTATTAGAATCCAAAAATCTCTTTATTCATCAATAATAGTGCCTGACACAACAAATATATAATAGAGACTATTACAAAGGCTTTTTTTTCCACATAAAAATACCTCCATGGCATTATTATTCAAGGAACAAAAGCAAGTTACAGAAAGCATGATCTCATTGACAGAAAAATTCTAAAGTTCATCTATGAAGGGAGAACATTCTAGATATTTCCAAAGTGCTAATAGGGATTATGATCCAAATGGCAGATTTCAAGTGATTTTAAAATGATCTACTACATAATTTTCTGTACTAACTGAACTTTTTTTCCACAAAGAATATTCTTAACCAAAGTAATATGCTATTGTGAACTCATTTTTTCACATTAATTAAGGAAGGTGAGACCCTTGGTACTTGCAATTAGATGTTTTTTGTGTTTTCATTTCCACAGCAGTAATACTACTTGTGAATAACCAGATACAATTTGAAAGGAAAGATACATACCTCAGTTAATGGTGTTGGCTCTCTGTCACTCAAAAACAGAGCTAGTATTTCAGAGCAGCATTCAATGATCATGTTCTAGAAACAGGAAGAAGGCAATATAGTGAGGGTGGTATTATTGGTCAAATACTGCACATTTAATGATAAACAATTAGTTTCCTTTGTCTCGTTTTGCATCTCTGAACCCTAGTTCCCAAGATGAGAAAAAGAGGATCAGAATCACCATTTCTTAAATCATCTGGGTTATTTGAAAGGATACAGGATGGTCACAAAATATAAGATCTGCAATTAATCATGAACAATACATTATTTTAGGATTCTTTCTCTGTAAATCACAGTTAAGATTCATGTCACAGAGTAATAACAAGCAAATAATTCACACCAAACTAAGATTTTAGAAAAATCACTTTTCTTCTGAGAAGAGAGTCCTGGACTCAATCCCTGGGAGGGATTTAAGCAGAAAAGAATAACTGGGATTGGGAAAGAAATGGGAAAAGACAATGGAAGAGCATGCCTACATTGCCTGTTGAGGACACTGCCATGGCCCCACTGAAGGGACACACCAGGCAGCCACTGGGCCAGATGTGGCATGGTTTGTCTAGAGGGGGAAACAGATGACAGAGAGAACTTTGTCGCCTGAGGGCCCCAGTGCAGCCTTGGCTCCTGACTCTCCAGCTCCATTTTCTGTGAAGCCCCCTGTGCCCTGTCCCAGCCGCTGGCTCTGCACAGGTTTACTTATTGCATGCTGACAAGTTTGTGCCTCCTCCCTCACTTATTTTGCTTGAGCTGGTGTTGTTTCCTTTATGTACAACTAAAGGAGCGGTGGCTATTAATTGTCAGAGACAAGCTATGCCTACCTCACAATGTTGCTAGCGTCCAGCCTGACAGAAGCAACAAGTTATTTTTTATGATAGAATTAATATATGCATGTAGTAGCATCCAGAATATTACAATGATAAAGGTATTTTCCTGTTTAAATTATAACTGAGCAATGCTGGTTAAAACCTTAAAATAAAGAACCAAACAACAACAGACCAGGTTATGGGCAAGCTTTAGTAAATGAATACATATGGAAAAGATCCAATTTTAAAATTATGAAACTATAATTCCACTTTAACAACTATTCAAGATATTATAGTAGGTGCTGTGGGACACAAAGATGAAGAAAGACAGCCCATTCTCATATAAAATTTACAATTACTAAAAAAATAGATTTATATATATCCAAGTTAAATATCAAGTCAAATATGATCAGATCATATCAGTTGTGACATGTTATAGACAGAAAGGTAGGATACTAAGCAAGATAGGATACTATTGCATACTAAGCAATTCTTAGTATGAGGAATGAGGAAGATTCCTGGAAGAGGTTTGTATGAACTCAAAGAATAGGAGGCTCTCCTGTGGGATCTAGGGTCCCCCAGCGGGAGAGAGCCATATTTGCAATGAGCTTTGAGGTAGCACAGGAATCAGAAATGGTCCTTTCTAGTGTGGCGTGGTGGCACATACCTGGAATCCCAACGGCTCAGGACAGTGAGACAGGATGTTTGCAAGTTCAAAGCAAATCAGTGAGGCCCTAAGCAACTTAGTGAGATCCTGTCTCAAAAAAACCAAAACAAAAATGAGCTGAGAATGTGGCTCAGTGGTTAAGCACCACTGGGTTTAATCCCTGATACCAAAAAAAAAAAAAAAAAAGGAAGGAAGGAAGGAAGAATGTTCCTTTCTGCAGACCTGCACAGGAAGCAAAGCAGTAAGCTTGGTGACAAATAACTGGAGACGTCAGTTTATAGCAGGTCACATAGGAGTGAGGAAAGGAAGTGGACTGAGGGAATAGTGATAGAGATCGACTTATAAATGTAATTCAGACTACAGTTTAAAGGTGAACTGGCCTAGAAGAAGACAAGGGGAAGAGAAATCAGCTATAAGGCTGCTCAGACTGTCTGGGCAGCAAGTGATTTTCACTCAGGATTGTGAGTGAAAAGAGGCCAGGTTTGTGGGGCTAAAAGATGGAGGGCAGGCAGGAGGCCGATCCCTGATCAGGTACATCAGGATGTGGAGCCTTCCGGGCTCCCAGTCCACTTTACCAGACAGAGGGGAAGTACACCCACTCGTATGCTCCTCCAATTTATCTGTATTTTTATGTCTCTAATTGAGTTCTTAGGACTGGTTAAAGTGTGTTTTCTCTCTATATAAAAATTTCAATAACAGCCATGATGGGTTATTGTCATGATTTTGTCAAGAGCTATCAAGTAAAATGACACTGTCTATATCATTAATCATCATTTCACATAACAGATGAAGATAGCAGTATTACCTGATAAATGCCTTCCACTGCCTGTCTCAACATTTATCACACAGAAATTTTGTCTCCACAACATTCTATTACTCTGGCATTATTTGAAGTAAACCACATGCACATTGTAAAATTGGCTGATCTGAGGTTGGGCTGTGAGCACCTCCCATGACCTCACTACCACAGAAGTGAAGACAGGAAAAGCACAGAATGCAATCCTAATCAGAACGCGGCTGGAGGCGTGCTGAGGTTGGTGAGGGAGCAGGGAGGGTGCAGACGGACCTTTGCTCAGTCCTCAATACTGTGAGAGTGTGGATGTGGAGTGTCCCCCACAGGCTCCTTTGGTAAGGACTGTCCACCACAGTGGTGCTGTTGGGAATGGTGGAAACTTGAAGAGACGGGGCCCAGTTGGAGGAAGCAGGTCCCTGGGGAGTGCTTTTGAAGGGTTTATTTTCCCCATGCCCCTTGCATGGGCAAAATATGCTCTTTCTCTCTTCCTATTTCTTTCTCTCTCTCTGCTTCCCATGAGGTAAGCTCATTTGCTCCCCATACACTTCTGACCATGATTCCTCACCACGAATTCACAGCAATGGGGCTAAGCAAAATGGACTGATATCTCTGACACTGTTTAGCCAAAATAAGTCTTTCCACCTTTTAGGTTTATTTATGTCAGGCATTTTGTCACAGCAATGGAAAAGTGACTAACACGTCCATTGCTCCTTTAAAAGGAATACTTGCTCATTCTATGGGGGATGTCCTTCTGAGTGACTTGGACATATTAAATCCAGGTCTTGGGATGAGCTGAAATCCTCATAATTTTTTACATGTAATAGGAAAGAAACTTCCCACTTTTTTTTTCAAGCTTTCAAACTCTGGCTTCCCTCATTACTCCTTCATATACCAATATGGCTGTTTTAGCAAATTGTAGGGGTAGATAGTGGGATGCCCTTCCAGGTGAGATGCTGCCCCTGCCTCCTCCTAACCTCCAGACCTCAGCTTGACTTTCCACAGTCCTTTCCTAGAGAACAAAGTTCCTTCACTATTCACTCAACATCTGTGGACTGCCTCCAACATGCCCAGGGAGTGGTAACAAGAGATTAACAAGACACAAAGAGAGTTTTAAGGAGCTCTCGGTCTAGTGAGAGGAACAGGGGAGACAGACTCCTCCAGCACTATGTGGTGCGGGCAGAGAGGGAGCAGCACTTATTCCACGGATCTCCCCAGACCCATCTACCACAAATTCCCCCTACACTTCTTCCACAATGGATATCTTACCGTCCCCTGAATATAAGATTCCGCTCTGTGACTTCATAACTCATCTCTTGCTCTATTCTCAGTCTGGAATGAGTTTCTCTACAGGTATCCAACTAGAAGTTTCACAAATTACTGAAGAAGCACTAGGTATCTATGATATAAGGATCAATAAGATATCTAAGCAAAGGAATTCACAGTCAAGAAAGAAGAGGAGCTGAATAAATGGCTAATTACTAAAGCAATACAGCAAGGGCATAGGATATTTTGGGATACAAGGAAAAGTGACTTTCTTTTCAGTCTACAGGAGTTATTATAGAATGCCATATGAGCTATTTAATAGTACATTATTTTGCTTAGCTTTCTTTACATACACACACACAATATATGTAAATAAGATTTAAAAAATAATAAATTGGAATAGTTTCCATCAACAGCCCTACCATTGAAGAAGAAGGATTACAGAAACCTTGCCCTTCTGTATAGTATAGAACCTGCATCATGAAGAAGTCAGTCAGAAAGTTGGACTACATAATAAAGACCTAAGTGAGAGCAGGAAGAAGAAAAGAAAAAACGCTGCACACTAGCTGGAGGAACAGTGTTAGTAGTTTAAGCCAGTGTTAGGGTTGCTGTGGATGTCGGGAGATACCAGAGCTGGTGCTACAGTTTGGATAGGGCATCACTATGTCCCCCAGGAGTTTATGTGATTCAAGGCTGGATCCCCAGAGTGGCAGCCCTGGGAGATGTTGTGGACCTTTAAGAGGTAGGGTCTAGTAATAGGTCCTTAGGTCATGAGGGGGAGCATGATCTCTCAGTAATAGTTCTCTGTAACCTCTAGAATTCTCTTGAGAAGGATGTTATAAAAGGATCAAGCCTAGCCCATTTAGCTCTCCCTCTACTTCCTAGTTCAAGATGTGATCTTCAGCTCTTGTTATACCATCTGCCATGTACACTGGGCCCCTCACCAGAGTCAGAGTCTGAACTTTGAATCTCCAAAACAGTGAACTTAATAAACCTCTTTTCTTCCTAGGTAGCATATGTCAGTAATTTCATTACAGTTGCAAATGCTAGCTAATACAGCTGAGAAAAAACTGAAAGTAGTTTTGCTATGCGTTATAAAAAATTCACCCCAGCTTTTTCACTGTTGTGACTAATAGACCTGACAAGAACAATTTTAGAAGAGAAGAAGTTTATCTGGGGGCTCAGAGTTTCAGAGGTTATAGTCCACAGATAGCTGGCTTGATTCTTCAGGGCCCGTGGCAAGGCAGAACATCACGGTGTAAGGGTATGATGAAGGGAAGCAACTCAAGCCATCACACCAGGAAGAAGAGAGACAGAGCTCAGCTCTCCAAATATGTACCCGAGAGGCACACCCCCAAAGACCTACCTCCTCCAGCCATACCCTACCTGCCTTCAGTTATTACTTAGTTAATCCCTATAGGGGATTAATTCACCAATTGGGTTAAGGCTCTCATAATCCAATCATTCCATATGAAAACCTTGTGTTGTCTCACACATGAGATTTTGAGGGATACCTAATATCTAAACTATAATACCCCTAAAATGTTCTTATGAGAAATTCTGAAAGATATAGAATGTTTCCAGTGATTTTCAACATCACACTTCAAATGCCACTTTGCTGAGAAGGCTAGCAGGTGGTTGGAATCATTATGAATGACCACTGGGTACTATATATGGCCACATTCATACAATGTTTAAGCTTCTCCATCTGTATTCATTCCTGAATGTCTTCATATCCCCAGGCCTAGAACACGTTTTCACATAATGGTTTCTCAGAAAGAATTTGATAATTGAAGCTCATGTTCAATTATATTTTTCTATATGCTTTTATAGGACTTTAATTTTTCAAATATGACTATATACTAATTTTAATTGTCTTGTACCATCCAGGTATACTTTAAATATTTGCCAAATTAATCGTAGGTGATCTGGAAAACTTGTATTCAGCTTCCTATATCAGTATACTATCATTCCAAAAAAGGGTTTGCATCTTTCATATACTTTTAAAAGTCTGAACATGCCCTTGAGCTCTCTAAAAGATTAAAATAACTCAGTCATTCTGAGCCAGTGTTGTTCATTTCAGAAGGGTACACAGATTTTCAAGCAAGAAGTGATTGGAAGACCTGTTCTGTAGCTCTCGCTCCTAATTTTAACTTAAATTAATATCTATATTCTAAAGTTCTTGGCTTATTTTAGAAAAGAAAAAAGGAGGGAGTGAGACAGAATGAGATTCACTATCCCACATATCATCCAAAGGCACATTTTTTGGACTCTTATAGTCCATAACCCACCAACAATATATATTGTAATAGAAATAAATATATCAGATTATAGAAGTTATGAAATCCTATCCAAGTCCAGACCAGAAACGATCTCGTCAAGTGTTCTAGTTAACTTCTAATTAGCTCCAAGTGAAGGTTGTCATGACAATGAATGACCAAATTTAGTCAATGAGATTTATTTGCTATAACCCAGAATCTAGCTTCCCTCCCCCCCCCCGCCCCCGGGCTGGTTAGTATTATGGGAAAAAAGGAAAAAGAAAAAGTTTATTTTACTTCCATTTCTCAACTTTCAAATGCTGTGAGCTAATTTGCTTATCAATTCACCCAAACAAATATTAGTATTTCTTCCATCTGGTGATGTTCTTTCATATAGAGATAAGAACTGGGACACATCTAAAATGCTCTATTTTAAAGATAAGGAAACACTTTCAAGGTGCATAAAACAAATTTAAAAATTAAGAAGCGAACATCAAATTTGAAAGAAATTTTTTCTACTCCAGGGTTGATGCACTGGCACTTACCATTCAGATCTGGAAATGAAAGCAAGCCACAAACCTTCACCAAGTCAAGGCAGGTCCTCTGGATTCCTGCTTGCACTTACATTCAAACACCACTCTCTCCTCGTCCCTATTTATTCCTGATTTGTTTAAATTCACAGACAACCTCCTGACTTAGATACTTGGCTCTTTGTTATGAATTCAATAACTACATCACGGACATTCTGGTGACTCTCATTCCACCCAAAGAACTCATCTTTCCACCTCACAGCAGTATTTGAGCACAAAGATTATGTATTTTAGAGATGAAGGGAAATTATTCCTGGAAAGGATAACTGAATGAACCTTAGATAGTAAAATTGAGTGGTACAGTACATTCTAGAATCTCTACTCTTACGGATGCTCATTCTCCTGTCTCAGTCAATCTAAGTTGAAAAGACAAATGAGTTTGGGTTAAAACTGTAAAGGAGTGGATTTAGTGACATTTTCAGCAGAGAATATTCTAGACTATGGCTCAAAGATAGCAATCTGATAGGTTTTTTTCTGTTACTGAAAAACTGATTATTAGTGTTCTAGAAAAGAATTGTTTAAATTAAAAGTTGAATTCTTGAAAATAGATATGAAACACAACATATACTTTATTTAAAATAACTACATGTACAAAATCTCTTGAGTTTGAGATAGTCTGATCTATTGGAGGACTTATTTTAGGGACTCAGTATAGTATATCAGTAAGCATCTTAATTCATATTGCAACATCTGAGGACACTGAAAAAGATATACAACCAAAATTCTAAGACATCTGTTCTATGATAAATGTAGGCACAGAGCACAGAAGACACAAATGCTGGGAGCTGGCATTTTGTAAAGGCTAACTACACTTGCCTGATAGATTCTCTTACATCTGGACTGGGTGCCTTTGTAATAATGAAAATCATATTCATTCACTCTGTTGGTAAATTAAGACTGAAAATGCCAGCAAGAATACTCTGAAAATTGAGAAAGTTGCCAACTTTTATGCCTTCGCATAGTAAAAATACATGGATAGATACATAAGAAAACAAAGAGCCACATCAAGAATATTCTTTAAGAATTAAAAATGTTTTGTTACTGGTAACCAATGAAATATTAACCCAGCCAAAAATTACTTAAGAAAAAGTTCTACAAGACCCAAAATAAAGGGAAAATCCTAAAAGCTTTCAGATTAAAAAAAAAAAAAAGAGGGATGAGACCCAAATTGTTGCGTACTCAACCAGGAAAGCAGCAAAGAGAGGCTCAGAATCAAAGTCACAGCTGGCAGTGAGAGCAGCCTTCAACTGGACAGAGAGGATGGAAGGTTCCAGGAGGAAAATGGGATCAGGACATTGTATGATCAGTATGAACCCCTGAGAAAAATTTATGGATAAACACAAGAAAACTCATGTAAATTAAATATAAAAGCCAAGTCAAGAAAGAAAAAAAAAACACAGCATGTTAATCTGACTCAGCTGTGAACATTATTACAGGATCATAATCAACACTAATATCAACTAAATTTTGTGATTTGACTATATTAAGATGGGAAGGGAAAAGGAAAAGTTGGGAGAACATAATTAGCTAAATCTGTATATACCGTAACAGAAAATCAACAGATGGTATCCAAAAACTTGACACCTGAAGAACCATTTTTGTGTTTGTCATTAGTGCTACTCAGCAGTATTTCCGACTGTCAGACTTCCATGCTGGTAGAGGGATTGTTGGCTTCACATGTGACTTACTTGGCAAACAAAATGTTAGTGGAAGTGACATGACAGAAACTCAGAGCCAATATGACTTGCCCCCTTTCTTCCCTCCTGCCTCAGTGACTGCGATGTTGCACATGATGGTATGTCGCCAGCCTCGATGCTGACATGTGGAGACATGGAGCAGGCAACTCACTGCTCATAAGTGACACTGCATATTATTTATAGATTTGGAAACAAATAAAAGAGACAGCTTAAAGAGCTAAAAATTGTCTTTGCACAGAAGGATGGTGAAGCAAGGAGAAGATGGACAGGAGATCACTCCTTTTTGTTTCAGGTCCTTTAGATCTATTTTGTCTTCTTAAAAAATAAAAGTCTACATTCACTACAAAGTATATATCTTGAGAAATTAAATTAATATGCAAATAGAAATTTAAAGAACCAATGATTAGAACACAAAATGTGTTCTCTACCCTTACTCCCTAGAGAATAAAGGATTTCCATCCCACTCTGAAAGAAGAAGGAATACTTCAATTGCTTTGGGGCCATTACTAATTTTCTTCAGGAGACATGAATGATTTAACTGATGTGTGAGTCACAAACAGAGCATGGTAGACTCAACCTCTTCTGGGCAATCTTTCTTTATGTATGTGGGAGCACCCTACCTGCAGGAATATTATTTTCTGTTCCCATGTGCAGTAAGCTTGGTAGGGAGCTGAGGGGGGAGGGGAAGACCGTGTAGTTACACGTATGTGCTAGGTGACTGTGCATAGGTGGGCAAGTCTGGATAATTTGGTAGTAAAATATTGATAAGCTCATTTGACCACAGATTGAAAGACATGTTTGTTAATCAGCTTTATCAGTAATGACATTGATATTTTGAATCTCCATATATCCATATCTTGTGCCCCATTTCAGAACTCCAGAGGGGGAGAGAAGAAATGATCCCCTCCTCCAGAACAATCACTGGTCAGCATAGAAAACACTCAGATTATCAGGGGATTAATCACCCCTCCACCACTTCTTTGGTGGAAAAAAAAAAACATGTGCATAAAAAATGTCTGAAAGCATATATGCTTCTCTGTACTTTCTAGTTCTTATTCACACACTCGGGGACACAAATATTTAAATAACAGAGTGAAAAAAGCTAGAAAGCATTGTCTCTTGGGATTCATAGTCATATCTAAACAGTCTCTGGATGGGCTTCTTTCATTCGCTGTCAATATTCTTGTAATCAGTATTCTTAGAAGAGCTCTGAAGGAAACATAGTGGCAAAAAGTTGGGTCACATCTGGTACTAGCAGTAAAGAAAACAGAGGGCAGAAGAATCTCAAGTTCAAGTTTAGTTACATAGTTCTGTTCTGACAAATTAAAATATAACTTAAATAATTATGCATAATGACACCCATCCTGCAACAAAAATGCTTCTTTCTATGGTTTAATAACTTACTTCTATATCTTTACCAATTGGTTTCTCTTCTGTTTCATCCATTTTATATATATCCTCATTTGCAGTATTTTCAGGAGTTGCTGGCAATGATAGTTCAGCTATTTGTGCAAGATTAGAAAGTTTCTCATGAACTGAAATAACCCTAAAAATGACAAACATATGAGTATTTTATTTGAAAAGAAAGGCATTTTTAATTTTTGAACCAATAAAATGTATAAAGAAGGCCCTCATTTATTTAACAGCTAGATTTCTAATATCCCCAGACATTATTCCATCACTCCTTCATTCAAGCAACATGAGCAGAGAGACACTCCCCCTAACTCTCACGATGTTCATGGTCTACCTACGTACTCAGGTTGATACATATTACAAAACATCAAGGGCACAATGAGAGAAAGGTACACACCCAAATTATTCCTAAAGGTGAAAAAAAGAAAATAAATATCTACATGGGCAAAAAACAAAAGATTTATTCCTAAATAAATCTTAATGCCAGGCTATGTTAGGTTAGCTGACCTGAAGGTGTAATAGTAATGACAAGTTGGCAATGACTTGAAAAGGCCAATGGATGAGCTCACAACTCTTCAGAGTAGTGCACACATTTGTGTGTGTGTGTGTGTGTGTGTGTATGTGCACACAGAATGTGCACACAGAATGTGGGTGGGGGAGAGGGAAGAAAAATCAAGAAAGAAGGAAAAGCAAGAACCAAAGAGGAGGTAGAGGACACAGTGGCGGTGATGATGAATATGGAAAACTTCAGGGAGGGGCCCTGGACCAGTGAATAGAGGATGCTCTGAGAGCAAAGGTGGACAGAGGAGGGGAGGCTGAAGGAAGTAGGCTTGCAGCTTAATAAGGCAAACAGTGACCTGCGTGGCCCCCAGCGTCCTCTACACCACAGACACAGCAAGAATGTGCATGCATTTGTGATCTGAAGATGAAGACAAATTACTATGGAAACCAATCATCCAGAAAGCAAGAGTACACACAAGAATGTCAATTCTCCAGTCTCCACAGCACTCTCATCTGCAGGAAGGTGTAATAATACTTGATTACCCTAATGATGGTTCTCAACAATAAAAAAGAGTTTTTAAAGAACCTTTAATTATATATGAAGATTTTCATTTCTACAGAATGTTTTATAAACTTTTCTATTAGGCAAGAATTAAAATATAACACTGTTGTTAAAAGTTTGTTTGAAAAATTATCCCATTAAAAAAAGGGTCATCTCCAATAATTCTGGAAAAGCTGCCTGATACACCGGAAAGGGAACAGCATTAGGACTTCTGGGACTTGGTGAGTTACACTTGGTTCCATCACACACCAGCCACAGGACCTCAAGTAGGTCACTTAACCTCTCTGACCCTAAGAGTCCATCTACTGCAAAATGAAAATAATAAAATCTACTTTATCTAACTTAGGGCTTTTGTAAGGAGAAAATAAGTAACTATGTATTCTTAACCATAAAAAAACACATAAAGGAAAAATAATACTCTAAAACACCATTCTTCATTCTAATATCTAGAGAAAGAATTCTTATTTCTCTTCCAAAAATAGCATAAGTCTGGGTGTAGCTCAATGGTAGAGTGCTTGCCTGTCAAGCTGGATTGTTTCAGCTCTGAAAAAAAAAATGTTTGAGCCAAACTTCCTAATTTTGTTGCTTAGCTATACTGAAGGTCAGGACCCAGCAGGAAGTAGAAAGATGGATGGCAGGAAGCTAAAGGCAGAGACAGTGCACAGAGAACTTGTTCTTGGTCACAATAGCGTAATCATCACTGAGAACTACACAGCAACCTTTATGTGAGTTTATTGAAAACACTATTTTTTCTTTGTTGTTGTAAGAAAAACGCCACCAATTTAAAAATATTTTTTCTTTATGAGAACTTAAATAGGAGATGGGTAGATGGGCAACAAAAGGAGAATATTCTTTGGCCCATTTGTTTTGAGCCTAATTTACTGCTACTTTCCCTGACAAAGGATGGATAAGTCCTATCTTGACCCTCAACAGAGCAGAAGGAATACTAGCCTCAGAGAGAGGAATAGTCTATTTTCAGAGTGCCAGCAAAGGACAGGTGAGATGAAAGATCATCAGGCACCATCCTGTGTGATGGCCTCAATGACAAAGGTTTGTACCTATTTTGGCAACCCTACTATTGATCACAAACACACTGAAATTAAGGATATTTTAGAACAAATAAAAAGCCACCTATGAGTTTGATGACTTTCTCCTCTGCAGAAATTATATTTTTATCTGAAAAAAAATCTTACAATGTTCTTGAATTTGTAAGACAAGTGCAAAATTTCCTAATTTTGATGCTTAGTAATGCTGGTATTTGACCTGTGCCTAGGTTTTCTGCCATTCTGGAAGAAACAAAGAAAGAAAGGAAAAAATATTTTTAAATTGGTGGTGTTTTTCTTACAACAACAAAGAAAAAATGTTTTCAATAAACTCACATAAAGGGAGGGAGGNGAGGGAATGAAGGAAGGAAAGGAAGGAGGGAGGAAGGAAGGAAGGAAGGAAGGAAGGAGGGAAGGAAGGAAGGAAGGAAGAAAGAAAGGAAGGAAATTGAAAGCCTGCCAGCTCTTAAAACAGCTCTTATTTTATTCTCTTTCATGGGGAGACCAAGAGGTCCTTCAAAATAAAAACCATGGAGCAGGAACAGGACCCCAGGGAGAGACAGAGAAGCAGCAGTTCTCTGTTCAGCAAGCTCTGGCTTAATGCCTGGCTAGGCACAGAGCTGACCCTGGCAGGCATGGGTACTAGTGTTCTCAGCTCCCCAAAACATGATCATCCTTCATCTGGCTTGAGCCTATCAATAGCGCAAAAGCTAGGCAGAGCGGGTAGTATCACTCCCAGCTTGCACTGGAGGAACAGGAGCTGAGGTCACCGAGCCTTGAATAACAGAGTTGAAAATAAACTAGCTAAGTAATGAAAACCTTTTAAAGAATTAAGAAACAAAAACGTATTAAAATGGAATAGAAGAGAGAAAGCAAGCACAAAAAATATCAGAGATCATTCCTATTTGATGAAGAAGAATCCATGTGGCTGAAGCATAGATTTTGAACAATATAAATGGTACTGAGTATAGAGGGAAATGTGAGATCAGGGAGCTGGTGGGGCTGGGACACAGTACAGAGCCATGTTATTTTCTAAACACACCAAATTATAGGCAAAATACAGCACAGACAGTGTCCTTGTGCTTGGCCATCTCTGAAGTGTCATGAACTGTCGTCCCCCAACTTCCCAAGGTGTTGTTATTATTAATATTGTTTCCATTTTTCTGGTGAGAAAACTGAGGCACAGAGGGGTTAGTTAAGTTGTTTAGGATTGTGCTGGCAGTAAGGGGTACAACTGGCATTTGAACAAACCACTGCAATATAGTACTCCTCAAAATAAAAGATTCTCCCAAAAATTTCTTGTGAAAGGTCTCCTATGCTTCACATTGTACATTACTGAAATAGCCTATACTTAAAGAGAAATATCAGAAAAGAGGATTCAAACAATTGAACATGATCTGGGTTTACTTGCCTGTTCAGTGGAATCCAGAAAGAGTCAACAAATATGTTGCCACATCTGGAAAGTTTAATATCTGAACTCTTCAAGAGCTTTGTGTTGTATGCACACAATAATAAAACCTGTAAGAAAAATAATATGATACAATGACATCAAAAGCAACTAAAAAAATATTTTAAAAAAGTAATATCAAAGTTATACTTTGCCTCAAAAAATTCAGCATCAGCCCTCAAAATCATGTCACAGCACTTTAAAAAGTTTTTCTTTAGAAAAGCAAAAAGAGGATTTTCCCCCAAAATTTAGTTCAGAGAAATGATGTGAACAAGAACTGTTACAGGTCATAGATGAAAAAGAATACTATTTGGAATAGTAAATTATTTTTGAAAAGTGACATTTCATACTACAAGTTTAAATTTCAGCATTTGAAGGCCCGCTGTAGTATGTACTACACCTGAACCTCGTGGATCTCCATCTTGGTTTCTTGTTACTCCTCGTGTGGACCCTGTCACTGATGATGTTCCCCTCCTCTCCTCCATTCATTTAACCCACTCACAACTTTCCAGGGCCCACCTCTAAGATGAGACTTCTCTTGATTACTCGCATTCTAGTAATTTCTCTGTTGTTTGCATTCTGATAATTTTTAGAGTAAGGCCCATGCAATATGGCACCTATTTACAATCATGGAATCATAGAATTTGAGATTCACAGAACCATAGAGATGATCTGGTCAAATTCCCTCATTTTAGATATAACAAAGTTAAAGCCCAAGCCTGGTCATCAAAACTGACTAATTAAGCACAATTTTATTTATCTCTGCTTCCTTGAAAAAACAAACTAAAATAAGAGTGAAGGGAATTTTTTTTTAAGCAACAAGGACAGAAAGAAGAAGATAGGAGGTGAAACAGACAATATTCGCAACATTCTGAAGGAAGAAAACACTTGGAAAACTCAGCAGAGAGGAAAAGCTGTGTCTTAAGTGACTTGAGGGATTGCCAACAGGAAGCATGACTTAAAACTGAAAAGGCTCCAGGACTGGAGGTGTAGGCACCTTAGAAGGCAGGAATAGGTAGGACTGCAAACAGGAGCGTTGGACAAATGCTTCCCCACCCTTCTCAGAGCCCACAGAGCCAGGAGATCCCCAATCCCCTTACCACCTCTCTCTTGGATGAAATTCTTCCATTTTGCTCTCTGCTGATATTAAGTCATGAGGATCTATGCTCAGGGACATTGGGGCAGGGGTTAGGTACTGGAGTGAAAATATTGGAATTAATGTATTCTGAATGCACAATATCCCCTTACTCCATTCACAGCCTCTTCCCAGAATGTAGGTAACAAAGCAGGTGTCCAAGAAAATCCTCTGTGGGGGAAATTGACCAGTTAAAGAGAAAAGACCCACAGATGCTGACATTTCTGCAACCTTAAGTGAAACTGCTGGCTCCGTCTGCAGATATCCTCCAACGAGGCCCATAAATCAGGAAGCCAGACCCCACACGCTCCTCAGAGCCTCACTTCAAACACCTACAGTCAGTCAAGAGTTCAGAGCAGGAAATGAAAGGCAGATGCCAAAACCAACAGAGGAAAGGAACTGGAAGAATCAGATACAACACAGAGAGCAGAAGAAAGCTTCAATGGAACCATAATTAGTACCTGCAGGGAAAAGGACAAAGCTGCATCCATGAAGTAGGAACACATGCTATTAAAATAGAACCACTGGAAAACAAGTAAGCACTCTAAAAATTAAAAAGAAAATTAACATAACAACTAAATAATCAGTAAAAGATTTGAAACATAAACTTGAACCTCATCTCCTCCAAAGTGAAACCTAAATTTGAAATCATAGATAATAGGGGAGAAAAGATTAGCAAACTAAATACTTGGTCCAATAGGTTCAATAGTCAAGAAGACACAGAGACATCAGAGGCAAGGAAACTGTCAAAGAAAAAAATCTCTATGAACTGAAGTACACTACTTTCCAGATTGAAAAGGGCATCCTAAAAATCCAGCAGAATAGATTGAAGACCTAAGCCAAAGCACACTGTGGAATCCCAATACACAGGGAATAGAAGAAAGAGCCAGGAACTTCCAGCATCACATATGAAGACCTAGGATCTCACTGCTGGGCATATTTCTAAAGGAAATAAAATCAGTATGTCAACGAGATATCTACTCTCTAATACTTATCACAGCAATGTTCACAATAACTGAGATGTGGACACAACCGAGTGTCCATCAAACAGGTGAATGGGTAAAGAAATATATTCATAAGAGAATACAATTCAGCAATAAAAAAACAAAGAATAAAATTCTGTCATTGGTGATAATGTGGATGAACCTGGAGGATAATGTTAAGTGAAACAGGGGGGACAGAGAAAGACAAGTGCTGCATGATGTCACCAGCTTCACAGAGTGAAGATTCCAGAACATACTACACTCTGTTCAAGTTCTCACTAGTATTATCATCTTGTGGGCCTCATGAGCTTCAACCAGTTATTCAACACCAAACACTACACTTAGGTCCTAAAATGATGAGTAGATGAATGTACAAATACACCCATATTATATCATCCAATAAATTTCATTCAGTATTATCTTCCAAAAACAGGATTTGGTGTCTGAGAAGATCTAGTTCCTCTAAGCCAACATTTCTCAATTTTTTTTCCCTGAATTTTATGGCAGCAACTATCTTCCATTATGAACAATACATACATACTTTCTGTTAAGCAAGGGAAAATGTAGCCAACTAAGAAATGGGAACACAGAATGTTCTGCATCTTTTCTTGTGGCTTGCAAAAATCACTGTTTAAACCAGAATTTGTTAGAACTTGGCTTCTCATCTATGTTTGACCCCAGTTTGTGCGCGCTTGCTAATTTTCAAACTTGATTATTGAGGGCAAACCTTGCTTATCTAATTATATGCAGATGTAGTCTTTACATTTGATTCTTCCACATTGTTTCTGATAGCAGTATGCGGATGTCATAGCCCATCCTGCCGTTGCCTAAGATGTACATTGCCGTGGCACGAGACTAAGTCATTCCCAGTCACTGCAAGTGAATTTGGGTTGGCATGAAATAACACACCGAGACAGAGAAAATACCTTTTTCTTGGGATTCTTTAGAGACGGCCCCTCTACTCCAGCTCCCACAAGGGAAGCAAAAAAAAAAAAAAGAGAGGGAGGATTGTCCTGAAGCCCCTTTTAATTGAGGGGAAGACACTGGAGAAAGTTCCACCCCAATGAGGGGGGTCAGGTTTCAGGGGGTGATCAGCAGATTGACTGACATCTTGGAAGGCCACACTCATCTCAGGTGCTGTGGGGATCATCAGCAGATCGAGTGAAAAGGACACAGACGTCATCAGCGCAAACAGAGAGGCAACATCAGGCGATCCACTCACGTACTCATGCTCCTAGTTCACACACAGCCCGTGGCTGGCTCACCACAGTCCGTGATGTTTCTCTGACCTTATGAAATGGACTTCATGCCCTATTTCTTATTCTTTTAAACTTGTTGCTTAGGTAAACATTCTGTTTCTCAACTAGGTAACCCTTCTTTTTCCTGGCTTTTTTGATAGCAAGTAAATACATTCTGACTTATGATGAAATTTTATTTTCACAACATAGACCATGAAGCAAAATATTCAGAATACAATATTTTTTACCTACCATATGTGAGGCATTCTGATAATTTTTTTTCTTGTGTTTCATTTTCTTTATGCTACTCATGAGCCAGTATATTGATTCCCTGAGCATTAGTCTTTTTGGAACCACTATTTGGAAACTGCTTTAGTAAATTTCTCTAAAAGATATTATAGATTCATTATTCATTATTTTTAAAACATATATGGAATATCTGTCCAGGACAGGCCTCTGTGGGGTGGGAAGGACAGCACACACTGTTTTCCGTATCCACTTCTGATTTCACAGGTTGAAAGTATTTAGGGAAAAAAAAATGTGTCCAAACTGAACTTCACAGATTTCATCTTTTCTTGTCATTATTCCCTAAACAACACAGTATGACAACTATTTTTTTATATCATTTACATTGTATTAGGTATTATAAGTAAACTAGAGGTGATCTAAAGTACAGGGAAGAACATGAATAGGTTATATGCCAATGCAACAAAATTTCATAAGAGACTTGCGCATCTGTGGATTTTGATATCCTTGGAGAATCCCATAACCAATCCCCAGAAGATACTAAGGGATAACTGTATTTTAAAAAGTAGGAAATAACTTCAAATAAATCTTGGAAGTGATACTTTAAAGTTTCTCTTTTCATCTGTATAAAAAGAAATGTATAATTGGCTGAGAGTTAGTAGCAGGTTTCCAGCCTAAGGAAGCAGGATGAAGAGTCCAGTGTGAGGAGAGAGAGAAGCCCAGGAGGCTTCAGGATTTGACAGAGGTCATATGAGTCAGGAGCTGCAGGAGCTACCAGAGGCACAGCTAGAGGGGACAACACTCGTGCTCTGGGAAGTGCAATAGTAGACCAATACGGATGGAGAAAAGCAAATAAAAATGCTGAATAGGGGAAAACTATATGGCAAACATCTTATGGGAAAAAGCCTGAGGCTCTTCTTAGAAAAAGTAGCAATCAAAGGAATTCTATAGTGGAAGGTTCCCCTGCAAAAGGCTATATTGACCAACTGTTCCATTTGTAAAAGCTTGACCCATTTTCAAGAATTTCCTAGAATCTTAACCACTACTCAATTGCCAATAGTTTAGGGACTGACACTTGCTGCTGTTTAAGTTGAAATGGTCTAGTTAAACTTTATATCTAAGCAGAAGACTTAGCTTTATCATTATATTACATACCATAGGTTCTCCGTCCTTTGGAGGTCTGTCCAGGGGAGGAATGTACCACTGAAAGCAAAGTTCTTTGTTCACAGTTGGTACTACCATTTCTGATGACGTACCGTCCATAGAAGATGTACTGGAATGAAGTTTTGAAGAAAAGATGGACTGCAGGGAACTGTCATGATATATCTAGGGAACAGTAACAACAACAAAATTCATGTTTGTTTAACTGCTTATAATGAACTCATTCAATATTTAATGAAAATTAATTGATCGTATTGGAAAATTCTGAGAATTTTCTCATCTTGTTTTACAAAGGTAATCTTTAAACTGTCTCTAGGTCACTATAGATTCTGCTATAATAAAAATATGCTTTAAAACCCAGCAGACTTGACAAATTTCTTCCACTTTAGTGAATTTTGAGAGGAATGATCTGGAGGGGAAAATACCCATGCCACCTTTTCATTCTCAAGTTCGTCACTGTTTCTAAGAAACATCTTCTATGTTGTCTTTGGTTTATTCATTGGTGAATACACTGAGAGTGTGGCTATAATTTATTATCTATTTTCCAGTCACGGTGCCATATACAAAACAAGACACAGTTTTTGCTCTGAAAGGTGAAAACTCATGGCCCTCATTCCCTCTTTCAATGAATGTAGCTGATTTATAAGTTCAAGTCTTTGGTGAATCTGGGCCCAAATTCTTTTATAGAAATTGGTCACTAAGTCAAGAGTCTTCAAGAAATCTCAGTGTGTAGAATGCAAATTCATAAATTATTTAATTGTCCAAGGCAGCTAAGAAAACAAAGCATGGTGGTTATGTATCAACAAAAGGACAGGCTAGCCAGAGAGATAATAACAGTGCTAACAGTATCTTCAGTATAAAAAGGACAGACAATGGAGGGAAAACCATTTTCAAGATCAACTTCATGTTATTCCCAGGATCATAGCACAGTAGCTGAGAAGCAGTGCCTCTGTTGCCCTATTTCTGACATCAAAGGTTTGTGGACTGAGTGGAACATGTCAGTGCCAGAAACAAATGCTTGGTGTTTCTATAAGGTTTTGTCCTTCCCATTATTTCTTAACCTATTCAGGATACAATGCAAGTCCTCAAAATAAAATAAAAAGAGAAAGACAGTGACCTTTCAAGTTGTCTACTGATAAAAGAAAAAATATGTTTTGACTGCAAGGTAATATTAAGTGTGAAAACTTTTCAAAAATGTCTACAGACTATCATAAAAGCTATGATACTTTAAAGCATAACCAACATAAAAAATAAGCAAGATTGTGAGGGTTAAATAGACCCTCAAATTTGCATAATTAAGACTAATGCCATGTCAGGCAATTCACAAAAACAAAACAAACAGGTAAATAATTCAAAAAAATAATTTCTCCCATTTTTCCATAACTGAGTAACTCTCAGAGATTCTGACAATGATTTGAGCAAAAAATTCATATTTCATCACTAGCTAAGCATAAAAGAATAAGAACCAAATACCTTTACTTCGATATATGCAGTATCTTGTACCATGATGGGCTAATAACAGTAAATTGTAATAGAAGTCAATATCAAAACAGGTATATAGGTTTCCATTATCTTTAAAGTACTGTAATATCTTATATAATTAATGTGATTGATTATATAATGCAATTGAAAAGTTTTACACTAAGTACTTTTTATATGCTTTCTCTGTTCTTTGAAAAGAATGAAAGGACGGACCTACCTAGTGAACCTTAGGTTGCCACAGTCCTATAAACAACGAACCACTTTGCACTAGTCAAATATTTGACCTTGTACAGACTGTTGCTGGCACACATAGCATTAGCATAAGTAGCTCAGCATCATGTACAGTTCTAAACATGTCTTTTTAGTGGAATTTTTAATGAAATTGCTTGGCTTTGTTTTCCCCTCACAAAGCTCCAATAGACATCACGACATGGAGATTCACACAACTGATGAGCACAACACATAGCAATGATTGTTCTGGAAAATGCATCTACTTCTTGCAGGAAAAGCAGGTTGAAGTATCAAATTGTGGGAAGAGTTTGATTGAAATAGCCTCCTGAGTGATTAAAGCCTCAAAAATGTTATTATAAAAATCAGCCAAGCTTGGCATTTATATAAAAAAAAATCCAAAAAGGCTTTATGCTCGTTAGCTATCTACCCTAGTGAAACAAACACATGATTAGGTAGCTCGCACCTGTCAGGCAAGTGACAGTGATCTCCAGAGCTGATTATCCTGGGAGAGTGTTACACTAACTATATCAAAAAAGAGCAAACAGGGTGAAACAACTCTTTGATAACACTGTTGCCATTAGAAATGTCTCATGTATTTACAAGATATTCAAAGTCGTACCTTTGGAGCATCGTCCTTGGGAGCTGGGTAATAGTAGGTTGCCCTTAATGCTAAAATACCTTGCAGAGCTCCTTTCAGAGCACATATTAAGAAGTCACACATATTAGTTTCCAAAGTTTTATTCAATAACCACAAGAACAGATCCATTAAAACTACTTTCACAGCCTTCCCTATTCTCTGTCCCCTACTTTAAAACCACAGAATTGTCTGGGAAATATCCTAGCAATCCTCAAAGAGAACCTCAGTTCCTGGGGAAGGGGATGGGGGTTCAGAATGGGAATCTGGTGTTACATAGATGGAAACAATTTCATCCCACATCCACTGATTCCTTCCTTTGGGGTGGGGTGGGGCTAGAGACATCAACATTAGACTCCCAGCCTGTCTACTTCCTCACTCACTCCTCTCCCTAGGGGATACTTATTTGATTGGTAATTTAGGAAAAGTGAATCTTTACTGGGAGTGAACACTCTCTGTTCCTTCATACAACAGATTTTTGAGGGACCTGTGTCCACACGAAGTGGCCTATAATCACCCAATAATATATGACTGGATTGACAAATCTTCCTACTTTGGTATTCATTACTTGGAAGTAATGAATTCACCAGTAGTATATATAAACTTCATCCTACAATGTCAACTTCATGACCATAAGGTAGGTATTTTTAAGTCTTGGTCCATCTTATTCTTTTCTCTTATTTTTCAAATGATTTTGAATCTGGGCAAGAAGTATCAAGCATGGCACAAAAGTCCAGAATTCAGGAAGGGCAGGAAAGTCCTTTGGAAAATCTTTCCATGTGATCCCAAGACATTGCTCTGGGAACAACTGCATAATCCCTTGAGAATCACTTCTTTATCTGAATTCTTAAAAATTCCTTAATGAGTTTTACCACAGCGTTCTTCAACTCACAACTTATTAACTAAATCATCTGATTCTCTTGAGTAGAAGGGCAGGAATGTCCAAAAGAATGATATTTAAAACTTTTTATTATTATCTACCCGAAACATAAGGTTGCTATATTCTAGTAGAATAAGATGAACGAAGGCTCTCACTCTGGAATGAGCCGAATTTTTCAGATCATGCTCTGGGACAGTTTGCAACAGAAACATAGACATGTCTGGTATAGGAAAGTCTATAATTATAAAAATAAAGAGTTAGGTGGGGGCTAGGGTTGTGGCTCAGTGGTATAGCACTTGCCTAACATGCATGGGGCACTGGGTTCGTTTCTAAGCACCACATATAAATAAATAAATAAAATAAAAGTCCATGGACAACTAAAAACATTTTTTTTAAAAAAAGAGCTAGATGGTGAAAGTTGAAGTAGAGAAAGTTCAAAATAAAGAAGATTTTTTTTTTGGTTTTGAAAGAATTCTACAAAAGTAAAATCAATTTGTTCATTTTACAAATATGTAATGGACATATCATGTTCACTTGGGTTTTTCTGCTTGAATCTCAAACTAAGTCTACAAAGCAGAACTTTGTCGAACTTTGCTGGTCATCCTGCCTCCCTCACAGCTACTGATGGTGTTGCCATGTTCCAGTGAGCAGAAGTTCTAATGGCAGAATAATTTCTGCCAGTCCATCTTATTTGCTTTCCATATCCAAAGGCTTATCAAATAGTTGTGGAGGTGGTTTACAACTTTACTGAAACAATTGTCTTTTACAGCTATCTTTTCCTTTCTATTGTGATCATAAGCTTCATTACTCTATCATCTCTTTCTTAGATGAGTCCTTTTCCTCTATTCTTTGCCCCCTATATACTAACATGTTTCAATTTTCACATTCTTTCTGACACTTTTTTCCTAGAAAGCATCTCTGAAATGAATTAATTCTTTTGGTCTAATTTTATGTCTTTCTCTTCTCCCATATCAAGACTATGTACAGGGACTATGTCTCTCCATCCTTTCTGTTTATATCAACTACGAGTTGCTCTGGTGTATTGTATTATGTTTGTTGAGTACTAAATTTTAGGCACATATTCCTATTTTTAAACAAAACCCTTTACTTTTTTAGCATCTGATATTCCAGAAATTTTGATTGCTTATTCAAATATTCAAATCACTATTATTTAAGACCTTAAGTGTGTCAGTTTAAAAAAAAACTTCACTCATATTCCCCTTTTTATATCTTTTCAACAGGTTGGTTGTTTTTGTTTTGCTTTTGTGGTACTGGGGATTGAACCCAGGGCCTCATGCATACTAGGCAGGTGATCTACCACCGAGCTAATTTAATAACTTTCCAAAATAAAAAAATCTTCTAACTTTTACTTTATTTAAAATTTCTACCTCTATTTTCTATTCGCTTTCACAACTATAAAAAGTACACACCCTGAATTTTTATTATATATTTAAAACAAAGGTACAGAATGAAGTATAAATTAGAAACTTTGACTAGAGAGTGGTGATATTGAAATTTGTGTCACTTCTTGGCAAAATGGCTGCCTGAGAGACGTTTTGTGCAGGAATATAGAAAAGTCTGAGAGAAATTCAAGGTTTATGAGAACAAGACAGAACATTTGAAATGTGAACTGTCCTGAAAATCTAGGCTGTATGTTTCACCTGCCTCAATAGTAAAACAAAAATGAGTATTCCCTAAAACTCTGAGGGAAATGGAGATCTCTGTGCCAATACAGGGGTTCATGCACTTCCTTCAGACTTGTGAGGACGAATTCTAAGAAGTTTTAAATACCGTAGAGATTTAATGTTTTAAAAACTTACCTTGGCTATTGTGTCATATAGGACTCTCTCTGCCAGATGTGGTTTTTCCAATCCTAGAAAAAGTTCTTTTGGGAATTCATCAATACAAGATGAAGAATATAGCTGTAAGTGCTTTTTAAGAAAAAAATGCATTTCTTTTTCACGTAAAATCAGTTCGGAGTTGTAAAGGGATGTGAGAAGCGTATCATCTGGCAAGGAAATTCCAGATACTGGCTTTGCAGATGCTTAAGGAAGAAAAATACTTGAATTAGGCTCCTGCTAGGTAACAGAATGGTCTTGATGTTGCTGGTTTGTGTGCTAACCACTGCTCTGTATATCTCTGACAGTCAGGGACCATCATGGTGACAAAAAGGCAGATGCCTTCCCAAGGCCCTAACTCTTAGAGACTATTACCCATTGAAAGTATTATATGGGTTTCTCCTACCCCTACCCGTTCTCCCAAGCAATCTATTGACCACAGAGACAAGGTGCCTCATAAAAGCCAGGGTGCCTTTGCCACAATGTCTCCAAGAATAGATTAGATGTGACAATGAAACTGTTGGGAGCCCCCAAAAAGGACAGAGGTCAAACAACCTCCTGGCCCTTTACCTGGTATTGATTGAAAGCACCGTATAGGATTTCATTCACCCACACACTTTGCTCCCTCAGCAGCTGCAACAGCCTCAAACAGGTTGTTTGCACAAGAAAAAGAATATCTTCTGACACTGCGCCCATAACCAGTGGAGAAACTCCCAGGATATGGCCCACCCTGCAACCCCACACAAGAATGAAAGCTTGCCCCATTTCTTATGTCCAGGGACCAGCCTGGTAGTGCTGTTCCCTTTCTCCTCCAAGTGAACCCCCACCCCAGTTAAAGCCTGGCCTGCTTGTTCCCACTCACTTGGCTTGGTTTCATTTCTATTATCACCGAATCAGAAACTTTCATCTTAGGCATCATCCCCACGCCAGTGAGGCGCTGCCAACCATCTTCCTGATTTTAGAGCTAATACACTAATGGAGTTAACTTTTTTGTCAAAAGGCAGGAAAGAAAATTTCAGAGGCACATGGGATATCACTTCCAGGGTTGAGTAATAATAATAGTACCATGTATTCTGTCTACCTGTCTTTTGGGGGATTCCCCCCAAACTGATCCCAAAGCAAGATTTTAGGTTCAGGTGATTTATTTGAATAGTGATCTCAAGGAGCATAAGTGGAGGAATGGGCAAACTGGGTCAGGGGGAAACATGAGCTAATAAAGGTGAGTAAATGAATGGGCTACAGCTATGGGCAACGAGGATTCGATCCTCCTGAGACCTCTTGGAAAACCAAGGAGATTTAGTCCCAGTAAGAGACAGAAGCCCAACTGTTTGTCTAGCCATCCCAACCTCGTTAGTTGAAAGTTATCCTAGGTATGTGGACTGCCTGACACCTCCAAGCTGTCCTGGAGCGTCCAAGAAAACCCAGCGCAGAAGCAGTGAGGGTGTTTGACGTGGGACATCCACAGGTGTATCAGAGGCTAGCTAGGTCGCTACAGGGCAGGGCGTCACCGGAGCTGGCTGTATTGCCTCGTGTCCACGTCCTTCCTCTCTGTACTTCCATTGCTCTAGGCCCCATCACGATGAAATTTTTAGCCCTGTCACCTTTCTGAGCACTTGCTTATCCCACTGCTAACTCCTGATACCTGTGTCAGTCACTCTGTAATTCAGCCTATTTTCCCTGCTGACTTCCCCACTGCTGGACCTTAGCGTGGGTCAAACTGTCTTTTCTGTTTGTGCTCAGCAACACTGTGTCACTGACGTCATAGGCACAGATAATCCATAATAATGTACATTCTTACAAAACCACAAGAGGGACTGATAGGAAGCAGACTTTACCAGTTTTTCTAGATATTCTGTAAACAGTCATTTAAAAAAGAAAACTCAACAAGAACAGCAAAGCTCCACAGGGTTAAACAGCCCATCTTAAGCTATGCATTTCTTCTCTTTTTTATACTAGATACTGGAATACTGGTTTCTCTAAAGCCAAACTTTCATCCTATTTATTTTATTTTATAAGTTGTCACAAATGTGATCACTGTTTCCAGACCATCTTGAACCATGGACCAACCACTCTGGCATTCTTGGAAAGCATCAGGATGTTTCTATATCATAGTGAAATAAAATATATAAAATTTCTAAGGAAACCAATTACATTGAAATACTTTCTACCTAAAGGCCCATGAATTCCAGTTTAAGAACCCCTGAAATTTTTATCTTCTGACAAGAGATTACTCATGCCGGGTAGCCAGGCATGGTGATACATGCTTATAATCTCAGCTACTCAGGAGGGGAGGCTGAGGTGGGAGGATCTCAAGTTCAATGCAGTCCTGACAGGAAGGAAAGAAGGAAGGAAGGAAGGAAGGGAGGGAGGGAGGGAGGG
>NW_025999853.1:14192739-14217801 GCF_001458135.2 Marmota marmota marmota
AGGGAGGGAGGAGGAATTTCATAGTTCTAAATAACAAATATGACCTAAATAGGAACCAGAAAGGAATATGCTCTTTTTTAACACATTGAAACCTACCTAGCAATTTGTTCATGTTATTGATTCTTTGTAGATGTATATAGTAGCGCAGGAGAAGGACCCATGTAATTTCTACTTTGGTCTGAATCTTTGTTCTAGCATCTGTGTTGTCAGAGATGTCATTATTTTGGTGCAAAACTGCACAGCAATTCTGGAAGGCAACTTTGTAGTTATCTGAAAGTAAAAAAAAAATTTTTTTTAAATAATACAATGTTATACTTTTCTTGAAAACAACCATATGCAGAAAAAAATGCAGAACTTATAAGGGAAGGACTGACACATGAGCATATGTTCAATGAAGAAACTTTTGTGTCTCAAAGATTTCACATACAATGTTAACTGACAAATCACAGACTGAGAAAAAATAATAAGAACACATATGAATTATTTTTCTCTATATCAAAATACCTAAGAAAAATGTTCAGTAATCAAATTTCAATAGGCTAGTGTCTCTCTCTCTCTTTCTCTCTCTCTCTCTCACACACACACACACACACACATATTTAACAAGTAATTCATAGAAAAGTAAACCCAAATGACAAAATAATTTAGCCTCACTAAAAGTCAAGGTCATGCAAATTAGGATGAAATGCCATTTCACATAGACATTAAAATATGAAAATAATAATATTAGTTATAATTTGAAGAAACTAGAATATTCAGATACAATTATGATTGCAGCTTTTTGGGAAAGCAATTTGGTAGGCTCTCATAAAACTTAAACACATATATGTACAAAGTCTTGCTCAAAGATGTTTATGGGAGTTTTATAGTTTCAAACAACACAAGTCAATTCATTTGATTTCATTTATGAGGAGGAATGAATCAGATCTATAAGGAAGAAAATAGAAGAGTAGAGTCTCATTTCAAATCCCAGCAGTATTTCTCAGAAAATATGAACTTGAATCTCTCTGTGCTTTGGTCCTCTCTGAGCTTTTGATTTTCTGAGTCTATTCTTTAAAATGGGCATGTTGCAAGTGGTTATAGAGAGAATTTGAAGACATACAGTGAGTTAAAAAAACAGGTCCCAGAGAAATGTGGAATATGATACCATTTATTGAAGTTTTTTCCCTCTCTTGCTCTGTAAATATGTATAGCCCACAGTTGACCTTTACCATTTAAATGTGGATATTATGTATCCTATAATGTATTGTTAATTTTATCTTTTGGGGACTTTTTTTTGGGAGAGAAATTGCATGCATTTATCTTTTTCCATTAAAATTTATTCAGGCTCATGAATATAGCTATAATTCATTGACAATTTTTAATTACCATATATTATTCCTTTAAATGAATATATTGTGATTTATTTATCTATTCTAATGTTGATGTACATAGGGGTTCTTTCTGAATTTGTTTTATTTTTGTCTTTGTCATTATGAACAAGACTGCTATGAATATGTGAGTACATATTATCTAGTACATAAGTACACAAATTACCTTAAAGTGGAAGTAATGAGGTAGTTCTTTTTCATGTGTTTTTTTAACCAATCTTGGCTTTTGCTTTTCTGTATAAAGTTTAGTATCAGATTGTTAAATTACACAAAATAAAACTTGATGAATTGTTACTGCAACACATTTTTTAAAAAATATTTTTAAATTGTAGATGAAAAACAATACCTTTATTTTATTTATTTATTTTTATGTGGTGCTGAGGAGGGTACCCAGTGCCTCACATGTGCCAGGGAAGGGCTCTACCACTGAGCTACAACCCCAGCTCCAAAACTACATTGTTTATAAATCATTTTTAGAAAACGTACTTGGCATGTTACCAATATTGAGTGTTCTTATATACCTTTGTTTTCTGGGTTTTTTTCAACAAAATTTTATAATTTTTTGTTGTATAACTTTTGTTAGATTTATCCTTTGATGTTTTACATATTTTATAGTGAATATAATATCTTTTTAAAATGTATTGCCTGTTTAAAATTTATAGAAATAAAATTTTACACCCATTGATTCTTACTGTCTGTAGTTTTGGGGAATTAGCTGTGTCAATATGTCATAGCTAATGACAGATTTTTTTTCTTGCCTATTACTTATTTTGTAAAATTTCTTTTCCCTTTAAATACTGTGCAAGGCAGGAATTCCAGAACAATTTTGAACCAAAGTGGTGATAACATTTTTTTGCTCCTGCTTTTAAAGGGGACAGTGTTCACATTTGAATATTGAGTATAAATGCAGTAGGTTTTTTCCTCACTTATAACTTTTTCAAATTAAGTAAATTTACTTTAATTCCTAGTTTTAGACTCATGAATGATTGAATTTTATTAAATTTTTGTGCATTTATTTGAGAGGATGAATATTTTTCTCTTCTAATCAGTTAATGTAGTGATTTAGTTTAATAGATCTTCTAATACTAAATCATATTTGCATTTCTGAAAGTAATCCAATTTGACATGTTGTATCTTTTAATGAGCTGCTTATTTTCACCATATATTTACATTATCAAAACTGAAATTCTCGCCAGGTGGGTGGCACATGCCTGTAATCCCAGCAGCTTGGGAGGCTGAGGCAGGAAGATCGAGAGTTCAAAGCCAACCCCAGCAAAAGCAAGGTGTTAAGCAACTCAGTGAGACCCTATCTCTAAATAAAATACAAAATAGGACTGGGCATGTGATGTTTCTTGCACAACCACTCTTTTGACTTCAAAATTTTTATACTTACAGCACCAAATTTAGTACCCCTATTTTTATATATCAACATTGTTCTAAAAGCTCTCTTTCTAGTTCCACCAAATATAAATAATCTCTTGATGTCATACTTTGTGATCTAAAAGTATCTACTCCCTTCCTTTTCCTTGCTAGCCTGTTTTCAAAGTTGATAACATTGAAGATCTGTTCTGTCTCCATAAAGAATCCTTCCTTATTTTACCTCTAAGTTGAAAATCAATAAATACTTAAAATTATTATAACTTCATAAGGATTGTTGACTTCCTTAAGACAAAATTTCTTTCACGAAGGGTAAATGCTGCAATCTTGTGACCCACAAAGGATGAATTTCTTAGCATAAAGATCATATGGATTGTTTTTACTCATACCAGTCTCAAAATCATGTCATATTCTAATTCAGTTCATGTTTGGGCCATGGATTCTTAAAGAACATTCTCCATTATAATTTCTGGATGTCTTTTTTTTTCCCCTGCGGAGGAAAGTAATATTGTATTCTTTACCATATTCTTAATATGGTAATATCTAGCTTTTTAGTTATTTTTTCTGCTGCCTAGAATCCATCTATGCTGCTTCAAGACATTCCTGACCTCACAAACTTGCCAACCTACTTTGTGCGGATATATTTCCAGTTTGCTGCACAGTTGGAAGCCCTGAGGTCCTGCCTTTCCTTCCCTCCCGCCCTCCTTCCTGTTGCTTCCTTTCTTCATGTGCAACTTTGTACACTGGGGTGCATTCTCAAGTTTGTGCACCAATAAATGTGCACCCAAAGTAAACCATTTGCATTCTTACAAAGCCCTCATACTTGACTCATGATTTAAATATATGATTTCAGTAGAAACTCATCTTCCCCTAAAAATTCAAGGACCTTGCTCTCCTGCTTTCTAGCACCAATCATTGATGGCAAGAAGCCCTGATGCCAACAAATGCTCATTCCTTTCCAGTGGACCTGAATTTCCTCCCTCTGGAATATATTCCATCAACACTTCTTATTATTTGTGGTGATTTAATATTTCATTTTGGGTCCAGGTATAGGTCTTTTCTTATTTATGCTGCTTTGAAAATGGTTAAGACCTTTCAACTTGAAGAATCATCTCTCCCTTCAGTCTTGGCAAGGACTGTGATGATTGCTTCCTAACTTCTCCCTTGCCTGTATCATGAATGCCTGTTAATTAAATGTTGAAACGTCTTTACTGAGTTTCTCTCAGTCTCTTTCCCTCTCTCCCCAGCCCCCCACTTCTCTGATCCTATGTTAAGTGGGCACTTGATTTATGATAGATGTAACCTTTAGTGATGTGAAGAAAGAAGTTAATTTCAATATAGGGTTCTGGGTTTAAAAAAAAATACCTTGGAGAGTTTTTAGGCTACATACTAAAATATGCACACCCCATGACCAGGAATCCCACTCCTTGGCATGTACACAAAAATGCACACATCTGTGTTTCCCATGTCCTGTATGAGTATGTTCATAGAGGCATTATTCATTACAGCCCCAAATGTGTAGCAATAGTAGGATGGATAATAAGCTGTATATTACATCCACAAAGAGGATAATCTTACAAACAAAACACCGAACAAAAGTAGCCAAACAATAGAATATGGACTGTACTATTTCATTTTTACAAAATTCAAAAATTGGCCAAACTAATCTGACTGTCAGAAATCAGAAGAAAGGGAGGTTGCTAGAGGCCAGAGAGGGGCATGGTATAGACTTCCTGGATGTTGGTCTTGTTCTATTTATGGATCCAGGGTTGGTTAGACGGGCATTTCCTTGGAAATTGTTCATGAAATTTTTATCTGCATGATTTGTGTTCCTTTCTATATTTATATTAAAAGAGTGAAACATTTATTAAAAAAAAACAAAACACTAGTTTGTGGTGACTTCTGGTTTGAAAATGTTCATGTAATACTGGCAAAACCTCTTTTCCTCCTGGAAATCACCCCTAAACAACAAAGAAAATAAGTAACAAAAACATAAATTCTACTTTCAGTAAAATCAGGGAAGAGCTAAAACCCTAAACCGCAAAATGTTTGGAGCCATGCCCAAAGTCGTTGTCCTCGAGAGTAAAAAGGAGGAGGCAGATGACGAAAGAGAGGTGTTCATCTCAGGAAGAAACAGCAGAGTATACTTGATGATGACCTGCGCATTTTTTAATATTATTATGCAGCCAACAAGTTGGAACCAACGGCTCACAGTTTAAAGAAAAAGGAAATAAACATTATAAATGTAACATATGTAATAATCCAAAAAATTTATTTGTTACAGCTTTTCAAATAATGGAAAAGCCAGTGGAGTATCATATAGAGTAAGTTAGAGAAATTCCCTCAGCTAGAGAAATTCCCTCAAAAACCTAGATACTAATAAAACATTGTACCCGTGGTGTTGCCAAATGTCCATCCTGAGGTCTAAGACCTACGTGTTCTGTGTGCAGTAATCACCACCAGGTCAAAATGCAAAGAACTCACAGCACTTTCCAATAATAAAAACACCTGGATTAAAGATGTTGTTGCAGACTCAGGACTCAGTTCATAATTTGTCTGCAGAATTATACTTTTGCCTTACAAATGGCTCAAATTTACAGATGTGGCTGGACTTAAAAGTTTTTCTCATATATGACTAAAGGTATTAGCACCAACTATCCCAAGAGGACCTCCTTTCATGTGACTGATCGACAATAACGCAAGAAAAATACTCAACATGCTGAAGAGTTTTTCTGAATTTAGTGGTTTACCCTGGAACAATTGTGCTGCCATTTGCATTGATGGCAAAGGCAGACATAAGTCATACTGGTAACTTGGCAGGAACCTCGGGAGGTGGTAGCACCTAATTGTACTAGTGATTTTTGCATTCTTCATGTCAAATGAATAAATTAACTTAAATGCTAGTTTCACTTAAGAATACTACTGATGAAGCAGTGAAAGTTATTAACTATCCACACTGCTGATGTTGTTTGTGATAAATGAGACATGCATACAAAGCACTTCTATGGCATACTGAAATATAAAGGCTGTCTCCAGGAAAAGCACTTAGTGACTGCTGGAGGTGAAATCTGAATGTGTTCCTTCTTTCCCTCACAAAATGCCATTTTGACTTGAAAGAACAACTGACAAGACAAACTAAGTGCTTTAAGACTTAGGTGGGGGGCAAACATTTTCTCAAAAATAAAAGAAGCAAGCATGACTTGAAGGAAAATAATGAACGATGTTTGCTACCAATGATAAAATTCAAGTTTTCAAGTGGAAAGTTTGAATTTTGGAAAACTTATATTTACTACCATGAATTTTCCAGTACTTAGACTTTTCTGATTGGAATGATGGTGATATTCAAATTTTTTTGAGTTTTAAATATTGCCCAAGGAAATGTACTGACATTTAGAAGTTCCGCATAACTCAAGGAACCAAAAATTTCCAAATGTCTAATATATAATGTTACAAAATAATGTATGAGTAAAAGAGTTACTCAAACTTCAAAAATAGACTAAAGTATTTTTTAAAAAAACTTCACTGATACGGTTTCAGAGTCTACACTCGCGTTTAAGAAACTAACTCTGATGGAGATCTAATATGGTCTCCAAAAAGAATATCCATCATCATGTGAAGAGGCTCTTGAAATGCTTCTCGTTTCTAACTACAAATTGTGTGCCGCTGGATTTTATTTACTTATTTCAGCCAAAATTATATGGCAACAGAGTGACTACAGAAGTAGGTATAGGAGTTCAACTACCTTTTATTTAGCGAGGCATTACAGAGATTTGTAATGTGCTAACTTGTAATGGGTTTATTATGATTTATTTTAACTTAATTAACTTTATTTTTCAATTTTAATTTCTAATATGACATTATCTTTTCACAGTAATAGATCTGTCTAAAATTTTCACCATTACTTAGGTAAATTATGTTTTCTAGAAAGTTATAAATTTTATAGCTTTTCTAATTTACTTGCTTAGAGTCGAGCAAGAATCCCTAATATTTTAACGTGTCAATATCAGGGACTACTTTATTAATATTTATCAATTGTGAGGGTTTTTTGCTATAATTAATTTTTCTCAAAAAGGTGACAAATATTTTAATACATTTTTTCCCTCAATTACAACTTTTGAGTTTTGTTTTCTAATCTCCCTCTCTTGAAAGAAATATATAAAACATACATACTTACATATAACATATATACACACATAGCAAAATTATACAAAATAATAACATCAATTATTCCATTCCTCCCATATTAATAAATTAAAATTGATTGAAATCACTTGTTATGAGAAAAATACTGTTGAGTTTTAAAACAAAAGAAACTCCAACTTTATATTCTATAAAATAAACATGTAAACTAAAATTATTTAGAACAGTTGAAAATAAAAGGATGGGAAAATGTATGATAGAAAAATGTAAACCAAAAGAAAGAAGTATTTATGAACCTAGTTATCATTCAAAGTAAAATTCTACCCCCAAAGTAAAACAAAGGTAGGACATTTATAATGCTACCAGGTGCAATTGACAATAAAGATATAATTTTTCAGGATGTACCTCACGCAATAGAGTATCAACAATAAGAAAACAAAAACTAAAGCTATAGGAGAAGATAGAGAATTATATTCATAGTAGAAGAACTTTACTTTCTCCAGAGAGTGTCAAACTATAACCCATGGGTTAAATCTAGCCCATGCATGTTCTTGTAAGACCCATGAGCTAAGAATAGTTTACATATTTTTTAATGGTTGAAAAATATGTAAAAAAGTAATAATATTTTGTGATACATGAAATTCATATGCCAGTGTCCACAAGTAAAGTCTTAATGGAATGCAGCTACACTCATTCATTATGTTTTATCTAGGGCTCCTCTCAGGCTACACAGAGCTAAGCACTTGCAACAGAGAACAAAATGCTAAGATATTTACCACATGATCCTTTATGGAAAACGGCTTCTGATTCAAACCATGTTCATGAAAGATCAAGTGAAGAAAATTATTTAAGGATAATCAAATAAATATGGTGACATACATAACTTTTGTACATTAAAATAACATCTAATAGAAATGTAATAAAAAAATTGACACCACTAATAAAAAGATAAAATATCTAAAAACAAACCTAACGTGAAAATATAAGATCTATTTCAAGAAAATGTTAAAATACTACTGAAAATTTGAATTAAAAAATATAAAGGGTACATAATACTTTGTTAAGATAATTCAATAAAATAAAATATAAGCTATTTATAGGCTAATATCTAAATGTAATACAACTCTACAACTCCAATAAAAATATAAGAAGATTTTTTTTAAATATACAAGTTGCTTCCAGACTTTTTAAAAAGAGCCATAAAAGCCAATTTTGGAAAAAAGAATAGGGTGGGGGATTTACCCTAATCCATATTAAATTTATTATTATAAGACCATAATAATTGAAAGAATATAGTATTAAAGCCTGAACAGATTAATAGGAACTAAAAGAAAAGTACAGAAATAGGGTATTCACCTGGGAATACTAAATTAGTATCCATTTGACACACTTTTCATATTCCAAATAGACCTCCATAAATTACTGAAAAAATCTGAGTAGGAAGGACCTTTCAACTGACAATCCAGAAGCTATCAAAGAAAACATTAATAATTTTATGTTATGTAGAAAGAAAAAGTTTCTTCATAGGACAGAAGTATCACTAAAAAGATTAAATAGCAACTGATAAATTAGAAAAATTCATTTGAAAATAACATCAAGTTAACATGTTGAGTTCCATAATAAAGGGCCTCTACAAAAAAGAGAAAAATCTCAAGATGGGCAAAAATTATGAGTAGAGTTCACAGAAAGGATGCTCAATCTTCATCCTAGTAAGAGATGCATAATGAAAATTAAACCTTTTTTTTTTCCTCCCATCATGTAAAAAATGTTTTAAAAGTGTCTACAATGTGCTTGTGTCAGCAAGGGTGTCGGGAAATAAAACACCTCCTATTAATTGGTGACAGAAGTACAAACTGGCATACTATTATTAGAAGACTTTTGGTAAAATTTGTGAAATTGACCTATAAAATGACCCTTTGATCTAGAGATTTCACTTATGGAAATTGACCAGTAGATACACCAGTCTATGTACACAATGACATGTATATATGTAATGTATGTGTGTGTGTGTATATATACATATACACACAAACACATGTATTATATATACATGTGATATATATGTAATAGATGTATATGCAATAATAGAGGAATGAAAACTAAATATCTATCAAAAGAAACCTAATTAATTATGCTACGACTATATCAAGGAATGTTATACAGCCATAAAAATCTATGTATTGATAAGAAAAAAGTACCAAGATATATTCATATTAAGTTAAAGGAAAAAAGGAAAGAGAAGCAATATTGTATACAGTTATACTGCTATTTGTACTTTAAAGGAAAAAAATATAACAATGTATTCATGTATATACCAGATTGATTTACTCAACATCTCATCTCCAAGTACTTTCCTAAACTGAAGATATCATTTTAAAAAAATCATATTTCCAAGATTTGATGACTTCAGTGCGTTCAGAAAAGACGTGAACTTGGAACTGGGTTAAATGATGAAACAAGAATGGATGCATCTCTGGTGGGTGTGGATTTCGGCAGAGGTGATATGATTCTTGAGCCTACAGCTACAGCAGCAGCTTCCTATGTTGTTGGCAAATTCCTGACTCTACAACTTCCTTTATAAAACAAAACAGCAGCTCCTTTGGTGACTTAGTCACTTCTGGACTCTTAGCTAAGAATGTTTCTTTAGCTTTCCCAGTGACTCTGAAAGTCCTTTAATCAGTCTCTGTTTGAATGAACTGGAGTGGATCTGACCTCTACACAGGAACTCTGACAGTTCAGATGAGCATGAAATAATGGTGGCATGGAACACAAGGAACTGATTGTGGAAAGCAGATGAGGTCCCGTAAAGATGTTTGCTTCCTGTCCCCAGAACCTGTTACTACGTTAGGTTATAGGACAAAGGAGAATTAAAATTGCCAAATGAAATTAAGGCTGCCTATCAATTGTCATTGAGATGGGGATATTATCCTGGGTTATCTAGGTGGGCCCAGTGTCATCACAGGGTTCTTCTATGTGGAAGCTGGAGGCAGAAGAGTAAGAATGTCAGAGAGATTTGGAGATTCTACTTGTCTAGCTTGAAAGATGGAGGAAAAGCGAGAGAGAGAGAGAGAGAGAGAGAGAGAGAGAGAGAGATTTCAGGTGGCCTCTAGGAGCCAAAAAAGGCAAGGAAATAGGTTCTCGCCTACAGCCTGCCAGGAAAGTAGCCCTGTACATACTTCTACTAGCCCATTGATTGTTGTGTCAGTTAGTGACTGCTGAGGCCCTACTAAGGGGTCAAAAACCCTGATATGTTTCTTTTTATTCCCCAAAGGAAAAATCTTCCTCTCCATCTTCAGGATAGCATTCCATTGCCCTCACTTGAAATTATTTTCTCACAAGAGCCCATTGAGGCTCATTTTGGACATATGACCTCCAAAATTATAATAAATTTCAGTCATTTTAAGGCAAGAATTTGTTGTGGATTGTCACCACAGGGACAGGACACTGACACAGGTAATACTGCTTCTGGGGAGAACTGAGTCAGGTACAGAGAAGGCGGAGAGAAGCCTCTCCATACCCTTTATCTCTTTTGTGTTTTGATTCTTGAGAATAAATGTCATCTGTTCTTTAATGCTCCAGAGAAAACTTAAGACCACTTCACTTTGGGTTCCTTATACAAAAGATGCTTTTTCTACTGAATTATTTCAATTTTTATTTTCTTTTTCTTTATGGATCCAAAGTATCACCAGAATTTCTCCAGATACAATCTGAGCAATAATCATCTTCAGAAGAACTGGGAATGGTAGAGGAGAAGTCCCTGGTGACCTGAGGAGTATACAGTAGTTTCCTGTCTGCCTCAGCCAGAGCTCCCTGGGTCTCCCCAGTTCTGAGCTGGTATTTCTGCTGATTTCCCTACACCATTCAGGTGGTATGAATTTTAGCCTTTTAACCTAAAGTGGGTTTCCAATTTCTTCCAAGTGGCTTCTTTTCATCCTTGATAGTAGACACTTGACATGACCCACTTGACATGACCCCTACGTCTACTCAGGCTAGTAGGCAAGAGATTTCTATGCAGTTAGCTAAGTTCTGACTGCCCCCCTTTGTAGGGCCTTCTTTCCAGGACTCTTCCATGGACAGGTATTAAAGTCTCAGCCCTCACTGTCAGTCCTAATTCTAATTCTTCTTCATTGAGGGCTTTAGGTTCAGCACCTACTTACAAATCCACCATTTTACTTTGTAAACTTGTAATTTCCCTATTCTGTCTTTAGGCTCAGCTACAAATTAAAACAATTTCTCTTCCCTTTTATCTAGCATGGCTGTTATGTTTTGGTTGGAATGAGCAGAAGCATCTTCTATGTCATTTCAGTCCAATCCACCCAACAGGCTGACAAGAAGCATCAATTTTTCTCTTTGATTTCCTTGCATTTTCTAATCACACCCAACATAATGATCAAAGTCACAGTCTTCAGAATTGGATAGACAAGGGTTTGTATTGGCAATTAAATATTGTTCAAGTTACATAACTTCTCTGAGCCCCTTGTCTCATTTATAGATGTGCATAATGACACTCTTAGAGGATTTTCCTAAAGAATAAATGAAATCAAGCAAGAAATCACCCTCAAAGAGCACTAGATGCTATTCATCCCAGTACCTCTTGCATTCTGGCTTTCTACTGTTGTGTCAGTTAGTGACTGCTGAGGCCCTACTAAGGGGTCAAAAAACCCTGATATGTTTCTTTTTATTCCCCAAAGGAAAAATCTTCCTCTCCATCTTCAGGATAGCATTCCATTGCCCTCACTTGAAATTATTTTCTCACAAGTGCCATTGTTGTTTCTTGTTTTCTATGGGTGACTCTGCCTGGAATGAAGAAAAGTTGCTTCATACTTAGTTCAAGGAAATTGGTAAGAATGTGCGTGCATTCTTTTCCTTGGTCATTGCACTCTCTCTTCTTGGATTTAAGGGATGGATGTGGATATCTCTGAGTGGAATTTCTAGGACTTTTGCAGACATTGGATTGAGAAGCTCTGTTTTGATGAGGCTGGATCTAATCAGAACTGAATAGTTTCACCTATGATACTCTGAACTGATATAGTATACACACATACACCCATACATACACACATTCTATTAACATCACAACTGCTAGCACAGGTGATTTCCCTTCATTCCCACATAGAAGTGATGTAATTATTTGGGATTTAATTAATTTATCACTCTAGTTGCCTGTTACTATGGGGAACTGTATCTTAGGGGAATAGAAAAATGGGAGATATCAGAGGCATTGAGCCCATGTCTCTGAACCAGGGGCAAGTTGTAAAGGAGAAATAAATCATAATTTTTAAGGTTAGATTTGCTCTATCTCAAGAGACAAAACACATATTAAGGGTCAATAGTGATTCTCAGTTCCACTCCATATATCTGTTTGTATTCTGACAATAGGTTCGCCAACATTAATTTTTAGCATTACATGTATTTATATTTTTCTGTGAATTGTGTGTATTTAGTTGCGAGAGGTTGCATTTGAGACCTCCAATCTGAAATGCAGAATTTGATGATTTTTATCCCAGATGAATTTTTTAGTAAGGCCACAAGAAAACCAAGACAAAAGAATTGTTTATATTTGAATACAACTGCAAAGTAGGCATCTGATAATTTTTTTTTTTTTTGCAATGAATCTAAATATGGTCTCGTACTGCCAGAGATCATTTCACAGTCTCTGTTTTTGAAAGACAATGTAAAGAATACTTGAAAATTGGACCAGTGAATCACTGGATTCTTTTATTGTTCTACAGATTACTTTCAGGTTCTGGCTAGATGATATACAGTCCATTCTCCACATGTGACTAGTCTTTTGTGTCATCATGCTTCTGGTCATGAATTTCTCTGCTGAAAATGTTTGCTTCCCTTTCTGTTGTAGTTTTGATATGTGGTGTCCCCCAAAAGCTCATGTGTGAGACAATGCAAGAAACTTCAGAGATGAAATGATTAGGTTGTGAGAGTCTTAACCTAATCAGTGCATTTTTCAACTGGTAGGGATTAACTGGGTGGTAACTGTAGGCAGGTAGGCTGTGGATGAAGAAGGGGGGTCACTGAGGGTGAGCCTTTAGGGTTTATGTTTTGTCTATGGTTTAGAGGAGTCTCTCCTATCTGCCTGTCATGTTCTGAGCTTCTTTTCTCCACTACACCTTTCTGCCATGATATCTGCTGCAGCTCAGCACAGAGCAAAGGAGTAGGCCACCTATGGGCTGAGACCTCCAAAACCGGGAGCCCAAAATAAACTATTCCTCCTCTAAAATTTTTTCTAGTCAGGTCTTTTGGTCATAGCAATGAAAAAGCTGACTAAACACCTCATTTCTGATACTTCATGTCAATTTACATCTGCCCCACAATCCACTTCTCCTAGAAAACTATGTTTCTAAGGAACTCTCTTATGCCATCCGGCCTGTGTCCAAACTCTTCAAAGGCATATGTTAATTCTGCCTTCACTAAGATGGTCCTCTTAAAAGATGAATTTATGTGACTTCAGTGTGTACTCATGTTCTAATTGTCCATGACCAGAAACTCATGGAAGGCAAGACCCTGCCTCCTTGATGTGTTTTCTGACTCCTTCCCTCTGGACCAAAGCATCTGGTACAGGACTGGGGATATATATAGCTTAGTGGGACAGTACATGGGTAGTAAGCATGAGTCCCTGAGTTCACTCCCCAGGATCAAAAAAGACAAAGGAAAAAGCAAGCAAGAAAAGAAAGAAAGAAAGAAAGAAAGAAAGAAAGAAAGAAAGAAAGAAAGAAAGAAAGAAAGAAAGAAATATCTGATCCAGTAGATGCAGTACTTTGTAAAGAGTAACAATGAATTTGTTCACACCTCATGTATAGATCAATGCTAATATTGTTTAAAGCTAAGATTGGTGAGAAGGTTTATTCTGGATGATAATTTATGTTAATGCCAGGAAAATTAAACAAGTTTTGTTTGTTGTTGTTAAGAGATTTTCCCCACTGGCAATTCATTATGATATGAACTCCACTGACATCTGTGTATCTGTGGCCATCAGGTGGGAATTCAGAACCTCCATCCAACCCAAACACTGAAGTGAAGAAAGCCATCAACATGCATTAATTATCAGCCTGCCAGGAAAAGACTGGAGGGCAAAATTATTATTCTTTAGGCAAGGCAAAATGCAAAATATATTTTACTTTAACATTTCATAATTTCGTAGTTTAAATAGTAAAGTAGTGGTAATGGTACAAAATGGAAATGGAGAAAAATATGGAATATGCTAGGAAAGCCACTAAAATGGAACAGGAAAGCATAATCTTTAGAATTAAACTGAGATGAAGACTACTCAACTGAATCAGCTAACATCATTTGGTTTAAAGGATGCCATTCTCCGTGGTGTGCCCATAGATGACATCGTTAATTGATCATGGCAGCACCTTTTTCCGGTCTTTCCATGCAGAGGTTCAGAATTCTGCTCAGGCAGCCACTAGTCATAGACTGAACTCATCATGTTTGGTGGTTAGATCATCATTCAGTAACCATTCACACCCTTCTCCCTGCTCTACAAGCAGAGTATATTTCCCTCCCTCTTTCATATCGGACTTGACCATATGACTTACTATACCAATAGGAAAGGATAGGAATAGAGGCCTTCAATGTTCCTGAGTGATTTGGCTCGTGGCTCTTTGGCCCTGGCATGTGCCATGAGAAGAGCATGCTCCAGGTGGCCACTGTCTCTTTAGCCTGGGCCTCACAACAACTGTACATGAAGTCCACCTGAGCCCGACTGAAGGCTGCAGCAGAACATTTGAGTATAAGAATCAATTCTTCTTGTTGACAGTCACTGAGTTTAGGATCCATCTTAGATGAGATTTATTTTTTTTTTATCTCTGTCCTAAAAACTGGTAGAGCAGAAGAAAATGACTAGAATACAGTAGATACATCTTCCAGGATTAATAAAGAGCTGTTATGAAGAATAAATAGCTATGGAGGAAGCTTTGAGACATTGTCTTAAAAGTTTAGTTTAAAAACTGCCCAGTCTCCCAATAAGGCTGCAAGAAATTAAAAGATTTGACAGAACAAGGATTCCAATTGAGATCTCTTGATTATGAATACTGTATTCTTTTTGTAACAAAACAATAAATGTGTGATTGTAAGAGAGATGAGCTTCCAGGTAGTATCAAGCAAAAAAGGTCATGACCAGTTCCTCCTGGTTGCGGGGCGGCTCTGCACCAGATCAATGGCTTTATCTCTAGAGAACCCAAGTGTGGGGACTCTAAGGAAGAGCGAGCACCCCATGTGAAGTTTAGATGATGGCCCAGAAGCCTGATGAAATAAAATGCTACCAGGCATAAAGGAAACACAAATATAAAAACGAAGCCTTACTATAAAAAGTCTATCTGATGGTTTGACCTCAGGCAATTCTTAGGTTGGAAAACAGTCCTAGTCCCCTGTTCTTCAGAGAAGAGTTTAGGAAGGGGGGAATTTCAGATGTTAACTCTTCAGTGGAGGTTGACCCTTTGGCCAAGTAAACTTCCAAACAGATGTGGTTTCAGAGGGTTTGGAAGGCCACTGCCACCCCCTCAGGTTAAAGGGAAAAATCTTCATCTCTTTTGGCTCAATGCTCAGCTCATGCCAAACAAAATCAGGTAGCAATGTTACAGAAAAGTCCGTCTCAAAGCTAGACTTTAGCACCTTAGTTCTTAGCACTTATTCAAGTGCTTAGCACACAAGAAGCCCTTAATGAATATTTTTTGAAGGAATGAGTGGACAAACATGTAAATGAATGATATATATTTATTTTATTGCTGATCTAACTTAGAGATATATATTAGAGTTTACAAAATAACAAGGAAGTCATAAAGAAGCAAAAATAAAAATAGTAGTTAGGTCAAGTTTAAATTCTGCTAACCTCTCATTCATTAATTCACTTAACAACTATTAACACTAGATGCCTGCTCTGTGCAAGCAACTGTATAATTTGTTGTAGATGGTAACTAAACATCAGGAAGCTGATGATAATTAATGAATGAAAGAGATCAAACACATCCTTGAATGTATACGTAAATGTGAAATATCTAAGGAAAAGAATAATGAGTCACATGAGAGTGAGAGTGAACATGCATTTTAGATAGAGGATTGGGGAAGGCCCTTCAGGCAAACATTCCCCAAAGGACCCCCTTGACACGTGAACTGTAAAATAAGCAAATATTAAGAAATACCACTTTTTCACAGAGCCATCCAAGTTGAGTGACTTGTGCACAGGTGCAGTGAACAAACAGCCCTCTCTTTTGGAAGCTGGCCCTAGGACCCCTACCCATCCCCAGAGGCTCCTCAAACCATGATCCTTATAAGCTAAAAGCCAACAAAACACAATTAAGTTTTCAGAACTTGTTTACATATTACATATATCAGGTTTTTGTAAAATATGTAGACATTCAAACATACCAAGCAAATAATCTGTATATGAAGACAAAATGTCCACAGTGGCAAACTCTGGGATATTTGGCAATACCATTTGATTGACTTCGTCATTTCTAGCATTCTTCTTTCCAATAAGTAGGTTAATTGCTAGCACAGCTTCACTGACCTACAATTAATACATAAATTAGAATTCACAAAGATAAGTTTTCTGATTCATATATCATCCAATAGGTAAATGCTATGGATTGAATGTGTCCCCCTAAGTTCATGTGCATTGGAAACTAGATCCCCAATGTGGCAGTTTAGGAGGTGGGACGTTTAAGAGGAGATTAGGCCATGAGAGCTCTGTCCTCATGAATGGATCAATGTAGCAATCATCTGAGTGGGTTGTCCTCTCTCTCTGGCTCTTCTACTTTCCACCATGGGATGATGTAACGAGAAGGCCCTTGAAAGATGCTGGTCCCTTAATCTTGGACTTCCCTGCCTTCAGAACTATGAGTCAGTAAATTTCTGTTTATTGTAAATTAACAGTCAAATAAACAATTTAATTAATGTATAAGTACTTTATACAATCTACCTCATCTGCCTATGGAATATATTTGCCAACATGTCAGTATGCATATATGTGTATGCACCAATATTTTCATTAAAGAAAAATTACAACACAGATTAAAAACACTATACACTATAGAGTATTTCTAATCTTTCCAAATAAGCATAATTGACACAAATCCCAAAGAATGTGAAATTTCTTTTCTCTTAGATACATTGTGCTGCCTTAATAGAGAATAGGTGAATAACAATATGATGGTAATAAGAAAAATTAAATAAGAATCACACCAACCTGTGCCGCAGCCCTTATTGCAATCCAGACCAGTGAATTGTATATTTCTATTATATCTATTGTTGATTCCTTAATAGAACTATGCCTTCTGAAAAGAAGCTAAAAACATTAAAAATGTTTTATGAAATATAAATACATCATAAAGTTTCTTGATAAATCTCATCATCTAAAGATGACATTTTGGTTGAATTAACTATATAACCATTAAGAATAGTAATGTATCTATAAAAGATATTTAAAATCTATTAAGGAAAGAAAAAAAAATCACAAAATTGCACACACACACACATATTCCCTGTACATGTAAGCTGAGAAAATTATTAACAATGATTATTCCAACTTTTAAGTTTGATTAAATTAATTTTACAATTTTTCTAATTTTTTTATAATGAACTTGCATTGTTTGTGTAATACACAAATAAAAATGTCACTTTAAGTAAAATCAAATGCTGTTTTAATAGGGGGTCTGTAGACTGAGTACACTGTGGGTAAATGTGCCAGAAATGGGAATGTTACTCATAAGTTTTTGATAAGTATGTGCTATAATTTTCTAACCAGGAAAATGTTAAAAGGGCACTATTATAAAGTTCCATAGACTATCAAAAAAGAAGCAATGAATGGGAACATTTTTTACTATGGGTATATATCTGTATAACTGTCTATACACACATACACCCTCTTTCAGGTTCATACACACACACAAACACATATATTTAAAAAAAAAAGAAAGGCAATGGCTACTATGGCTCTAAGCGGTGAGCACAAGGTGTTAATGGGGCTATGTAATCAAGTGTTGGGCTTAGAAGAGGAAGGTACCAGACAGGTCTGCCTGTGGGAGATCAAGCAATACAGCCCTGTTCCAAGATAAGAAGACCCTAAACACTAGCTGAGTGGAACTACTTACACTCTGGGTTAGCAACTGCCAGCTTACTGGCTATATAAACTTGAACAATTTGCCTACTTAATTCTGGAAACAAGACTAATAGGCATGAAACAAAGAATACAGAATAACACTAAATAACTATAATGTGAGGACAATTAGGGACCCAGGCAATTTGAAAAGGAAAAAAAAAAAAAGGCCCTTCTTACTTGAGAGGAAAGCTTCAATAAGGAGGTTGGGCTTGAGCTAAAGCTGGAAAAAAATGGACTGGGAAAGAATGTGGTGGGCAGTTTTTAGATGGATAGGGGTCAGCTCACATAAATAGGACAGAAAAAGGGAAAAAAACAAGTAGTTTGGAAAGGAAGTAAAAGTGTCTTTGCAGAAGACATGTTCTTATTTGTAGAAAATTCTAGTACACACACATAACAATAGAATCAAGGTCACAAGATATGAAATGCAACAATACACACAAGACAACTGTATTTCTATATTCTATACACTAGCTATAAACAATCTGAAAATGAAAATCCTAAAAAGTCCATTCATAATAGAAGTAAACTTAATAAACATGTATAAGACTTTTGTGCTAAAAAGTAAAACCCATGTTCAGAGAAATTAAATAAGTTCTAAATAAATGAAGAGACTGAAATTCATATTCATGAATTAGAAGAGTTAATAGACTCAACACAAAAAAAAACACAGAAAGATCCCAAAGATCGTATTTGTTTTGTTGTTGTTTTGCAGAAATTGATAAGCAGATCCTAAAATGTGTATGAAAATGCACAGGACTCAAATTAACTAAGACAATTTTGAAAAGGAAAAACATAATTAGTTGGAGGACATGCATTCTCCAATTTAAAAACTTACTAAAAGCTACAGTAACAAAGGCAGTGAATAACCCCATAAAGGTAGATCAATGCAACTTTAAGGTAGACTTAGAGATCTTAGATGTGCCGCCAAAAGCACAATCAGCTAAAGAAAAATAAAGATAAATCTAACCTCATTAAAACTAAGAACTTTTATGTCTCCAAAAGCACTATTAGCTATATGAAAATACGAGCCACCATCTGGGAGAAAATATTTTGCAAATCATGTATCTGATAAAAGACTTTTATCTAGAAAAAAGATATGCCCTTGACAACTCAATGATAAAAAAGACAAATGACCCAAATGTAAAAAAATGGGCAAAGGATCTGAAATAGACGCTTCTCCAAAGAAGACAGCAAATTGACAATAAGCACATAAAAGGATCTCAGCATCATTAGCCATCAGGGACAAAACCATAGAGATACCACCTCATACCCACCAGGATGGCACCATTACAAAGGTGAATAAAAAGTGTTACCAGGGGTATAGAGAAATGGAAGCCCTTATACTCTGCTGGTAGGAATGCCAAATGGGGCAGTCACTTTGGAAAATGATCTGAAAGATCATGAAATGGCTAAATCTAGAGCTTCCATGTGATCCAACAATTCCACTCTTAGATATATACCAAGAGAACAGAAAGTGTATCTCCATGCTGAAAGGTGAAGATAAAGTCAAAGCAACATTAAGCCTAACAGACAAAAAATAAAAATAAAACAATTCAAGTGACCACCAACTGTCAAATTGATACGAAAACAGTCTCTCTATATAATAGAATACTATTGACAGTAAAAAGGAATAAACTTGTTACAAGCTATACGTGGGTGAACCTCAAAAACATTACATGAGGTGAAAGAAGCAGGCACAAAACACGATACCTTGTAGGATTCCATTTATAGTAAATGTCTGTGAAAGGCAAATAGTTTTGTGGTTGTATGGGGCTGGGGTAGGAGAAGGATTGACTGCAAATGGGCACAAGGGATCATTTTGGGGATAGTGGAGATGTTCTAAAACTGGATGGGGATAACAGCTGTGCAACCTTGTAAACTGGAGTCCTAAAATAGGTTAGTTTCATGGATGGAAAGTGTATGTCAATTAAGTCTTTTTTGAAAGTATGCATGCTGATCTCTCTGAACTATTTTTCTCCCACTTAACTACTTGGAAAATTCCACTCATTCTTCAAAAATTCATCTCATCTTGGAAGCCTTCTCCAGCATTCCCCCAAAGCAGAATTACGTTGCCCGACTTTGCCACCTTGACATATTGTGTTTACAGTCCTTATCACATTGCAGTACAATTTTGCCTCTTCCTTGCCAGATTCTGTGCTCCTTGGGGAAAGACAGCAACGTGCCTGACATATGAAGACCTCAATAAGTGTTTGGTTAACAAATGAATATTGCAGAACTAGTAAATTCAACCTAACAGATAATTATTGAACACATACTATGTAAAAAATACTTTTAGAAAGAATGTAGATATTTGGCTAAAATTATATAACAAGAGATAATAGTTTCATTTTTTGAGTGTTTATTATGTGCAAGGCAATTAACCTTGTTTATTCTCCTGACCTCTCTAAGAGGCACATGCCATCCATCATCTCTATTTCAGAGGTGAAGAAACCAGGAATGGAAAGGCCACAATCACACGGGGGGTGTGTCAGGAAGCTGGGGTTCAAACCCCAAACTGCATGATATGGACAGTTCACAAAAGTGAAAAAACAATGTTTCTTAAGGATTCATAGTGTTGTCTTTATTTGGACAAATTTCAAATGCTTTATTTCAATGGTCTTGTATGTCTGAATGAAATGTTTCTATTTATTTTTGGCCATCTTCTGTGCTTCATGAGACTTGCTAAAATGTTTATTCTGTGTCAAGATATATAGAAAATAATAATAATATTATATGGAATTACTACTCTTTTCATTCAAATCCTAACTTATTTATGCTCTTAATTTTAAGAACTTCTCTAGTATGGGCCAAAAAAACGTGGTATGTTATTATCGTACCATCATATTAATTTGTATTGCCACTTGCTATGGAAACAAAATATTTATTCTCTTACTGGAAATAGACATGTTTATCACACCACAAAAAGTAACTTTTTCTAGTATGTAATTATTTTAATTTAAAAAAATATGTGCCATCCACATAAGGCAACTACCATATAAATAATTCAACTGAGAGTCTACCTGCCTAAAGGTTTTAAATCATGTTTATGCTGTCCCCAAAATTAGAGACTTGATACCAACATTTTCTGCAAAGATCTCTTTGGGGAGTCAAGTGATTATTAAGTAAGGATGATCATCTATTGAAATTTTAAAAGTAAAATGACTGAGCTCATACACCTCAAAGCTGCCTGGGTTGACTCCTTCCTCTAGGATCTTCCTCAGTCTAGACCCTTAATACTCAAGTGTAGCCCAAGACCACCAACATCAGTATTACCTGGGAGTTTGTTAAACACCAAACCTCAGGCCTCATCTCTGACTTCCTGAATCAGAATCTGCATTTTCCTAAGACTTTCAAAGATGTTTCCATACCTTAGTTTGTGAGAATACTGCTCTAGGTGACACATTCCTTGGCAATTCTTTGCAGGGCTCCCTCCGTATCCATCCAATCCCACCTGAGACATCACATCTTCTGGCCACATTTATTTACAACCCCACAAACCCAAGTTGTTTTCTAATCTTAAATTTCACTCCCTAAGTCACTCTCCCTGTCCCTCTTCCTCCCTTGGTCCCTCCCAGCCTCCTTCCTCTGACTTTCTTCCTTCACTGGCTCTGTCTGTTTCATGAGAGGCAAGCTGCATGAGGGAGGGACTGGACTCATCTAGAGCACTGCTTTGTCACCTTCCTCTAGAATAGTACTGGGGCCACAGTAGGTGCTCATAGGTACTTAACAAGTGAATGAACGAATGACTCTAGAGGTTAGCTGCTTATAGGCTGTGTTAGTAGTGAAAACCTTACTTGTCCATTTCGTTAGCCAGTATATCATCTCCTGCAATATTCTGATCCTTACTAATGACTGGCTGCTTTAGAGTATTTACATGTATAACATTTTCACAAGCAAAAACATCCAAATGAAATCAATTTCCAGAACCCTACATAAAATGTCCAAAGAGACATATAAATACAAATGTGACTATAAAGTAATGAATTAATTTCTCCAAGTCACACAGGAAAATGCCTCATTATTTCAACAGCACAGTGTTACTAAAATAGCAAGACCAAAGGCAATTAACTTATGATTTCTAAAACATTTGACTATTACCTTAAGTGCTAATGGTGTTGTTGAACTCTTTCTCTTTGGCTTCTTCAGATACAAATACCATAAGGCCAATTCTAGGTAGGAATCTCTTATCAATCTAAAATGATACAACACTGTACTTATTAAATATCTTTACCACTGATAATCTCTTTTCATCAATTTGCTACCATTGTCTGTGCTCATTAAAGGTATATATTGGCAAAAATAGCATCCGTCTCAAACTCACACCCTCTTTTCATAGATTTGGCCACAGATACTAGAATCTTTGTCTCTGATATTGAAAGCCCTTGAAGAGAGCTGGGCATTCTAGCTTGAACAGTGCTGACAACACTCCATGCTATGACTGCTCTGAAGCCCCACATCAAACCTTTCTGGAATATTCCAGCACAAGGTACTAAAGAAGGGATGGTCAGGATAAGATTACCTGCCTTGAAAACCAGCCCTGCACCTTACACTAATTAAAATTAAAAGCTATGGTGAAGTATGGATTAGGTCTGTCAGTGGGGCCACAGAGATCAATGCTATTCTAGGAATGGTGGCTAACCTCAATCTTGTGATGGTTTTTATACAGGATTAAGTTGACCAGCCCTAATGTTGATGACCAGAGTGAATATCCACACAAATCCCTTCAAGATACAGTAACATCTGAGGGAGGATCTTCTGGCTGGAAATCAGTAGTCCAGAGGAAACCCCTTTTACCCCCACAATCCCAAGGCTGACAGGAGATTTGCGTAGAAATTATTAAATAATTTGCTGGGCCATTATGACAATGGGCACCATCTACTGTTACTGTAGATGAGGCCTTGGGTCAAAGCCAAGGGCAAAATGCTTGAAAATCATGTCAGTAAACCTGATGGACAGATGGATCCCACTGTACTACCCCTGCCATGAAGAGGCTAATCATTCATTCCCACTTTGAATATCAAATGTCCTACTGGAACATGGAGCTCAAACCAATACAAACATTGCTACAACAAAGCTAGGTTTTTACCCTGAGTTTTGATCATTTTTCAAGCTGAGTTGTATAGCTTCATATAAACTCTCAAGTTGCAAAGTTGGAGATTTCTCTTCCATCATTATTTGACGTTCTATTTTGCCTAGAAGAAGAAAAAGATATACAATAATATTTTTCCACCATTTCTATCATTTTGAACTTAAAGACAAACATTTCATGATAGAAATTCACAAAACTGGATATGCTGTTCTCTTGTCTGTCGTTTCTTGATGAATGATAAGCCAGTGGTGGAAAACCTGTTGCTTCTTTCTCTAGGAGTCTCAGGCTTCTAGAACCTTCAGTCAGCAATACTGATTCAAGATGCCTTTGGCTTCTTCAACACGACTGGCCTTACCGTGTTATTTTTCTGTTTCCTTGCTTAGTTTTCTCACTTCTCCTATATCTCATGTTTCCATTCTCTCTCTGCTTTCCCCTTTTCCCTATTTCAAAAATATCATAGAAAACAGAAGTAAAAAGCTGCATTCTGATTCACGGTAGCATTATGCACAACAGCCAACACACGGGATAAACCTGAGTCCTCACTGAATGGATGAAGGGGTAGAGAAAGTGTGATGTATATACACAATGGAATGCTATTCACCATCAGACAAGAAGGAAATTCTGTCATATGCAACCATACAGGTGAACCTGGGACATTGTGCATGGTGACCATAATTAATAAGACTGTATCATATATATGAAAATTGAAGAAAGCAAATCTTTAAATGCTATCACAACAACAAAAAAAATAAGTATATGAGGTGATGAATATGTAAATGAGTTGATTTAATCATTCCATCATGTGTATATATATATCAAAACACCCCCAAAATATATATAATATTTTTGCCAATCAAAAATAAATTTAATTTTTTTCAAGTAATCACAAGCTTAATGGAAAAAAATCCTAAAAAGTCAAATGCTTGAAAATCCTCTATGATTCTAGTACCCACCCCCATTGCCCTCATGGTGATCCCCATCATTCAAATGTAGGCCCTAAGTGAGCACCTCTGTAGCAAAGAGGGCAGGACAGGGAGATCTTGTAGTCCCTATTGGCAAGATTCACACTTTTCATGTGGAAAAGGCACAGAGCTGGCCAGCACTGAGTTCACATCTGGGCACTATTATTTAGTAGCTGCTAACTTTGGGAAATTTACTTAACCAGAGTATACCTCGTTTTCCTCATTTGTCAACCAGGATTAGACATGCCTAACTCGTAGAGGTTGTAAGAATTAGCAATATAAGATGTGAAACACTGACAATACTACTAGATGGTTGGCATCTAGTAGATGCTCAGTAAATTACAGCAACCATCACCCTTTGTTTTCTCCTTAAGAGGCCACAATAAAATTATATGCATTTTACATAAATTGATATTGTATATAAATAAGTTGTAAGTATAGGTATGTGATAGCTATTTAATTTCAATTCCCTTACTTATGGAAATTAATAAAAATGTTTAGCTGGGTAATGAAATAATATAGGAAAAATATTTTTCAAGAATCATTTAAGTAATATTATCTATAGCCACATAGTTGATACTGATATTTCATAGTCAAACATGAAACTGTATAAGGAGGGTCAATTAAAATTATACAAAAAACCAAACAGAAATTCTTTCTTTCTAGAAATAAACAAACAAGTAGTGCCCTTTTATCTAAAACTGAGTTTGGCAGGGGTGTCAAGTTGCTTTTGACATTACCAAGGCCTTGGTAAAAAAAAAAAAATGTAATGTTTATAGTCAAGAATGCTGTTGTTAAGAAAAATATTTGACAGGAGAAGGAAGATGGCGGCGAGGGGAGTGCATTGCCCCCGTGTGCTGCTTCACTGTGTGGGAGTATGACAAGTCAGGACGGCTAAAGGATATCTTGTTAGGAATTTCCAGCAATAGTGGGGTGCTCCGGAACCTGGAGGAAGGATTTCCATCGCACGAGGATCGGCTACGGGGACTCAAACGCGAGAGGTTTGTC
>NW_025999853.1:14222052-14232204 GCF_001458135.2 Marmota marmota marmota
GGTGGAGGATGGGAAAGGCAGCGGAGCACAACAGACACTAGTATGGCAATTTGTAAATCAATGGATGTGTAACTGATGTGATTCTGCAATCTATGTATGGGGTGAAGGTGGGAGTTCATAACCCACTTGAATCAAAGTGTCGAATATGATATGTCAAGAAATTTGTAATGTTTTGAACAACCCACAATAAAAAATTAAAAAATAAAAAAAATTAAAAAAAAAGAAAAATATTTTACAAACTTTATATAGTTCTGACCCCAAGTATGTCTTACCTTTCTGAAAGAGGATTTCAGCTTCTACCTCATATTCCTCCATAGCCGTTATCTTACAGAGCCTCAGTGCAACATCAAAAAGATGAAGAGCAGGTAACCACTTTGAGGAGTCCTTCTTTTTATTACTGTTATATACCTGTTTGGCTAATGTATGTCCTAAAAGGAAAACAAGTGGGTGGGGGCAAAACAATAAAATACACAGTGTTCATAGCAAGCCTCCACGATACCATTCTTCTCTCACAGTAATGGTATTTGTTAACAACTCTGGTGGTCTTCATGGTTTTTAGGATCCAAGATATAGTTTAAGGAAAAAGAATACCCAATATTTCAATGAATGGCCATAATTATATCTTTTGTAAATTTCCAACTTATTATTGTTTTTCCCCAACTTATTATCTTGTTTTTAAAATCAGAGATGATATCTCAAGTCTCTTTTAGTTCTAAAATTTCATGATGCTCTACAAAACAACTTTTATATTTCTGAGATGAGATCATTATTAGAGAAACATCTGGGAGTTTTATGTTGCTCCCATCAAAATTTGCATACATTGCTAGATAGTGGTTTTCTATTAAGTACTACAGTGGTTGCTTGCTATGCTATGCCATGTATGTATGTATGTATGCATTGTCATCCCAACTAGATAGCAAATCCATTTTGGACAAGTGTCCCTGCTACACTTATATGGGACCATCATCACTTAACGTAATAAAGGATTGGTGGAAGGAACACACATTTTTTTTTAACCTATGTGGCCTCAAAATCAGGATTAGACATGCTATTCACCATCAGACAAGAAAACAGAAGTAATGCAGACATTAATGCAGCAAATATTTTCTGTATTTTTAAGCACTAGATAAAAAAGATCAAAATGAATAATAGATTAAGGTTAATTAACTGCTTTCCACATGCCAGGTACCATCTCATGTACTTAGCCTGTATTATCCCTATGATGCTTGCAGCTCTGAGTGGGGACCATCATCATGCTAACTTAACAGAGGGCACAGCAGTGGTTCAAAAATATTTAAGTAATTCACCCACAGTCACATGGCTAGTAAAGAGCAGAGCCATAATTGTGTGTGGCAAGGAAAATACAAGGTTCTGTGGTGGCAGGTTAGGGAGCCCTGGCTTACTGGGGAAAGTTGTCCAGGCTGATGACTGATGAGCACCCTGCTTTTGGTAATTCTAGAGTAGAAAGTGGCTGGGGAAAAGAGTAGAAGAAAACGGGGTGGGGGTACTACTTTGAAGAATAGTTGAATAAATACAAGAAAGGAGCATAAACAGAAGGGCAGCATAGGATGCACAGTACAGATGCTTGATTCCAGCTGAAGTGCTGGGTCCTGGCCAGTCACTGGAGCTACCATGTCATTTGAGGCTTTGAACCTCCATGCCTCTGGGTCTTAAGTGTCTTTCTCAGAAACAGTGAGGTAACAGAACTAGAAAATACCTGCAGTCCTGTTGGGTTTGGAAATGTTTTCGATTCCAAGAAGCCAAAAAGTTCTTTTTCAAAAAAAGAATAGTACTTTTTGTAAATTTTTAGTTCAGGGAATATGCTATATGGATGGCAAGATGGAAGAAAAATTCCTTTTTCCTTACATCCCCCAAAGAGAAGTTACTAAGCCCTTACTCTGGACCAGGCAGGATGGTGCAGAGTATTGATATACAATGATACTTCATTCTCTTCTAGAGAACCAGTTGCCATCTCTGCCTTCAAAGAGCCTATTATTTAGTTATTTAGAAATTATTGATTTTCTCTCTCCTCACCAGCTAAATAATAGGCTCTTTGAAGGCAGAGATGGCAACTGGTTCCCAATTACATCACCACTCCCCAGCATTATTCTTGCACATAAGTGATCCTCAGAAAATGGTGGTGGATTGAAACAATGAAATTTAAGTGACTTTTATTTGCTACTTACAACAAGTAATCCACTTTTTCATCTCAAAGAAAGCTTAAGTTAAGGTAATTAATGGGAAAATAATCTTAAATAATCATGATGCTTATTCTTGTTTTCTAAAAACAAACTCAAAATGTTATCTTCTATTTTCAGAAAGAAAAAAAACTTGAAGTGGCTCTATTCTTGTGATGCAATCTATATTATAAAGAATAACTGTAAAGAAAGCAAGTCTGAGATTATTTTGTGCCTCATAATATTGAAGCGTTCCTTTTTCCAGTAAACATCAACTCTGTGAAAAAGAAGTTGTGAAACTAACATTGTTTTGACAGAAAGTCTGCTTTTGGTTTTGTTTTTAAAGTCTGTATTTAATATAATATACCAGAAAGCAAGCTGTTCAGCTTCAAATGAATCTAAAAAGCAGCAACAGTATTGTCATTGAGTGGTGACACATCTTCAAGATTAGGAAGTCAGAAAAGTAGAGAATACATTTGATTTTACACAATCTGTACTTCAAGCTCATGTGGAAATCAAATTTCCTGATAATATAACAAATTTGCAGATTAGAAAGGCATAAAAATAGCTCTCATTGGATCTTTGAACTGGAAGGAATTTGAGAGACCAACTAAATCAAGCTAGCTTCATAAATGAAAACTTTTAACAAAATTAAGTAATTTATGTTAGATAATTAAATTCATATCTGATAATCATCATAACAATGGTCAATATTAATCATGAAAGGGAGAGAGTGGGAAGGTTCTGAACAGATGATTGCGTGAGTGTGCCCTTACTGGCCTCCCTTTCACTATCTAAACCAACCATCCATTGACCTCTCCTGACCAAGCAGCTGCTGGTGCAGGAGGCAGATGGGTCCTAGAAGGCGATGGGCGAGAATAGGCAGAGTTGGTGCCCAATTTTGTGCATTCTGGACTAGACAAATGCTGTGAAACAGAGGCAGGACAGTTTGGGTCACAAATCAGAGACAGCATCCTGGAGAGAGCTTGAGACAATGTCTGAGAGAGCCAGAGAAGGCCAGCTCTGAACGGCTGCTTTCTTGGCTTTCCCCGGAACTGTGAGGGACCTGACAGTGACCTAAGTGCTCCCCACTCCTGAGCACCCTCCTGGTGCCTCAGGAGGGAATTACACTCTGGAGGCTGGTAGAGGCAGAACTAGCTATTTTGATGGTGATCTGCAGCATTACCCCTGCTGAAGTTAATCCACTAGCTGGACCTGAACCACAATTAAGTAGACAAAGTAAGACATCCAAGCAAAAAAGATAACCAGCAGCCAGCAAGAGGAAGAACAAATATAACCACCAGAAAAGCATCAGAGAATAGAAAGATTCAATCAGTGAAATAAAATTGATTGCAAATAGGATGACAAGTTAAAGCAAGAAAAAAATACAGCATATGTAGAGATATAAAGGTATCAGATGATTTTGAAAAGACAGTCATTGATGACATCTCAGTTAATGATACAGAAGATCATATAGAAATTTAAGTGACTTTTATTTGCTACTTACAACAAGTAATCCACTTTTTCATCTCATAAGAAAACTCAAGTTAATTTATGGGAAAATAATCTTAAATAATCATGATGCTTATATCATGATGTTATAAATAAACAGAAATTCTGCAAGATGATAGACTTGGAAGACAGATCTAAACTCGACATACAAATATTAATATTCAACACTCAGTAGTGCCTACTATGATCTAGGTACTGGGGTAGACCTCTTTCTTATTTAGTCACCTGTGTGACAGGGCCATTATTGTTCCCTGCTATGATCTGAATGTTTGTGTTCCCCATTCATACGTTGAAACCTAATTCCCACAATGATGGTATTAAGAAGTCAGGACTTTGGCAGGTAGTTAAGTTGTAAAAGTGGACCCCTCATGAATGGAATTAATGCCCTTATAGAAAGGGGCTTCAGGAAGGCTGTTTGCCCCTTTTACAATGTAAGGACCAATAAAAGGCACCATTTATAAAGCAGAGAAAGCCCCATCAGCTACCAACTCTTAATCTTAGATTTCTAGCCTCCAGAATGGTGAGCAATAAATTTCTCTTATTTATAAATTTCCTAGTCTAGGGTATTTTGTTATAACAGCTTTAATTGACCAAGACATCCCCATTTTAAAAATAAGAAGACTAAGGAGAAGAAATCACATGCTAGAGATTTTTACCTAAGCAGGCTGGCTCCAGCTCTCAATAGTAGCTGCAGAAGAAACTTTGAACAGAGAACATGCCTATGCAGTGCTTAAGCAAGAAGAAAATTTCCCAGAGCTTGAAAGAGACTTTCCTGCAGATTCAAAAGGCTCATTGTGCTCTAGGGCAGAGAAGGAAGATCCATATACTCAGACATGTGCTGGTAAATTTCCAGAACTACGAGTAAGGGAAAATCTTACAAGTTTTTTGACAGAAAGAACAAATTTCTTACCAAACGAAAAGAAAAATTAGACTGACATTGCAGTTCTCATTTGCAACATTTGAAGCTAGAAATGGTGGAATAACATCTATCAAATCCTGGAGAAAAGGCCATACCCCAAGATTCTGACATCGAGGTGAGACAGCACATCATTCACCTGTCAGAGCACAGAAGAGCCTTTGCCGAGAACCATAATTCAGAGAGTATAGCAGCTGGCTATCCCATTGGGGGAAAGCAATAGAGGACAGAAAGATTCAATGAACAGTCCATGAAGCAGGACACAGGCTGGAAGAGAAGATGAACGAAGACGAGGTGGAAGGGAAAAGCAGCAGCACTTGCCCAATGGTAGGATGACTAACATGGATATTATTATTAAAAAGAAAGAATTCAAAGGGAAAAAAAATAAAATTATTGGCATCAAAAGGCACTAAATCATCTCAGTTGGAGAGAGTAGGAAAGAAGGAGAAAAAATTCGAGCGATCTTCTCTAGACGGTGAGATTAAAGGAGGGACATAGCATTCACCCAAAGATCTCATCCAGTTGGGGATGGGCCTGGAGGGAAGCAGGTCAGAGTGCCCAGAGGGAGGAGGCAGCCAGAGCTGGGTAAGATAGAAGGGACCCACAGGCTTGAGTCTGAGGACTGAGAAAAGAAAAGTACAAAAGAGGTCTAAAGTAATAATAGAAAGAAAGAAAATGATGAAAACCACTTGATCAAACTGATAGATAAGGAAACTGCAGTCAAGTAAGTAGAAAAGATAAATTAAAATGTAAAGAATAATAACAATAGTAATATCTTTTACTGCATGACTGCTCTATGCCAGGTACTGTTTAATACTTTATCTCATTTACTTCAAATATGTAGGGTAAATGGCCCTGTTCCCACTTCACAGATAAGACACTGGTGTCCAAGAGCTTAAATAAGTTGTAAGATCAGACAACTAAGAAGTAATGGGAAAATCCAAGCTAAGCCCTCCAGATTCCAAACCCTCATCTAGCCAGCTTGCTCTGCACTCTCCACCTGTGCTTTTGTTTCTGTTAACCTTCTTTTTGCATCACTGTTCACTCATTTATTTTCTTTAAATATTTGAAAAGGCTCTAATATTCTACTATGTGTGAAAAATGGTGCTAGATGCTAAGGGCTTGATTTTATTAGGAATACTTCCTGGACAATTTTTTTCTGTCACAAAAGTTGTGTGTGTTCATTGTGGAAGATTTAAAGAGGAGAGCTAAGCAAAAAGAAGAAAATAACATTATCTATAATCACACCAGCCAATGAAAGGTTCATTGGTATAAAACTTTCTTGTCTTTGTTTTCCTGTGGTATCATGACATAAAATGCATTTTGTACTTTGGCTTTTGTATATTTTTTCAATGTAGTAAACATCTTTTCATTGTATAAAAATTTCTGCAAATTCATTATTAGTGATTGCACAGTAGTCCCCTAGAGGAACTAAGTCCAAAAGCACTATTATTGGTCGATTAGTTGTTTGATTGATTGATTTTAGGCACTGTGCTAAGTGTATGGCATATCAGGAGAACAAAACAAAACTGTTGCCTTAAGAAGTCTTGTTATGGTTTGAATATGAGGTGTCCCCTAAAGCTCCTATGTTAATGTGGGAATATTCAGAGGTGAATGATTAGATTTTGAGAGCTGTAATATAATCAGTTCTTCCTAGTTTGAACTGACTGTTTGGGTGGTAACTATAGGCAGCTGGAGCATGGCTGGGGGAAGAGGGTCATGGGGGACATGTCCTAGAAGGGTTCATCTGCCCAGCCACCCCTTCCCTTTTCATCTCCCCTCTCTCTGCTCCCTGGCTACCATGCGCTGAGTAGCTTTCTTCCACCATGCGCTTCTGTCATGATGCTCTGCCTCACCTGGGGTCCAGAGCAATGGAACCTGGCTGACCGGGGTCTGAACTTTGGAAACCTAGAATAAATTAATAATCCTAAAATAAACTTTTCCTCTTCTAAGTTGTTCTTATCAGGTACTTTGGTCACAGTGATGAAAGGCTAACATAACTTTACAATAAAATGGAGTCTTCAAGCAAGGACACTGGCCTTAATAACCAATCTGATGAGTGCTACAATAAGAATAGCCAATTAGCAGGGGAATGAGACACCTAACACAGTATTGAGGGTCAGGAAAAGATTTCCAGAGGATGCAATGCTTAGAGGAGTTTTGAAGGATAAACAGAGTTAAATGAAATGTATCTACATGTGTGCGAGAGCCACAGAAGGATATGAGAGTGGAGTTTCTGGGGAAGACCGTTCCAAATGGAGACAATAGCTAGTGCAAAGGTCTAAAGCAAGCATACGCCTGGAGTGGTGCGGTGAGACTAGAGTGTTGAAGAGGTGAACAGGTAGCCCAGGACCACATCATAAGGAGTCCTTTAAACAAAAATAAGTGGAAAGTGTTTATTTAAAGGGAGAAACTATGTAAATAGAACTTACAAAGGTAATGAAGAGATCAGAGAGGGAGGAGAAAAACTGGCCCAAGGCAGTGCCTAATGGTTAGGAAAGCGGTTCCAGGAAGTTGTGAGCCATGTCAGCAGGCAGTATCAAATGCTGCTTGGGTCCATAGGGGCAAGGTCAGAAAAATCACCTTGGAGTTATGACTGATTTAACTCTTTGTGGCCTCATCAAGTTCGGGTTTTATGGTCTGGATGGAGAATGGAGTGAGATAAAGAGCAATTGGGAAGTGAGGAAAGGGGAAGGAGGAAACAGAATCCATTCTTGAGGAGTCCAGCTGGCAGTGGCTGTTGGAGGGAGAGAGAGACTTAGGGTAGATTTGTTACTGTTACTGTACTTGTTGTTGTTTTCTTTTTTAAATTAATTTAAGAATAGAACATATTTACAAATCTATAGTGTGAGAAAAGGACACAGTGAGTAAGGACAGTGGAAGACGTGAGAGAGGGTTAAAAATGCTGGAGCAGGACTCCAGGAAGGATAGAGGAGCTGGGGAGCTGAGCAAAGTCAAGAGGCTGCACTTTGAGAAGAGGGAAGCTGCTCCCCTGGCACAGGAGTGAGGCAGAAGGAGGTGGCAGCTATGACCACACCGAGCGGAGTGTCTTCAAAGGGCTCAGCATGCAGATAACTGGAAACCATACCACCCACCTGGCATTTAGAATACTGTTATCAGCAAATCCACTATCTGAGGTGCCAGCTAATGTATTATGAAGAGACATAGATTCTGTGCCTTCAAGACACCTTGTTTAATAAAAATATGAAGACGTTTGACAATTCCCACATTTATAAGGCATAAGTTTATTTCCTAAAATTTTACAAACAAGTTATTAGAGCTCAGAGAAGAGGAATATCACCTTCGTTAATATATTTATTAAAGCTGTTTTCTTAGTTCATTGACATTTGTTAAGCAGTTTTAAAGATAGAGCTACTTAAAAGCATCCATCATAACCTAAAAGACATAATGCATTTTTACATATTCCTGCCCTAAATGTTCTTTACAATTTGTCACAAATGTAAAGAAAGCAGGTGTAATTTAGTGGACAAAAATAGTGTTATTGAAGAAATGTGTTTTGTATTTTGTGTTTGTATGATTTTTCAAAATAAATATTCTGAAATACACAGTAATTCTAAAGTATACTACGTTGGTATAATTTCATTCCAAATGATTGATTAACTAGATAAAGCGCAATAGTCCAAAACAAGTAGCTAGGCATGTTGTAATTATTGTAATCACCTTCATACTCTAATCATATATAAAGATTAAATACATCACTGAGTCTGACATGTGGTAAATGATCAAAACTGTTACATAAATGAAGTCAAGAGTGTTCATAAATACTACTCCTTTTAAATGCACTCATATGATAGCTTGACTGAAAGTAACTTGAAATGTTATATCTGTTACACACAATACTCACAAACATTCAGATTTAAACATGTACAATATATGTTTAAATGTTCTTACCAATTCTCATTTTTATTTTGGCCAGTAACATAACATGAGGAAGATAGATATTTTTCAAAGGTTGTAATAGATTTTTATATTCAGTGCTTGATAAATGCAACTCAATTGTTTCCCCAAAAGTTAGCATCTATGAAAGAAATATTATAATGAAAAATTAGTTAATGTAGTTTGTAATAAGAAAAAAAGACAAAAGGTAAACTTCTACATCTTGTGGGACACAAAAACATTCTCACCTGTTCAATAATAATGTTGTGAGCCTGGGTCAAAAATTGTAACTTGTCTGGTTTTGAATAGGGAGATTCCTTGAATTTCTCAGCTTTTGTTAAGTCATCCAGTAGAACAAGGCTTTTCGCCAGAGTTAACGAAGATCGAGGAGAAAGAAATTCTTTTCCTTCAAGCAAATGTATTATATCCTATTAAAATAAAAATATTCCATTTGCTAGTACCTTTTCTAATTCACCGAAACAGAACTGGCCCTGTTCCTTGGTATGCATTCAGTACCTAATGGAATTTAAAATTCTCTCCTTTTATTCTAACTGGAATCCTTCCTAAATATAAATATGAACAAGGTTTTCTTCTTACCTGAAGGTCTGTGATAATATCTGCCTTTAAATGCTTTTCTTGCAGGCCAAGGATTACAGCTTGCATCAAGAATTCAGCCTGTAGTTCTAAGTCCTCTGCACTTTTTGCTTCCATGTATAATTCACGGATGAGGCTCAAACAATCTGTCAAATCGTTCTCTAAGATAAATAAGTGTGGCTATTTAAAATGCAGTGAGAAAATAAGAAAGCATATATGTATAACATCTGCAATGCGATCACAGTAATATTGCATAAGGTCAAAGAACAAGAGGATATTAAGATGGAAAACAGACTCTACAGGAAATGCAGAAAAAAAAATTGTTGTAATTTGGGGCAAAGTACTTTAGGATATTCCAGTGCTGTGAAGTAACAATAATATTACATGAAATAACTTAAACTTGGGAGAGAATCATGAGTGAATAGAGAGGTATACAAATAGATAATTACTACTCACTGCAAGTACTACCGTTTATATGTGCCAGGCTATATTATCTAAGATTAAGTTTAGCCCATTTAATTCTGACACTCGTATTAAGTGGGTATAATTATCTTCATTTTACAGAGTATGACACTGAGGCATACAAAGACTGAAAGAGTTGGCTGAGAAAGACTTGATGAGGAAGTGGTAGATCCAGCATCTGAACCCAAATTTGATGGTTCCAAGACTGGTGCTCCTCACCCCTGTGCTTAGCTACTTTCCAAGATGACAAATCTCCCTGCTGTTTCGCACTGTGGTAATATATATGCTATAATGTTGGAAAATATTATTTTTATTTAATACCAGATTTTTAAATTCTGGAAAGAGATCAAGCTAGAAAGTTAGAAAATGTGAATGCTATATTTCGGCAAGGTGGCACATGCCTTTAATCCCAGCAACTCCGGAGGCTGAGGCAGGAGGATCAAAAGTACCAGGCCAGGTTCCACAATTTAGCGAGGCCCTCAGCAAAATTTAGCAAGATGCTTACTCAAAATAAAAAGTACTAGGGATGTGGCTCAGTGGTTAAGTGACCCTGGGTTCAATCCCTGGTACAAAAAAAAAAAAAAAAAGGGGAAT
>NW_025999853.1:14232240-14327919 GCF_001458135.2 Marmota marmota marmota
AAAAAAAAAAAAAAAAAAAGGTGAATGTTATAGCAAAAGATATCCCAATATTACTGCTCCTTCATCTGTATAAAATTACATTTTGTGGAAACATTGATTAAGAAAATAGTACATTAGTACCTTTCACAATTCCAATGCCACGAATTTGTGAGACAAAAGCAGTCACCAGTGCTAAGCGGCACCTCAACCACAGATGAATGTTGAAATATTCTCGAGCATTCAGGGAAACAGGGTCCAAAAACTCATCATCTTTATTTTCTGAGGTCTAAACAATATTAAAATAACGGTTATCTTCTCATTTCATAATGATGAAGTTCTAACCTAAGGCCAAATGTAAGCTAAGCATCCAATATCATTTCATAGTATTCAGTTTTTAAATTTAGAAATTATTTTGTATATCTATAAAATATAAAAATTATATTGTCAGCAGTTTCTATGTCATCAAAAGTTTTTTAAACACCATTTTAAGGGCTGAAAAATAATAAATAACATTCCCTAATATTTATTGAGCACTTATTATGTGTCAGGCATTGTGCTACATGCTTTATACACAATATCTCATTTAATTTTTCTAATAGCCAAAGAGGGGTTATTATTATTTCTGTTTTACAGTTGGGAGAACGGAGAGCTAGAAAGGTTAACTAACTTGCTTAACATAGGTGGGACTCAATGCTGGTAGGACTCAACTCACTGGGTGTTTTCCTGGGTTTCAAATCCAGTCTTAACTGCCTGTGTTACATTGCTTTGTGTGGCTCTCATTCCAAGAATGTATTATAACTGATTTACCATCTGTGTTATTATACTTTAAAAGAGGTGATGGGTGCCCATAGCTATTGGGAAGGAAGCGCAGAGGAAGCTTGTTTTGGGGGAAGTCAATCATAGACTATCAGGGAAATTTAACCCCCCAGCCCTTTGTTCTAGAATTTCCTGCCAGGGATCGTGTCCAACCAATTGGCACTACCTACTATCCAGAAGCTGCTAATGGGACTTGAAGGGGGCTAGAATGTGAACAGACAGGTGGGATGTACAGGAAAAGAAAGGTGAGTTATTCTTGAGAACAAGAGTAAGCGGTGAACAGAGGCCACGCAGGCAGGATGGTGATTAGAATGGGCCAAGTATTCAAGGAATCTAGTATTTAGAAGAGAAATACACAAAACAATGTTCATCAATAAAACTTAATCTTTAAGTGCTTTTATTTCATGTTCCTAATGAAAAGCCAATTCTCCTTCAACTTAATCAAGGTTTTTCAATCTTGATGCTTTGATATTTGAAGCCAGATAATTGCTAGGGTGGCAGGGGGCTCTCCTGTACATTATAGGATATTTAAGCAGCATGTCTGGCCTCTACCCAACTGATGCCCATAGCACCACCCCCCCTCTAGTTGTGACAACCAAAATGTCTCCATGCTTGCCAACTCTCCCCTGGAATGTAAAATCACCTCCAGTTGATAACCATTGTTCTAAGACAATTTTTAGAATTAGATTGCTTTTTAATATGGTTAGTACTTTTAATATAGCTAGAAATGAGTCTTTATTTAGTATAATTAGCTTTGCTAATTTGTAATGATGCTGGATATTAGCTATTTTATTAGTAATTCTTGAAATAATGTGCAAGAATTCCATGTAATGAATCTTAATATTTTAATCCTAATCAACCCTATATTGTTAAATTATATGCTCTTATCAAAGTCTAATCATAGAATTTGTGCCCAGTTCTCAAATACATTGGAAATCTAAAATATGGAGGATGCTATGAGGAATCCAAAGGAAGAAAAAGTACAGGTATTTTACTGGTCATGCCCAGATAATAAACTCAAAAGCAGAATAGAGAATAAGTCTCGTAAGACAACTTTATGTGTAGTAAGATCATATCTAAACATTACAACGATCCATCTTGATGGAACTTTAGAGACTATTATATCCAATTCCATCAGTTCGCAAATAAAACTACAAAAATTCTCAAATTTTAAGAGATTTTCTCAAGGTGTTCCTGTGAATAAGTACAATAAATGGGACTTAAACTCAGGTATTTTTATTCTGAATTCAGTGTTCTTTTTGTACTTTACTCCCTTTGCTTCACCCAAATAATTAGACAATCTCCTAGCATGCCAATAGTCATCATGCAATAAGTATTATAAGGAGAAGTATAATATTCATACATACAGAAGTTCCTGGAGAAAGGGGCTTCTCTGCATCATCTTTCATTACACTCTTTTTAAAAAGTTTTGAATCTTGCAGAAGTTTAAGTGTGGAATATACTATTGCAGCACTAAAACACAGAATATATTTTAAATGTTATTAAAATAATTGTAGCATTTTTATGTTATTTCTTAAGTTTAGTTTCACACACACAAAAAAACCCTTCCCACACCCCCACCCACCCTCAAAAGGGGATCAGATATTCCTTCTACATGCCCTGTTAGCACCTTGGTTTCCTTTATGTGGTGTTTTTATCACACGATTTAATCCTCTGGACATATCTCTACAGCTAATTTGTTTTATTTCCTTTAGAAACTTGTCATCTAATACAGTGCCTGGGATTTTTGGTTTTGTTTTGTTTTTTTGGTAGGGAGTTACCGGGGACTGAACTCAGGGGCACTCAAACACTGAGCCACATTCCCAGCCAAAATATTGTATTTTATTTAGAGACAGGGTCTCACTGAATTGTTTAGTGCCTCACTGCTGCTGAGGCTGGCTTTGACCTCATGATCCTCCTGCCTCAGCCTTCCAAGCCACTGGAATCATAGGCATGCACCACCATGCCTGTCTAAAAATAGGTTTTTGTCCTCACATTTCTTATTGGTGCACTGCACTTGTACATAATGGTGAAATTTGTTGTTACATATTCATACTACAAACAGTTTTTAAAGTAAAAATGAGTAAATAGAAGAATGTATGAATGTATGCTTTTAAGATCTAAAACAAAATTTATTGACATTTTTTAAAATGAACAAATATATTTTATATGCATTAGAATGTGGTTCTCCAGATTTACTCAATTCTATATAGTTGGAAACTCTTAAACTAAAGTGTTGCTTGATCAATGTTTAGCAGTGCCAGAAATTAAATGTACTAAACTAACAGATGCCAAGAGAGAGGGATTTTTACTTCCTATTGCTCCATACATACATAAACCATTGCATCCTCCTCCCCTGTATAAACTTATAATTCACATCACATTTTTTTCAAAATATCTTACATATTAAGCTGCCTTCTTTTAAAAATCTATTCCAAAACAAAACTCAAAATACAGAACAACATGTATGGTTGAAGAAGCTCATTGCAGTATTATTTGTAACAGAAAAAAATTGGGCAAATCCCCACAGGGACTCTGTTAATGGGGGCTTGGGTGTGTGTCGTCAGGCCTGTGCCCGCCTCCCCTACAAGAACAGTAACTGGAAGACGCAGCACACCAGCTGGGGGCAGGGTGCTTTACCCGGAGTTGACCACGGCATCGTGAACCTCAAGGTCAGCAGAGTCAAGCTGTCTCTTCCTCCATGCTCTTTACCTCTTCTCTTTTACCAGCAAAAGGTGACTTCTTATCACAGGGGACTAAAGAGGAGCAGAGACTTTCTCCTCTATTCATATTTTGCTGCCATCCCTCTTCTATCTCTGCGGCTCTGCCCAGATCTCTCTGTCTTTCCACATTGTTCTATCTTGAGACTCTACCCATCCCAGAGAAAGGCAAATCAAGTTCACATCCCAGAGTCACACTGAAGAGTGAAGCAAACTCTTCTGATGCCTGTTCTGATGAATGAGGAGTGTCAGCACCATCAGCCTGGGGAGGACCTGCCTTTCTAGAGGCATGTCATATGGGTTTCATTTCCTTCCTTGCCTCTAGTGCCTGTCAGCCTAGCTTGTATCATGTATTTTTAACGTTTATTCATTTGAATAAATAGATTGTTTGATTTAAAAAAAATTGGGTAAAAATCCAAATGGACAAAATATTCATGATTCCCTATTTGGTATCTCCAATTTGGATTTTTAGCAGACAGTCACATTTAACAGGTGTTATGAGGTAAATTCAGTCCCTCCAAAAAAGCATGCTGATATCCTGATTCTCAGTACCTCAAAATGTATTTTGATCTTCAAAGTGTAAAGTGAATAATTTAGTAGTATTTCATTACCTATTTCTTCCATATCTGTATAGTTACTATAATCTGATATCTTACCCCTAGATCATTATTATCACCTTTATATTCTCTCAGCTTTGGAGGCAATCAGTTTTGACCCTTGCACTTAGCATCTAGACTGAGCACAAATCCATTTGCAATGCCCATCACTAGTCATTTTTACAGAACAAATTCCTGAGCTCTTAATCATGAGATGTATCTCTTTCATTGGCTGCAGTACTTCTTTAAGTCCCTATACAGTCTCAGGGCACCAACCCAGGATTTTGCATAGTGAACCCTTCTGTCTTCATGGATCCTCATGTTTTACAATGGAATATGAAAGAAGAAACTATCAGGAAATATTTTCCTAGTAGTATCTTTAGATGGAAATCTGTACTTTAAAGATTTGTTTATTGTTTTATCTTTACTTTGTAAGAGAATGAATATCCTTCCATGTGTTTATATACTAGTTATAATTTCTCTTTTGGATGAAGGATTTATAGTATTTGATCATTTATCAACAGTGTTTTTTTATCAATCTATCACCAACTATATATAAAAATGATATGAACTATTTGTAATATTTACTACAGGTACAGTTTTGTTTTGCTATGTACTACAGTTGTAAACTTTTTGTCAAATTTATAAAAATTAAAATATGTTACAAATCAAATCAGTTGACACCTTATAGTCAGTTCTAGCTTTAGAAAGGATATATATCCTTCTAGAGATTCAATTGTTTCATTACATTTTTCTGCTTCTAACAAAAAAAACCTAACTAAAAATTCCTCTTGGATAAACCAACTTTTTAAGACCTTGACACTGAACATGAAGAGTTCAAATCTACCTTTGCCATGTATTAGCTATGTGATGCTGGGAACTCCCATTATCAACCCTTTTATCTACAAAACAGGAATGATGACAACAGAAATGCAGACCCTTTAAATCCAATGACTGTAAAGATTAAATCATTTCATTATTTTTCATTTGCTAAAAATATGTATTAAATATTTTAATATTAAAAATATTAAATATTTTTAATATATTTCTTCCTGTGCCAGGGACACAGGATAGAAATCTAGGGACAGTGAATACAGCAATAAATAATACAGATGCAATTCCCTGTCCCTGTGGAGCTGACAGTCTACTGAGAACAGAGCGTGCTCAGCAAATAGGAGCACTGGACAAACGGACTTGCACATGGTGGGTGCTACCATGATCATCAGGCCAGGGGTGGAGGGAGGAGATTAAACTGATTTTTCTTTGTAAGCTGTTAACCAGCATAACTGAGCCATCTAGGAACTATCAAATTTTAAACTCCCAGGATTTTGCTAAATCATTAAAATGGCTTGCAATATTTGTAGAATATTCTCTAAGGTATTGTGATGGTATCATTTTATTTAAAAGGTATCCTTTTATTTAAAATAAAACTAAACAAGCAAGAAAACAACAACCAATATAACTCAGATTCTGTGCATATACAGATAAGAAGTTGCCTCTCCTCTTACTCTGCTAAGGCTACACGTATTTCTAAAGCACCTGTACTGGGTAGCTTCACAGGCTAGCACATCGTGGCTACTAGCAGCCTCTGGAAGAAGCAAATTGTGCCTATTCCATTCTTCTGATTCTGAAACCCAAATTCTGATTTCAAGACAAATGAGGAATAAGATTTATCATCTTGCTAACCCAAAAACTTGAATAAAATATAGGGTTTACCAGTCGGTTGCAATCTATTTGGTACGGTTTAGTTGTTACCTTAGTCTGTTTTCTGTTTTTATAATAGAATACCCAAGACTGGGTAACTTACAAAGAGTACAGGTATTATTAGCGCATAGTTCTGGAGGCTGGGAAGCCCAAGGGCATGGCTCCGTCATCCGATGAGAACCTTCTTGCTGCATTGTAACAGCAGTGGTCATCACATGGTGAGAAAGAGCAAGCTTGCTCTCTCTGGTCTCTCTATTTTCATTAAAGCATTAACGCCCTGCATTGTAACAGCAGTGGTCATCAAATGGTGAGAAAGAGCAAGCTTGCTCTCTCTGGTCTCTCTATTTTCATTAAAGCATTAACGCCCTCATTAGGGCTCCATCTAATCCCAAATAGTTCCAAAAGGCCCTACCTCCAAATACTGTTAACATATACCTTTGGGGATGAAGTTTCCAAACATAAATTCTGGGGGATAACCATTCAAACTACAGCAGTTGCTTGGTTTGGAAATATTTTGCTTTCTCCTCTCCTGCTAGACAGAAAGTACAGAAGGACTGTCCCCTACCAACAATCTAAAATCCCAAAGGGAGGAAATTTCATTCTGACAAAACTGCAAGGGTCAAGTGATTTTCCATTCAGACAATAAATTAAATACAAAAAAATAGGAAGAAATACTTAGTAATAAAAAAAAAGGATTTTGAAAGTGAGAGAAGTAGAAATACGGTGTGAATAACTTTGATCTCATATATTTCTTATTAACATTCATGACAAAAACGGTCAGTTTGTTCTCATAAAATCCATGCAGCTCACTCTACCTGTCACCCCAGGGAATGTGCCTTTCTATTTCCTTGACACATAATTTTATTAGAAGTATCAGGAAATGTCAAGCTAACCATCATTTGGAAAAGGGACTGTCCAAAACTCTCAGCAGTGCCCAAACAGAAGCTTGTGGGGGGTAAAGTTCACGCAAGAAAAACTCATTCATCTTGACAGTAGGCTTCCCCCAAATGGCAACTCTGCTCTAAAAAGGCAATAACATCCAAGTTTTTGCAGGTTTTGTCCCAAGGGCCAGGTTCATATATTTAAAAGAGGAGTTATTCTGATATACTAGCATATTATTTGCATACATCTATGTGGTTTTCAAATTAAAGTTCTATTATGACAATCCTTTCTATGGATATTTTGTAACTTTTAGTTTCTCATTTCCTTATTATTCCCCAAACCCCCGCCCCCCCTACCAACAACAACAGCAAAAACTCAGACCTTCCAAACTAAAGGGGCGAATTATACACAGAGAGCTTCAGGAAGAATAAAGGTAAATGACAAAAAATACTTACTAGGGCTTCTGTTGCTCTGAGATAATTTTGTAGAAAATCATATATTAAATCTACCTTCTTCCTCCAAACATCAGTGGGGAAAATTGTTATTATTTTATTCTATAATACCTAACACCTATTTTGCCATCAATAAACTACCATTGTACCCTTAAAGATTGCTGTAAATGTGATAATACTGTAAACCAGCTTGCCTCAAGCTTTATCTCAGCATCCCTTTAAACCCCTGAAAATTACTAAGAACCCCAAAGAGTGCCATGAACATTCACTATATCAGATATTAAACTGACAAATTTTTAACTTCTTTAATATTTAATTCACTTTCAAATAAAAATAATGAGCCTTTTGCATATTAACGTAAATAATAAATTGTAATGCAAAGCAACTATTTTTCCCCCCCAAAAATTAGTGTTCTCTTTAATGTTTAGATGAACAAGAGACAGTCTACATTTATATCCCATTATACAACTGGTCAGTGACATGCTGTTTTAAGTATATAAAGAAGATTAGGCCTAATGTAAATAGTTGTTAGAAATGGAAGGAGAATGGAAGCCCCTTCAAATAACTGTCAATATTTCCCTTTGATACTATACCAAAATGTGTCAAATGACAGTTTTGTAAAAATTTGTTGCTATATAGAATCTAATACCGTATATCAATGAACTTTTCCTACATTACATTAAAATATATTGGTCTATCTTGTTAAATGGGATTTTGTATCATTGTGTACTGGTCCTTTGGAAAATATCAGCTCCCTGAATTATGGAGACACACAAATGTAGAAATATTTCAATACACAATTAAAAATTAGTTTTGTTAATGTTACCACTAATCTTATCAGAGAAATAAACACTGGTAAACTATAAACTTCATAATGGCAAACACAAATTGTCCAAAATTCTCATTTTCCTATAAATTTCAAATGTTATCATGGGCAACAAACACTATAAGTTCTGCTCATTTTGCTCATTCTTAAGAAAATGTCTGCAAAATACCCAAGTCTGAATAAGCACAGTCTGTCCATTGTTTTTTCAAACAAGATGGTATTCCATGAAAAGATCATCTTCTTCAATTCTCAACTCAACCATGTGCCCTTCCTTAAGACCACCATCAGTTTTGTTACACAGCAGAAATGCCTACGCGGCATCCTGGTTTTCTAGAGGAGGAAACAGCTTTTCAAATGTGTGCCTTTTCTATGTATGAGGAGACTGACTCACCTGTATGCTGCCCGGTGTCTCTGCAGGGCAATTGCTGCCAGGTGTAGACGGGCTTCCACCACAATCTCCAACTCAGCAGCACAACAATGAGACAGGTCCTTGTGGCCTGGATGCTCCACCTCAGACACAAGGAAGTTTAGCCTCTCTTCAGCTTCCATCAGTAAAACCGTCTAAAGAATAAACACCACACAATCACATGTTCAGAAATAATGTCTCATTCTTACCAAATATTTTATGTGTGAAAAGCAACAATGAATGGAAAACTAAACGGAAATCTGTACATAATCATCAGATAAGAGAACTCAATAAAAAGGAAAAAGACAACAGAAAATAAAAAAGTAAGAGCAAGAGGAAGGACAATAGCTATCCTTTACTGTATGGATAGCCAATGCTCATTATTAACAACGATTCTAGAAAGTTCTGAAAAGTTTTCCATAAACACTGTTTAATAAAAACTAAACTATTGCTCTCAGGGAAAATAGAGAAATGAACTCCTAGAAGCCTCTGGGCATAACCCTTTCATCAATGGCTCAATATCTTACGTTGTTTAAATGTGTATTTATAGTTAAGGACACATGTAATATATACATATAGTTGATTCATTAACCAGGGACTTACAACAAATATCACTATAACTCAGGTCTAGTTGACACACGTATTTTCTCTGTAAGGCACTGCATAGCTTTCTTGCACTTAGAAACATTAGACAGCACTTCAACATTATGCTTGAAGGATATTTTAAATAGTAAAATTATCAATCCTCCCCCCAAAACATGAAAAACATGATTCAATTAAGCATACCTAATGCAAAAATCTGAAATCTAAAATACTCTGAAGTCCAAAACTTTTTGAGCACTGACATGACACAAGAAATATTTTATTTATTGGAGCATTTCAGATTTTGGATTTTCAGATCAGGGATGTCCAACTAGTGAAGTCTAAAGTGTAGAAAAGGACATTTATTGATAGTATGAGAACTGAAAAGAGAAGTCAGAGAATCACCCTGTTCAATTCAGCTGGGCAACTCTAATTTTTCTATGCTCTAGGTATGTCCACAGATAATTTTAAAAAGTGCCAAAAGTACTGATTTGGGGAATATACAAAAATTTACCAGACATACAATGTAACAAACAAGACAAATTGTATTCCAACTTCAACTGTGATAATGTGATGATAATGAGATTTTACAGTAGATAATCAATAGTTAAATATCACTCAGACATGGCAGAAAATTTTTTTAAAAATCAATTTTTTAAGCAACAGGTCTCTAAAACCTTGTTTGTACCAAACAGTAAATATCATATATAATAATAAATAACAATACTAGGGTAATACATATATAATACAAGGGCAATTTACTAACATGATTAAGAACATAGGACAAAAAAAACTATAGGCCCTACTCTCAGATCTGTATTTGATTATTTGCATAACATTAGTGAATTTCATAAACTAAGTCTCAGTTTTCTCATGATTCATCACAGAATAGTTAAAAATTAAGACCTATAACATGGAGTTGTGAAAATTAAATAACCATGCAAAATGCCTGTTATATAGTAAGCATTGAATAAATGGTAGCTGCTGCTTCTGCTACTATTGTCATCATTATGATGAGGAAATGAGAAACAGGGCATGGAATACTCACATCCCATCAAACAATAAATCAGATTTTCTGTATCATCTTAATTAGGTTGCACAGCAAAGCCTGAAACCTCTGGGCATATACTTTTCTCTTGGGGAGTACATACTGTCCTAGCCCCCACCTATCCTTATGCAAGAAAAGATACCTGATTTCCCAAGGGCAAACACCACCCCGACAGTGGGCCTGTTCAAGCCCAAATGTATGCATTTGATAACTGCTTCCCTATGATTTGAAAAAAAAAAAATTCAGACTTACCTTTAGCATGTTAAGAGTGAACTCATCTTTAAATTTTGTAAGCTGATACAATGAGCCTCCATCATCCTTTATATATAGCTCTACAAAGACATGATATTTTGGAAATACTAAGGAAATATGTGGTTACTTTAAATATTAATTGCAGTTTTTAAAGTCCATCATTCCTGAGAAACTATCTATAAATTTAACATAATCACAGTAATCATTAGATTTTGTTTATTGTGACAATTAACATTGTAGATGTTATAACAGGAACTATTTGGTTTAATGCTGTATATTATTCGTATTGGTTGTTTTTATTATTTATCTTCCCCTAAATGGCCAGGTTCTGGAAACCTTCAAGGACACAGGGTAAAAATTCTACTGACCAAGACCCCTGTTAGACTGGTAGACACAGAACATAAAAAAGCAAGGGGGAAAAAAATCACCCAAACAAACCAAGATACTTCAATAACAAAATCCATCGACACCACAGTGTAAGAAATATCAGAGAAGGAGTTTAGAATGTACATAATTCAACTGATCTGCAAGGTAAAGGATGATATAAGAAGTGAAATCACAGAGAAAATACAGGAGGGGAAAGGTCATTCTAATAAAGAATAGAGATTCTGGAAAAAATCAAGCAGAAATCCTGGAAATGAAGGAATCAATAAACCAAATTAAAAATTCAATGAAAAGTATCACCAAGAGAATAGACCACTTGGAATACAGAGTTTCAAGCAAAGAAGACAAAATATATAATTTTGAAAATATAATTTATCATGGAGAAAAGAGGTTGAACAAATATCCCATATTTTTTTAAAATATTAACAGGGATTTGTAATTTTATAGTACTGGAATTGATTTTAAAGGTAGGTATTTCATGCTGTGGCTATTTGGCTCCCTGCAGATTTCCTTATATTCCTCTGTTCACCATGAAAAAGATAGGGAGACACAGCTATGGAGAAACTATTTCTAAGCTAATCACTGTTTTTCAATAAAACAACAGTTGGGCTCCAAAGTACTGTAATGAAGTTTCAGAATACTGAATTGTTGTGAAATAAATTTTTAAGAATTATAAAAAAAAGAGAGACCTTGAAAAGACATCCAAGAAATATAGGATAACCTGAAAAGACGAAATTTAAGATTTATCAGAATAGATGAAGGCTCAGAGATACAAACCAAAGGAATGCACAATCTTTTCAAGAAATAATATAAGCAAATTTCCAAAACAAAAGAATGAAATGAAAAACTAAATACAGGAAGTTTACAGGACCCCAAATATACAAAATTACAACAGACCTACACCAAGGCACATTATTATGAAAATGCCTAACATAGAATAAGGATAGAATTTTAAAAGCTACTAGAGAAAAATGACAGGTTACATTTAGAGGGAAACCAATCCAGATCTCATCTGGTTTCTTAACACAAATCCTCAAAGCTAGGAGATCTGGGAATAATATATCCCAATCTCTGAAAGAAAATTAATGCTGACCAAGAATACTATACCCAGAAAAATTAAGCTTTAAAATTTACAATGAAATAAAAACCTTCCATGATAAATCAAAGTGGAAAGAATGCACAACTAGAAAGCATGTACTACAAATCATTCTCAATAAATATTTGACAAGAAGAAATGAAAAATAAAAGTGAAAACCAGCAAAGGAAGAACTATAATATAATAGACAATCAAAGGAGAAACTACCTCAAATTAAAAACAAGAAGTAAATCAAAATGACAGGGAATAAAAATCATTTCTTAATAATGACATTAAATATAAATGGCCTAAATTCATTAATCAAAAGACATAGACTGGTGGGCTGGGGATATAACCCAGTTGGTAGAGTGCTTGCCTTCCATGCACAAGGCCCTGCCATCAATTCCCAGCACCACTAAAAAAAAAAAAAAAAAAAAGACATAGACTGGCAGATTGGATTAAAAAACAAAAGTCAACACATGGTGTTCCCAAAAAACTCACTTTATAGGAAAAGACTTCCACAGACTAAAGGTAAAAGGATGGAGAAAAAATGTATCATTCACATGAATCTCATAAACACGCAGGGGTTTCTATCCTCATCATACAAAGAGCAATTCAAGCCAAAGTTAATAAGAAGGGACCAAGAAGTACATTCAATGTTGTTTATGGGAATTATACATCTAAAAGACATAACAATCATTAATATTTATGCCCCAAACAATGGAGCATTTACATACATTAAACAAACCCTTCTCAATTCAAAAATCAAATAGACTACAACCCAATAATACTGGGTGACTTCAACATGACTCTCTTACCACTGGATAAATCATCCAAACAAAAATTTTAAAAAGAAGCTATAGAACTAAATTGTACTATTAATAATTTAGATTTAACATACATAGATAATGTTTCATCCGTCTTGACTAAATACACTTTCTTCTCAGCAGCACACAGACCCTTGACTAAAATAGAACATATCTTAGGCCACATGGCAACTCTTAGTAAATACAAAAAAAAGAGAGAGAGAGAAAATATTTTGCATTCTATCAGATTATAATGGAAATTAGAAATCAAGGATAAACGGCTGGGGTTGTGGCTCAGTGGTAGAGTACTTACCTAGCATGCACGGGCACTGGGTTCAGTCTTCAGCACCACATAAATGTAAAATACAAAAAAAAAAGATCTTGTGTCCACCTAAAACTAAAAATTTTTTTTAAAAAGAAAAGAAATCAAGGATAAAATAAAAAATGGAAGCCACTCTAATACCTGGAGACTAAATAATATGTTATTTAATGATTAATGGATAGTAGAAGAACTCAGTGGTGAAATAAAAAAAATACTTAGGGGTAAATGAGAATAGCAATACAACATATTAAAATCTCTGGGACATTATGAAGGCAGTACTAAGAGGAAAGTTCATTGCATGTAGTTCTTTCCTTAAAAGAAGAAAAAGTCAACAAATAAATGACCTAACATTACATCTCAAAGCCCTAGAGAAAGAAGAACAAATCAATGCTAACAGCAATAGAAGACAAGAAATAATTAAAATCAGAGCTGAAATTAATGAAATTGAAACAACAACAAAAAAAAAACAGTCAAAGAACTTATGAAACAAAAAGTTGGTTCTTTGAAAATAAATAAAATTGATAAATAACCAAGCTAATGAAGAGGGAGAGAAAATTCATATTACTAAATTTGGTGATGAAAAAGAAAAAATATCACAATGGATACTACTGAAATACAGATAATAATCAGAAACTATTTTGAAAATTTATACTTTAATAAAATAAAAAATCTTAAAGACATCAACAAATTTCTAGATACATATGTCCTACCCAAATTAAATCAGGAAGACCTAGAAAAATTAAACATATAATTTTCAAGCAATGAAACAGAAGACACCATCAAAAGGCTACCAACAGAGAAAAGCGTAGGACCAAACAGAATCTCAGCTGAGTTCTACCAGACATTCAAACAACTACTAACACCAATCCTCCCAATTAGTCCATGAAATAAAAAAGGAGGGAACTCTGCTAAATTCAATGAAGCTAGTATCACCCAGATACCAAAACTAGACAAAGATATATAAAAGAAAGAAAACTTCAGATCAATATCCCTAATGAATATGAATATATATATATATATATATATATATATATATATATATATATTCATAGTAAAAATACTGTCAAAAACATACAAAAAACATATTAAAAAGATAGTGCACCATGATCAAATGGGGTCCATCCTAGGAATGCAAGATTGTTTCAACATACAGAAATCAATAAATATAATTCATCACATCAATAAAGACAAGAATTGCATGATTACGTCAACAGATGCACAAAAAAGCATTTGACAAAATACAGCATCCATTCATGTTCAAAACTAGAAAAACTAGGGATAGTAAAAATGTACCTCAACATTGTAAAAGCTATATATGCTAAACCCAAGACCAACATCATTTTAAATGAAGAAAACTTGAAAGCATTCCCTCTAAAAACTACAAGAAGACAGGGTGCCCTGTTTCACCACTTCTATTCGAAATAGTCCTTGAAAGTCTAGTCAGAGCAATTACACAGAAGAAAGAAATTAAAGGGATACAAATAGGGAAAGAAGAACTCAAACTCTCCCTATTTGCAATGATATGATTCTATATTTAGAAGACCTAAAAAAATTCAACCAGAATTTCTAGAACTAATAAATAAATTCAGCTAAGTACCATGATATAAAATTAATACCATAAATTAATGGAATTCCTATACATTAGTTATGAATTAGCTGAAAGAGATATTATGAAAACTTTCCCATTCACAATACCCTCAAAAAATAAAATAAAATACTTGGGAATCAATATAACAAAAAAGGTAAAAGACCTTTAAAATTAAAACTACAGAACACTAAAGAAAGTAATTAAAGAAGATCTTAGAAGATGGAAAGATCTCCTATGTTATCAGATAGAATTAATATTTTCAAAATAGCCATACTACCAAAAGCATTATACAGGTTTAATGCAATTCCTATTAAAATTCCCATGATGTGCTTCATAGAAATAGAAAAAGCAGGGTTTGGGTTGTAACTCAGTGGTAGAGTGCTTGCCTAGCATGTGTGAGGCACTGGGCTCAATCCTCAGCACCACATAAAAATAAATAAAAATATTGTGTCCATCTACAACTAAAAATATTTAAAAAGAAATAGAAAGAGCAATCATGAAATTCATTTGGAAAAATAAGAGGCCCAGAATAGTCAAAGAAATCCTTAGTGAAAAAATTGAAGCAGGAGGCATCACAATAATAGACCTTAAATTATACTACAGAGCTATAGTAACAAAAATGGCATGGTATTGACACTAAAACAGACAAGAAAAGCAATGATGCAGAATAGAAGACACAGAAACAAACGCACATAAATACAGTTATCTCACACTAGACGAAAGTGCCATAAACATATATTGGAGAAAAGATAGACTCTTCAACAAATGGTGCTGGGAAAACTGGAAATCCATATGTAGCAAAATGAAATTAAAACCTTATCTCTCACCCTGCAGAAAACTCAACTCAAAGTGGATCAAAGACCTAGGCATTAGACCAGAGATCCTGAACCTACTAGAAGAAAAGAGATCCAACTCTCCATCATGTCAGCTTAGGAACCAAATTCCTCAACAAGACTCCTAAAGCACAAGAAGTAAAATCAAGAATCAATAAATGAATTCTAGAAATCTAAAAAACTTCTTCACAGCAAAGGAAACAATCAATTTGCAATAGCTAAGCTATGGGAGCAACTTAGGTGCCCTTCAACAATTGAATGGATAAAGAAAATGTGGTATATATACACAATGGAATATTACTCAGCCATAAAGAAGAATGAAATTATTGCATTTGCTGGTAAATGGATGGATTTAAATAAAAAATAAAATAAACAAAAAAGTACATTATAACAGCAAGGCCTAAGAAGAGGGGGAGAAGATACCTGGAATTGATACAATATATTATATATAATGTCCAGTTTCCAACAAAATGTATAAAACAAAAAAGGTAAGGAACAGGAAAATATGATCCATTACACCAATAAAAGCAAGCAACTGAACCTTTTTGACAGAGCAACCAGATATTGGATTTAGTAGACTGAGACTTCAATGTAGCTTAAAAATAGTTCAAAGAACTAGAAGAAACCATGGAAGGCATGATGATAATGTTGCATCCAATAAAAACATCAATAAGGAGAAATTTTTAAAAACCTAATTGGAAATGACAGAGTTAAAATGTATTGAAAAACTAAATTGAAATTAAAATTGAATTGAAATTGAAAAATTAAAAGGGGTTCAATAGTAAATTTGGCTGACAAAAGAGACAATTAGTAAATTTGATCAATAAAAGAAAAAGAATGAAGAAAAATGAACACAATGAAATATGAAATGCGGGACATTATTAATACATCAAATATGCATAATGTAAGTACTAAGAGAGAAGAGGAAGAAAGGAAGGGGGGATATTTAAAGAAATAATAGTTAAAAATGCATCAAGTTTATTTAAAAAAAATTAACTTATATATCCAGGATGCTAAACAAACTTCAAGAAGGATAAACACAAAAAGAGCCTCAAATAGACCATCCTAGTAAACATTCTCAAAGCCAAAGAAAAGAACAAAATCTTACAGAAGTAAAATATGCAAATGTCTTGTCACTTTTGAACAAACTCCAATAAGAATAATTGTTAACTTCTCATTAGAAATAATGAAATCCAAAAGACAGTGGAATAATATATTCATTCAAAGTACCCCAAAATCTCTCAAATAAGAACCCATACCCAGAAAAGTTATCTTTCAAAAATGAAGGCAAAACGAATTCCTCAAGTAAAAATAAACTGAGAGAATGTTTGCTAACACACCACCTTAGACAAAAGACAAAATGTAGTTTTTCAGGGTAATAGCAAGAAAACATAGATGATAATTCAAATCCATGTGAAAAAACAAAGGACACTAATAATGGTAATTACATTATGAAAAACAGCCTAAGTATATATTTCTTCTTCTCTATACTGAATTAACTCATTTTTATAAAATGATATGTACATAATGTATCGTTGAATATATGTGATATATTTACCAATAATAGCACAGAACAAGTGGATGGGAGCAAAGCTGGACTGGACTAAGGAAATATTCCAGCTGGTAACCTGAACCCAGAGGAGCAAATGAAGAGGACCAGAAATGATAATAAGGGTTAATGTGACAAAAATTATAAGCATATAATGGCTCTGCTATCTTCTTCCGCTTCCTTAAAAGTCATAAAATTATATAAAGTGCTAATTGTAAAAATATATTGTTAATTCTGAAAACACAGACTGAAAGTGAATAAATGATAAAAGATATGCCATGCAAGTGGTAACCAAAGGAGAACGGAAGTGGCAATGCTTATATTAGACAAAACATACTTTAAATAAAAAATTCCCACAAGAGACAAGGTCATTATAAAATAATAAAGTGTCAATACATCAAGAGGATACAACAATTTTAAAACATATGCACCTAACTTTGAAGTACTTAAATACATAAAGCAGATTTTATTGGAATTAAAGGGAGAAATAGAAGCAATACAATAAATAAGGAGACCTCAATATCCAACTTCCAAAAATGTTCAGATCATCCAGGTAGAAAATCAATAAGAAAACAATATACTTAAATGACATCATAAACCAAATGGGTCTAACAGACAAGTATAGAACATTGTATTCAACAGTTAACAGAATACATGTTCTTTTTAAGTGCACAAAAACATTCACCACGATAAAGAATACATTAGGTCACAAAACAAGTCTTAAGAAATTTAAGAGGACTGAAAGTATATCAACTACCTTTTCCAATCACAACAGTATGAAATTAGAAATAAATAACAGGAGAAGACATGGAAAATTACAAACATGTAGAAACTAAAGAACATTCCTGAACAACCAATGAGTCAAATAAGAAACCAAAAGGAAAATTGAAAATATCTTGAAACAAATAGGAATGTAAATACAACATAACAAAACATATAGAATGCAGCAAAAGCAGTTTATAAGAGGAAGGTTTGTAGTAATAAAAACCTATGTTAAGAAAAACAAAAGAACATAAAGACAACTAATGTTATACTTTAAGAAAGTAGAAAAAGAAGAACAAACTAACCTGAAGGTTAGTGGAAGAAAGGGAATACTTTACAGAGATAAGAGCAGACATAAATAAAATAGGGACTAGAAGAACATAGAACAATAAAACTAAGAGACCATTTTATAAAAAGATAAAATCAATAGGTCTTTAGTTAGACTAAGAAAAGAAGACTCAAACTTACAAATGAAAAAGGAATACATTATAATCAATACCCTGGAAATACAAAGAATTATAAGAAATTATTATGAGCAACTATATGTCAACAAATTGATAACACAGAATAAAATAGATGAGTTCCTAGAAATATGAAGCTTACCAAAGCTAAATCATTAAGAAATAGGAAATCTGAATAAATTAATAATGAGTAAGGACATTAAATCAGTAATAATAATTTTTAAAAAAACTCATGGAAGAAAAGTTTAGGGACTGATGTTTTACTGGTGAATTTTACCAAACATTGAAAAAAAGAGTTAATGCAAATCCTTCTCAAAGTCTTCCAAAGATGAAAGAGGAGGGAACACTTCCAAACTCATCATACAAGACAAGAATTACCCTGATAGCAAAGCCGACAAGGATACTACCTGACAAGAAAACTACAGGCTAACATAATATCCCTGATGCAAATATTCTCAGCAAAACACTAGCAGACCAAATTCAAAAGCACATTAAAATGGTCATTTATCATGACCAAGTGGGATTTATGCCTTTCATTCAAGGATGGTTTGACATACATACATCAATAAATGTGATACACTACATTAATGAAAGATAAAAACCATATGAGCATTTCAACTGATGCAGAGAAAGCACTTGATTAAATTCAACAACTTTCATGATAAAAACTCTCAACAAACTAGGTATAGAAGAAATGTCTCTCAACATGATAAAGACTGTATGTGTCAAGCCCACAGCTAACATCATACTCAATGGTGAAAGTGGAAGATTTCTAAGATACAGGCAAAACAAGGATGCCCACTTTACTACTTCTACTCAACACAGTACTGGAAGTCACAGCCAGTAAAATCACATAAGAAAAAGAAGAAGAAAAAAAAAAAAGACACCCACCAACACCCAGTTGAAAAGGAACAAGTAAATGTAAAATGTAGAAGACATGATCTTATACAGAAAACCCTAAAGATACACACATACACACACACAAAAAAAAAAACCTGATAGAACTAACACATGAATTCAGTAAAGTTGCAGAATTCAAAAGATCAATACACAAAATCAATCACATGTCTATATGCTAACAGCTTTCTGAAAAAAAATCAATACCATTTTCAATAGCTTCAAAAATAAAATAAAATTAAATAAGGAAATTAAAGATTTGTACACTAAAAACTATAAAATATTAATGAAAGAAATTGAAGAAGACACAAATGGAAAGATACTACATATTCACAGATTGGAGGAACTAATATTGTTAAGATGTCCATATTACCCTAAGTGATCTGAAGATTCAATGTAATCTTATCACAATTGCAATGACATTATTCACAGAAAAAAAGAACTTTAAAATTTATATGGAACCACAAAATACCCCAAATAGTCAAAGCAATCATGAGCAAAAAGAAAAAAACCTTTTTTTACTTTTGAGGTCTATAAAAAGAATTAAATCACAAGTAGGATTTATTCCAAGAATGCAAGCTTGGTTAAACATACAAGATCAATTAATGTAACATACCATATCAATAAAATAAAAAAAAAACAAGTAAATAATCATCTCAGCAGATATAGATAAATCACTTAATAAAATATGATGCTCTTATGATAAAATCATTCAACAAAATAAGAGTAAAAGAAAAGTTCCTCAGCCAAATAAAGAATATCTATTTTAAAAATCCATAGTTATCATAATACTGAATGGTAGAAAAGATCCATTTTTAAAATGGCCCCTAATACAATTGAAAAATGACCCATAAATCCTATTCATGGATATCTATCACAAATAAATATACACTGTGTCCTATGGATATGCAGCAATGCAGCACTGTTCCTAGAAACAAAATGCAAGAGCATCAATAGGGCAATGATTGAATAAATCATGTGACATTCACAGACAAGAATACTACCCATTCACTACAGTGGACCAAAGCCAAAGCAATTGTCTCTGAGAGGCTTCAATGGAGGATTTTCTCCATGTGGAATGCAAGATGCAGAAAACCGTATATAAAATATTCTATAAATAAATGATAAAATCTGTTATGTACATGCTTTTCTTATAAAAGTATTGATAAATATGAATGGAAATAACATATGCACATACCTAGAAATATGTACATTATATGAGCTTAGGGTAAAATATGAAAGAATATATTCTAGATTATTCATATAGATTAGTCGGGGTGGAGTAGGGTGTTTGTTGGGGAAAGGGAGAAAAAGGGAAATAACAATAAATAAAACAAATGATTACCTTTCAAGTTAGAGAGAGTTGGTTTGTTCCTCTCAAAGCTACCATGGTTAGCTCCGTGGTAGAAAGCTTTCAGTGAATTTTCTGGTACAGAATTTATTGTTGCAGCCATACTTATGAAAAAGTGTGCCTTAACCATATAAAATTTATTTAGAAGATGCTGTTGGCCAATCATAACCAGAACTACAGGTGAGCCTCTATTTATTAATTCGTCAAGTGCCTAAAAAATGGAAAAAGTAGGCAGGAGTAAATCAGTAAAATTCTAAAAGTTATTATTAGTTTCATTCCCCAATTGCATTCTCCATTTTGTGCTAGAGGAAAGAATATAGGAAAAGATAGGAGATTCCATAAATGGCAGTTATTATGGTTAAGATTTTCAGTATTTGAAACATTTGTATTATTATTACTGGTGCATGATAATTATATGTAATAGCTGGATTGTGTCATATTCATACATGTACGTAATATAATTTGATCAGTTTCATTCCACAGTACTTCCCCCTGCTCTCATCTCCCTAACAGTTTCTCTTAAATTTTCATGAGATCCCCTTTTTCTCTTTTGCTTCCACATATTAGAGAAAACATATAATCCTTTACTTTCTGAGTCTGGCTTATTTTATATAACATGATGCTCTCAATTCCATCTATTTTCCTATAAATGACATAATTTTGCTCTTCTGTAGGCTGAATAAATTTCCATCATGTACACATGTCACATTTTCTTTAACCATTCATCTGTTGATAGGCACCCCGGCTGGTTCCATAACTTGGCTATTGTTAATTGCACTCATCAGTATGCAGGTATCTCTGTAGTATGCTGACGTCAATTCTTTTGTATAAATACTGAGGAATGATATAGGTGGGTCATATGGTAGTTTCATTCTTGGTTTTTTTCAGAAACCTCCATATTGATTTCCATAATGGTTGTACCAATTTTAATTCCCATAAAGAGTATATAAAAGTTCCTTTTCCCCTGTATCCTCACCAGCATTTATTGTTATTAGCATTCTTGATAACTACCATTCTAACTGGAATGAAATGAAATCTCATGTGGTTTTGATTTGTACTTTCTCAATGGCTAAACATTTTCTTCATTAAACTGAAAGCTGTTTGTACTACTTCTTTTGAGAAATGTCTGCTTAGTTCATTTGACCATTTATTGATTGAATTATTTGGGAGTTTTTGTTTGTTTATTTGTTTTGTGTTATTTTGGTTTTTAGTGTTGAGTTTTTTAAGTTCTTCCTATATTCTGAATATTAATCCTCTGTCAGAAGAGTAGCTGGCAAATATTTTTTCCCATTCTGCAGGCTCCCTCTTCATGCAATGGTCTCCTTCACTGTGCAGCTTTTTAACTTGATTCCATCCCATTTATTTATTCTTGTTATTATTTCCTGAGCTTTAAGAGTCCTATTGAATTTTTTCCTGCACATTTATGTGGAGTGTTTCCCTGGGCTTTTCTTCTAGCAGTTGAAAAGTTTCCAGTTTGATTTCTAGATCTTTCTGTTCACTTTTGTGAAGGATGAGAGACAGAAATCCAGTTTCAGTCTTTCACATATGGATATCCAGTTTTTCCAGCACTAACTGTTAAAAAGGCTATCTTTTGTCCAATCTGTGTTTTTGTCAAGGATCAGATCACTGTACCTGAGAGTATTTGTCTCTGTGTCTCTGTTCTGTTCCATAGGTCCACACGTTTGTTTTTATGCCAGTACCATGCTGTCTTTGTTTCTATGACTCTGGAGTGTAATTTGAAATCAGATATTGCAAAGGCTCCTGCATTGCTCTTATTGCTCAGATTTGTTTTGGTTATTCTGTCTTTTGTTTTTCCACATGAATTTTAGGACTGCTTCTAGTTCTGTGAAGAATTTTATTAGTATATTCAGTGCATTGAATTTTCAGGTCACTTTGGTAATACAGGCATATTAATTCTGCCTATCCATGAACATGGGAGGTCTTTCCATCTTCTAGTGTCTTCTATTTCCCTTTTCTACAATTTCACTTTAGAGATCTTTTACCTCTTAGGTTAGATTTATTGTAAGTATTTTATCTTAGTATTTTTGAGCTATTGTTAAATAAAATTGTTTTTCTGATTTCTTTTTTTATTTTTTTCTGATTTCTTTCTCAGTGGATTTATTAAAGGTATTGATTTTGTATGCTGACTTTTATATAATGCTACTTTGCTGAATTTGTTTATCAGTTCTATAAGTCTTACAGCAGAGTTTTTAGAATCTTCTAAATATAAAATCCTATCATTTGAAAACAGTGGTAATTTGATTTCTTTCTTTCCTATTTGTATTCCTTTTATTTCCTTCCCTTATTTAATTTCTCTGACTAAAATTTCAAGTGCTATGTTAAATAGGAGTAGTGAGAATGGACATCTTATCTGGTTCCTGATTGGAGAGGAAATTCTTTCAGTATTTTGTCATTCAGTATGATATTGGCTTTGTGTTTGTTGTATATAGTTTTTGTGATGTTGAGGTAAGTCTTTTTGTCCTCAGGTTTTTCAAGGTTATCATCATGAATGGGTGCTGAATTTTGCCAAAGGCCTTTTCTGCATCTATTGAAATGGTCATGTGATTTTTATTCTGATTCAGTTTATGTGGTATATTACAATTATTGATTTGTGCATGTTGAGCCATCCTTGCATCCCTGGAGAAAAACCAACTTGATAATGGTGTATAATATGTAATATGTTGCTGAATTTGGTTTATTAAGGATTTCTACATCTTCATCAAGGATAGTGGTCTGTAGTACCACCCCCCTTCCCTTGATATATCTATACCTGGTTTAGGTATCGGGATGATACTGGCTCCAAAGAATGAGTTAGAAATATTCTCTATATTTCATGGAATATTTTGAGAAGTATTGGCATTAGTTCTTTAAAAGTCTGGTAGTTGTGAATCCATCTAATTCTGATGGCTTTTCTTTGGTTTAAAGTTTTTTAATTACTGCTTTAATCTCATTGCTTGCTATTGGTCTATCTTGGTTTTCTATATCGTCTTGGTTCAATTTTGGTAGGTCATAGGTGTTTAGAAAGGTATACATTTTTTGAGATTTTTCCAATATTGGAATATAAGTTTTCAAAATAGTGAGCCATTGGATATGTGGTGTCTGTTGTGATCTCCTTTTGTCTCTAAGTTTATTAACTTGACTCTTCTCTCTCTTTTGATTAGTTTGGCTAAGGTTTTATTGATCTTGTTTATCCATTCAAAAAACTGTTTCACTGACAGTTTGCAGGATTTTAAATTCTCTATTTCATTAATTTTGGCTCTAATCTTTATGGCTTCTTTACTTCTACTTGTTTTGGGATTAGTTTGTTCTTTTTTTCCCAAGACTTTAAGATGCATCATTAGGGTATCTATTTGGGATCTTTCTGAGTTTTTAATGAAGGCACTCACATCTTAGAACCACCTCACTGCATCACAGATATTCCCATATATTGTATTTCTATTCTAATTTGATCCTAAGAATTTTTTTAATTTTTCCTCTATTTCTCCTATGAATCCTAATTCTCATTTGCTTATCTACGCTTCTAATGAGATTTATTCTTTCGTAATGAAATCACTCTTCATTCAAAAGTGTATTGTTCAATCTCCATGGATTTATATAATTTTTCTTGCTGTTGATTTCTAATTTCATTTCACTTAGATCTGATAAGATGTAAGAAATTATATCAATTTTTTTGTATTTTCTAAGAATTGTTTTGTAGCTTAAAAAAATAAAAAGATCTATTTTGGATAAGGTTCCATGAGCAGCTGAAAAGAAAGTGTATTCAGCTTCTGTTAGATGAAATATTCTGTAGACATCTATTAAGTTCATAATAAGTTGTAACTCTATAGATGTACTATCTTTGCTGATTTTATATCTGGATGACCTATCAATTATATGTTGCCTAAAAGAAACACATGTCATAGGCAAAGACATCTGCAGGCGGCAAGTGAGAGAGATGTACTGAAATCACCCAATATTGTTTTATTGGGACCAAACTGAGTCTTTAAGTCAAATAATATTTATTTTCTGTAATTAAGTGGACCAACATTGGGGGCAAAAACATTTATTATCATTATATTTTCCCATTGGATTGTTCCCTTTACTAGTAAGCAATAACCTTCTTTGTGGCTAATTCGGGCTTGAAGTCTTTTTTGTTGTTGTTGTTGGATGTAAAAGTAACTATTCCTATTTGCTTCTGAGTTCCATTTCCATGGAATATCATTTTCCACTCTTTTACTTGCCACCTGCAGATGTCTTTGCCTATGACATGTTTCTTAGGCAACATATAGTTGAGTCTTCTTTTTTAATCCAATATGCCCACCTATGTCTTTTAATTATAGAATTGAGACAATTTACATTTGTCATAATTATAGAGAGGTGTTTATTACTTCTTGCCATTTTTATTTATTCTTAATAAATAATCAACCCAAATTTTCATTTGCTTATCTATTCTTCTAATGAGATTTATTCTTTTGTAAGCACTCTGTTATTCCCCACCAATTTCTGACCTGTGTCTCATATGGCTAGCCCTGACATATAATAGGAGTGAACTTAATCCTTGGAGTGAGAGAAAGGATACCTCATCAAAGTAGATAAACTGCACAAAAGTCATCATCCATGCACAAAGACCACTCTGTTTTAGTATAAGTAAATTAAAGACTCTTGGACAGAAATGAATGAATAGACAAGCAGTCTCCCTTCCCAGCTTAGAATCCATGGTCAATCATACTCCTCCTTGTATATACCGTTAACCCTCCCCCCTTTCCCTCACACACAACACACCTGCCTGGTAATCATAGGCATAACCCTGAAATCAAATTTTAAGTCATCTTAGGGTCTGCGATTGAAGAAGACCTGATAAGATCACACAAACTCACAAGTGGCCCTACTTTAAGTACTCACCCCAAACCTCAGTGCTGCCTAGTAATCACTCTAAATATTTTGCCAGTCTACTCATTGTCCTTATCTCCCATACAATCATTTCAATGCCCTTCTGTCCTCCAAATTCTAATCCTTTCTTCCTTCTCCTTCTCCCAGCTAATGATCTTTGCCTTCTCCATTAAAATGAGAAAATTGAAGCAGAGTAGAGCATCCAAACCCCATTGCTCCACCTATTTCACCTACCTAAGAATCTACTCGTCAGAGTTCCACTTTCCTTCCCTCTGCCTAAAGCTTTTGCTCCCACTTAGACAGTCAGTCCTGACCCAGTGACCCTCTCAATCATTCTCTCCTATATCGCTCATTCTCTCCTATATGGCTCATTCACTCCTGCATCACAAATGTTTCCCACACAGACATTCCTATCAGCACATAGCCATGCTATTATCTCCTTCACCAAAAAACCAAAACCCTTTATAACCTATTTTCCTTTTCAAGTTACTCCCCTAATTCCCTGCTACTCTTCACGGAACCCCTCTTAAGAATTGTCAATATTATACATGACTGGTGTAACTCCACATCATGCACAACCACAAGAACGGGAAATTACACTCCATGTGTGTATAGCATGTCAAAAGACATTATACTGTCATGTATGACTAAAATGAACAAATAAATTTTTTTAAAAAAGGAATTGTCAATATTCTAATTTCTATCATTTAATTTGCTTTTAAACTCACTCCATCTCTACATTCAAACCCTTTGATCAAGATTGCCAATGCCTACACTTGGCTAAATCCAATGTTCAATTCTAGTCCTCATATATATGCTATTTCTAATCTAACCGTTATTTTATGTGCACATTGAACTGTCATATCATCATCTGTAAGTTGCATTCTAATTTCAAAGATGTTAAATGTGAAAAAAAATCACATTTAAGACTGAGTGATTTATGATACTTAATTTTATACTATTGATCATCTCCCTCCTTCTCAAGTGCTTTTTTCTCTTGCATTTTGGGCTACCACACTCCCTTTACTTCCCTCATATCCTACTAGCCACTACTTTTCATTCTTCTTTGGTGGTTCCTTCTCTTATCCTGTACCTCTTAATACTGTAATCTCTCAGAACTCAGTCCTCACTCTCCCCTTAGATGATCTTAATCAGGCACTTGGTTTTATTTCATCTAAAGGCTGATGAAATCATGAGCTTTTTACTCTAGGTCCAATCTCCCTTCTGGAATCAAAATTCACAATATAAACAACTAACAACTCCTCCACTTAGATGTCTAAGACATATCTCAAACTCCGTATGTCTAAAACTATATTCCTACTCTCCTCTCCTAACCAATCCCTACACACAAGCTTCACAAGGACTGAGGATGTGTCTATTTTGATGACTGGTGAGTTTAAACTATTTTCAGAATCAGAACAGTACCTGCCACACAGTGGGATCAACAGATAAACCAAACTGTCCACACCTCTGCTCAAAGCCCTTCCAGTGGCTTTCCATTTTTCTTATATAAGACTAAGTTACAATGTCCCTATAAGGCCCTTCTTAATTTTACCTCTCTGACTTTATGTCCTATAGCTCCCCACCACAGCTGTAGACACTAGGCTCAAGGTATCTCTCACCAAGATAGACAGGGCCTTTGCACTTGCTATTCCCTCTTTCTAGATTGTTCTTTCTCTGGATTGCATATGCCTTACCCTTTACCTGTTTTGGGAATGATAACCCCATTTAAAATTAAAATATTCACTCTACCCCATGCTCCCAACCCCTTTCACCTACTTCTGGGTTTATTTTTCCCAAGCAAGGTTCTCCTACTTGTAAAATATGTACTTTACTTGTTTATAATGTTTACTTATATGTTATGTTTATTCTTATTCCTGTGTGTTACTATAAGCTCCAGGAGGACTGAGGTTTGTCTGGAGTGCTGATTGACACATTTGATTGACATCATTAATCTGTGCCTTGCATACAACAGGCTCTTCATAGATATTTTTGGAGTTAATATAAAAGGAGCTACCTATTCTAGAAAAGAGGGAAACTATTTGCCTTATGTAAGTATAGTAATTAATATTGCTTGGGAAAGTTTGAAACAACAGTGGCAGTGGGGATGTTTGTTGTTATTGTTTATTCTCTTTTCTGAATCTTTTCAAAAGAGTTGAAATCAATGCATTCAGAAAAGCAGCACATGGAACAGCCACTCGGCCTGACTTTCTGCCAAGCTGTTGCATTAGGAAAATGGTTGACCCTTTCTTTCTAAAGGAGAAATTTCAGATGGACTAGGGGTGAGGAGAGAGGACATTTTCTTCTCTTTTCCTATCATAGCAAGCAGTGATTTAATGAGCCTTGACAATTACACACAAACACTTGAGGATCAAAGGAAGATTAATTAGTAATGCTATTTAATACTCCTTTCTCTCCCTCTATGCAGAAAATACAAAGTGTAATCTGAAGAGTCTTAAGTGGGCCAACAGTACTGTTTTAATTAATTAGCTATTAGAAATCAGGTTTCCATTATACTGTCAGTCTCTTTTTGTATAAAAAGAAACGATCAGACATTCTTTTTATATCAAAAACTGCTCCTAGAGGCACTGTTTTTAGGATATTCTGGCATTTATGATTGAAAAGTCATAAATACTCTTAAACCCCCCAAGGTCTTAGAGCACTAAAATAAGATAAGAATATTTATTTACATCTTCCTAATATCAGTTCTTTCATTTCAGGCAACTTCCTTATAAATTAAAATTAAATTTTAGGCAAAAATATTGAATCATACAAAGCATAATTAAAAGTAGACTTTGTGTAATAAACAATAATAGGAAAAAATTAAGTTTACATTTAATAAAAGGTAGACCTATTTCTATTAAAATTATGGAAGAGAAAAAAAATAATTTTGAGGAAATATCTCTCAAGTTATTTAATTTTAAAAAACCACCTTATTTAAAATACGATACTGTTTCATAGGATTTAAATAATAAATAAACCTATGTGTAATCTCTGCCCATGTTAACTGTGGACTCCTTCCCCATCTCTAATATCTTGTAATCATAGTTGTGATACAGCACTCTGTCCCAGCATTTTCTAGGGCACAGACTACCAATATCCCTAGAATTTTTTAAATGATTATTTGAAGATATTTAAATGCAACTAGGATATCAAATGCTTAAAATTCCAATCATTCAATTATTGACTACCCTAAATGTATTTATATGAGCAGTCTCATTTTCTTCATGTGGAAAAATATTGGAAAAATCAGAGGAGCAACTTAATGAAAATGCCAAATGAAAACTCTGCCAAACCATTGGCTGACAGACTAGGAACTGGCAACAAACTGGGCCATTTCAAAATAGACAGAACCCTTTTATTACAATCAGAGTTACCTGGTAGGTAACCAAATAAATATTAAAGTTAGAGATAATTACTATGGCTAGATGAGCAAATTGAATACACATCTTTATGAAAAACAGGAGCAGTCACAATTATTTGCTAGAACAGTTTGATCCAATCCTACCTCTGGCTTCAGGATGTTGAGATACAACTCCACTATTAGAAATAGGAAAGCATATTATATAGAAGATTTCCCAAACCAAAGATTATATTTACTGGATAGTTGAAATGACTCAAAAATTATTAGCACTAAAAAAAAATTATCCATGCTATATAGCCAATGTTTAGAAAACATTATTATCCTTACCTGTATGTTTTCTTTGTTGGTAAGAGGTTTTCCTGAGTCAAATGACTGAAACAACTGTCAAAAAAAGCAAAATATTAACAGTAGGAACTAGATAATTTGAATATTCTTTTCAATGAAACTATTAATGTGTACCATTTTTATTGTAAAAGTAATATATGCTCTAGTCATAAAAGATTAATATAAAAAATAAAGTAAAAATCATACATAAGTCAATTTCCTTTGTGAGGTCAGCGTTAATATTTTTATGTCTTCTCTACCAATTTATTTTTAATGAATTTTTTAAAATTATATATGGATTTGAATTTCATTTTCACTAAGTATTACATCATAATTTTTTCTGATACCATTATTTATAACTTTGGTCTGATAGGAAATACTTGCCTAAGAATGTAGCCCTGTTAACCTCTTGCCCACTTTTAGACACCTAAGGGGGCTGCTTCCCATCATCTCTCCACAAATCAGCCTTAGCTTAAATAACACTGGTGACCATTTTGTCTGTATTTCTGACTATTGCCTCTGTATACATTCCTGAATGCAGGATTTCTGGGTCAAAATATAGGAATATATTGAGAAAACAGAAATGGTCTGGCCCATATATCGAGAAAACAGAAATGGGCTGGCCCAATTTACGTTCCCTCACATATTGTGTAGAAATTCAAAATTCTAACAGCATTGAGGATTATCACTTAACACTGTCTTTCCCAGCTTGAGGTAAAACTGTATTACTATTCAGAATGACTATTTTTGTGGTACTTTTGCTTGTTTTGTGAATAATTTATTAATGCATTTAGCTATAAATTTAATGGTGCATCAAGGAAATTATTCATTTGCCAGAAGAGACTGTTGTATCCTGGAGCAGAAAAAGGCCCTCTTGGAATAGAAAGCCCTTTGTAAAAGATGTCCATTAAGAGAAGCCAATACTGACATCCTTGCATATCAGCTCGGTCACCAGGAAGTCACCAAAAGCTTCCATAAAGGGTCTGCCTCCACATGGTTGGTGTACTACCTCTTTGCCTGAGGTAATTCTATGGTCATAAGAATGTTCAAGAGAGGCTAGTGGTACAGGGTAAAACCCTTACCATTGAGGAATAAGAGACTTGTTCTATCCCAGTTGCCCATGGCAGGGACCTTCTTTTCAATGCTCTCTGGAAGTAACTTTCCCACTTTTCTGGTGTAACTTTACCATTCATTCACCATACACCCTGGAATTGCCTCCCAATACATTATTTGCTTCCAAATCTCTGTCTCACAATCTGCTTTTGAGGGACTCCCAAACCAATACATCATATATAGCTTTCAATGGAGGAAAATATTAGTGTTTTTAAAAATCATTTTTTTTTTTTGAAGATACATTTTGCTGCCTAGAATACATTGAAAAGTTAGTAACTGAATGTGGTGATGGTGGTATCTCTGGTGATACAAATTGAAAAGAGTTCATAGTGGGACCTTAGATTTGGTGATAAGAGCAGAATCTCAATATAAATATAATGTTAAAATATAGAATTTTTAAAGGACTATGAAAAGTCCAATAGTAATCCATAATTTTTTTTTTCAGTTACTTCCTTTACAAGTGAAACTTAATTCATTAATCCCTTCTTTAAATAACTGGCCTGCAGCCTAATAACATTGGCACCTATTTTAATTATAAACCCTGAAAGCATTTCCTCTTTTAATTACACTTTTTAAATTCCCAATTGAAGCTGGAAAGCTGCAAATTAACTTTGAGAATACAAAATTTGAAGTCAGAATCTATTGGGAGATAATTCGCCCACACAGTTATCTTATGAAGCTTGTGGATAAAAATGAAGGCTGGAATTTACATGTAAAAATTAGTTCCAGACTTTTTGATTGTTTATTTGGGTGAAAACTGTGGCCATTGAAAATTCTCATTTCTCATTATTCTACCCAATTGGTTTCTTTCCTTCTCATCTTCTAAATGTGGATGACCTAAAGTTCAGTTTTCTCTTTTCTAGATTTCTCTATCTGCCTGGGATCCTAGCTGATTGTACCTAGTTCTATTATTTAAAATCTCTATGTTAATGCTTCCAAACATACCTGCAACCCCACCCTCTCCCCTGGATTACAGTCTCTGCCTCTATATATGCTACATAGCCACCTGGTTGTCTACTATGGATCTCATATTTATCATGTTCAATTCCTGCCAGGAGCAGCACTCCCCTTCTCGGTATATGAAAACTTCTTTCTACCAGTCGTTCAAGTTGAACATTCTGCATTCACCTTGACTTAAGTCTCTTACATCCCAAACCTAAACCATCATCAGCAAATGCTGTCAGCTCTATCTTCACAATACACCCTGAACAGAACCACTGCTCACTCCCTCCACCACTATTACTCCAACTATTATCATGTCTCAACCAAATTGCTTGCAACAGCCTTCTCATTGGTCTCCCTATTTATACCTTGCTTGCTCACAGTTTATTTCACAAAAAGCAAACAAAGTAGTTGATTTATATTTAATTCCTATCATGTCATGTCTCTGCTCAAAACCCTTGTCGGTTACAGTTTCCCATCGGGTAGAGAGTAAATGCCAGTCCTGACTGAGCCTCAGGAGGTTTTACATAACCTGGCTCCTGGGTTCTACCCTCCTCTTCTCTTTCCTGAATTCTCATTTGGCCTTGTTGTTTTCCCTCAACCACATCTTGCAAGCATCCTTCTCAGAGCCTTTGCCTTTATAGTTCCTCCCACTTGGGAGGCTGTTCCCACAGATCTTTCCATGGTTCACTTTCCTCAAAACCTGGTTATTAGAGACCGGCCTGAATAAAACAGCAACCTGAGCTGCCCTGGTTAATAGTTCCCCTCAGTTCAGCTGGATTGACCCTCATACCTCCATCTGACTTATATTTATGTGCTAAATATGTTTATTATTTGTCTCCCCCCTGGACTATGAGATCCATTTGTTCTTTACTGCTCCATCCCCAGTCTAGAAAAATACCTATATTCAGTAAGCACTTGAGAAACATTACACATGAGTTAAAATATAATTTTAATAGCAAAATACAAACCATTTGTAATAGGGAAAGACTGTTGACTAAGATTCAAGCAAGAAAATACTACTAACTTAATCCAGGCAAGAAGATGAATTCATTTATACAACAAAAAATGAAGGAAATAACCAACTAACCTCTCTCTTGATAGGAAGGTAGTAGATAAACAGACAGGTAGACAAACACATACATATCCACACACATACATACCATGTATGCCATATAACACATAGATATTCCTTCTATGTATAGATATAGATATATAGATGTTTATTTATTTACTTATTTTGTGCAGTGCTGGGGATTGAACCCATGGCTTCATGCATGCTAGGCAAGTGCTCTAACACTAAGTTACACCCCCTCCCTATAATAATAAATTACAATGTTGTAGCAGTCATATGGAATAAAAAGAAGTACATTTTAGGGGAATATGCTGATGTAGTAGACACAATATGTAAAATATAATGTCAGCTTATGCAACTGATTTCCAAGTCTTACAGATAATTCCCCCAGGTTCTTTTAGGTCCTCTAAATTCAAATCACACCAGAATGTATTATGTCTGTCAGTCTCACTCCTCACACATATGGTTTCCCTCAGGCAAAGGGACTTTCTACCCTGCCTCTCACCCATTTCCTTTATTCTTGGCTCACATGGATCCAAGCATCTGCCTACAGCATCTGATTCCCAGATCACCATGAAGACCAAAGCAGAGGAAAATAATAACTCACTCTGATTTAATTTCTGCTTTCATCATGAACTCTAGTACTTGTTTTCAAGAATTCTCCAGTTATCTAGTCTATAAATACAAATCAAGTGATCCCGGTAAAACTGTCTCCTAAAACCAAACATTCTAGGCAAAATGGAGAAGAATGTTCATTCCCCACAGAAATCAGAAGAAATCTGAACAAAATATTCTCAATTCATTGATGTGATGTTTATCAATCAAAAAGGTCCAAATGAGTTATAAGGAGAGATTATTTTGAGTAAGAACATTAACCAGAAATTATAGGATTAGACTAAAAAACCTAAAATGTGTTGGCTGATGTGTCTAAAGAACTGGCTTATAATAACTATAATAAAAAGCAATATTCAGTGTCCCTGTGCCAGAATTCCATTGCAAAAATTTACTACAGAACCTTGCTATATCCCTCATGACACTGTGCTATTCCAGATAGATTAAAACTCATAAAATCTAATATTAGCTGTAACCAGATTTAACAAAGCAGTGTGGAGTACTGGAGACATGTAAATATGCTGTTGTTGGAATGTTTCCTAGATTTTAGAATTATAACCTTCGAAGACAAAGAACAGTTCAAATTAGTAAGTTACCTTAATTTTTCCAGTAGCTTTAAAGCCAGAAGGCACTGGACAAGGCATGTTTTTCCCATAAAATATCAAGGATAACTCATAAAAGGCCTCAGAAAAGAAGTGCAAATCTGTAAGGACTTCTATCTGTAAAGAAAAAAAAGAAGATTTTAAGTTAAATAGTTTGTTTCACTTACAAAATAAAAACTTTAGAGAAAAATAACCAACTCTGAGATCCAAAATTTCTGCTTAGTGACAGTAAAGTATTATGAATTAATGTTTACTAGCTAGGGAGTGGATGGATCTTCACATGTCTGTACATATGCCATTTTACATGTGCGATGAACCCAGAAGCTAACGAACAGTAACAGGAAGGTGTTGGAAAGAGTGGGCAGTTATCAGAGGTTGCTTACTTCATCAGAGGCAAACACACAGAAATAATATAGCCATGGAAAAGTCTTAAAAGTAATTCTCTTCCCATGGTAAATTGTGGCTTAAAAGAAAAACAAAGCTGAAACTTTCCTGATGTTCTCTGGGGAAAGTAAAAAAAAAACAGGAGACTAACTCCACAACATATCAATATAGAGACAACTACTAATTTTCTTATCCATAATTATTAGCTTAACATTAATTGATCACTATGCATTTTACATGGCTTATTTTGAATATAAACCAGCAGGACTACTGGGAAATGATATAAAGAAAAGATCAAATTCAAATTCATGTGTTCATTCAACATGTTTATAGGGCACTTCTTAAACAGTAAGCACTCTTGGAGGTTCCACACCTTTGGATGCACATTTAGGTAAATGTAGGTGATACATGAAGACACAGTATGAGGAAGCATGGAGTCTGACAAAACGCTACTTTCGAGACTGGGATCAGGAAGAACAACTGTGAGGGGAAGCCATTCAAGAGAAGAGATGGTAATGACATAAGCCACAAAGTCTTATGAGAATTTGCCAAGAGGGTCCTGAGAATAAAGGTCATGTGATGGGAGCAGTTTTGTATCCTAGAGTGTTCCAAGAACAGCCTGTGTGGCTGGAACTCAGTAATTGAGGGGAAGAGGGTGGGAAGGTGGGTATGACAGTAGATACAAAAGTCATATAGAACCTGCAGGTCCCAGGAGGAACTGTCTTTCCTATGGGGTAAGAAGTTAGTAGAGGCTTTGGAACAGAGCCTTAACCTGACTCGTATTTTGAAAACATCCAGAGACTTTAGAGAGAATAGAGAATGAAAAGGTAAAATGTGCTCACAGGGAATAAAATGCAAAGTTGGATAAAGACATACACACACACACACACACACACATAGTTTATGTTATGTATATGCATATATATATATATATTTCTATTATATTTTTTTATATAAAGCAAAATTCAATTTATCCTTAGCATTTCAATCTATCTTACTCTCCGTTTTCCTTTCACTACTAGTTTAGGAATCTCAAGAGTATATAAACCTTAAGGAAAGAGGTAAGTTAGGGGAAAATTGACTATACAAATAAAGCCTGAAAGGCCAGGAGAACATTAATGGGAAAGAGGAAGTTGCTTGTTTATTGAGTGCAAACTGTGTCATCTTTCCTAAGACACCTTAATCTCTAACCTCCCCAGTGCCACGTAGCACCAAAGTAGACACTCAGAGAGACATGGAAACCCTTTCAGGTTTCTAGATGTCCATTTGTTCTCATTATTCCTATAAGAAAACCCTTCCCAGGATCTGTGTGTGGGTTAGTCTCCTCTAGTCTTGACTCTTAAGAGTCTGTACATGGACATCTGTCAAGGCTATCTCTGGTTGCAGTTTATCATACCAATCTGACTGTTTAGAAAAGCAATGCTGTTAAGAATAGACATAATATTTCCAGAAGTGACCAATGCCATGAACACAAACAAGCCAGAATAGACAAAAAGAACTGGCTATATAAATCAACCCTTCACTCACACAAATACAGAACTATCAGTACCCTTCCTAGGAATGTTTAATATGTGCAGAAGAATAAATCTTTGATGAGGTCGACAGATCCAGAGTGAAGCCAGACCAGTTGATTGTCAAGAAGTTTTACAGCTTCCCCTGAAAGAGACTAGTACACACAGAAACTGAACAGAATGATGGATTACTGGGTACACTGTCAGAAAGGATCATTGTTTGCTGTTTCCTGATTGACTTTTCTTTCTTACCACTCACTGACCACAGTTTGCTTCAGAAAGATCCAACAAACTTTGCTCAGACAGGCGGTTATTTCTTCCTCTGTGAGATCTATCAGTACTTGCTCTTTTATATTGCATCTGTTATTGCAGCTGTCAAACCCCTAATTCAGTTTTTCAATCCTAATAAGCCAGTAAGATCTACTTCTGTCTCATCCTCCTCCCAACACTGTCACCAGATACAAGGATGATGTCATTCTCCTGATCAAAATTCTAGCATCCCCCATCCAACCCAAAGCTGCAGAATACAGTCCACAGTTCTTCGCTGATTTTTATTTTTTATTTTGTTTTTAAAAATTTATTTTTTAGTTGTAGTTGAACACAATACCTTTATTTACTTTTATGTGGTGCTGAGATCGAACCCAGGGCCTTGCATGTGCTAGGCAAGCGCTGAGCCACAACCCCAGCTCACAACCCCACAACCCCAACCCCACAACCCCACAATCCCAACCCACAACCCCAGCCCCCTTCACTGACTACTCCTGAATGAAAACAGCTGCCACATGCTAACAAACTGCTGTGGTTTGAATGTGATCTCCAATTGTTCATGTAGTAAAACTTAGACTCTGAATTCACATATTGATGATATTTGGGGTGAGGCCATTAGGAGGTGATTAAGATTAGATGATATCATTAGTTGCTTATAAGGAGAGGAAGGGAGATCTGAATCTATGCCTGCTGATCTCTCACCACATGATACATTCTGCCATGTTATGATGCAGCAAGAAGGCCCTCAACAGATGCAGCCCCTGGATCCTGGACTTCCTAGCCTTCAGAACTCTGAGAAATAGATGTATTTTCTTCATAAATTACCCAATCTCAGATCTACTGTTGAAGCAACAGAAAAAAAAGACTAAGACAATAAACAAAAGTCATCTAACCAAAAAGTTTGTTCTGAATTCTGACTTTCAGGGCCCTCCTGGTTCTCCTCCTGATGCTTTTAATGGCCACTGCAACCCCACCATGCTTCCTTCCTCTTAATAACAGACCAGAATATACCTGTTATCCAATTCTGTCTCCAGATTTCTCCCATTTCCCTTACTGCACAACCTCCCCATTATGTCTTCACAGTCTGGAATTCAAGCCGGGTCCCTGGTTTTCTCCATACCGTGGCCCTCTGGTGTTTCTCATGTTACCTTCTGCAACCCCCTTGCTCAGAACCTCCACTTCAGCGTGACTGAACCATCGCTGCCCCCTAAGCAAGTCCATACTTTTTTCACCTTTGCATCTTTCACACTGTTTTCTGCCAAGAACATTCCCTTCCTCCTCTCTCCCACTCAGTTGTAGGCTTTCCAAGTCTAAATTCTTATCTTCTTATTGAAATCTCAAGGCTAAAAGCCATTTTTCCCTCTTTTAAACTCTTGGAGACAAAGCTTATCAAGCTAATTTGCAAATGATAAAGTGACAAGTACATATATGTGACTTGTGTATATGTCCCATCTCTCTTCCCAGTTCTCAAAGCAAGAAAGGACCATGAGTGACGTTTCTTGGACTCAAGTTACTAACATGGTGCTTTTAAATAGAAAGTACTCAGTAAAGGTTGTTTTAGAATTAAATCAATGAACATTTATTAAGTATTTTCTAGGTTAGCTCCACTAACACTAAACAGAATGTACAAAGCAGACATTTTATAGATGTCTGCAAATTTTAAATTCAATCCAATAATTAATGACTGAATATCAAGAATGTGAATTTATTTCTCAAGTTAGTGTAGGAAATTAAAAAATAAATAAGATACAGCCCTAGCCTTAAGAATTTTGCAATCTTAAAGAGACTACTGTTGAGAGACTGGGAAAATTATATGTAGTTTTAAGAAATGTGTTTTTGAAATTCAAAAGCAAGAGAGTTCATAAGAATCAATAACTCAGAGAAGGTGATCCAGAAATTTTCATGATCAACGATGAATTATTTATTCTTGAGGTTAAAATATATCAGTAGCACCAGAAGTCCTCTTAGGAATTGCTTTATTTATAATTAGAGGACAATGGACTTTTCTCAGAGGCCCAAAGGGTCTGAATGAGATAGTAGTCCAGGGGAAAGCTAAGCTTTCCTCATTAAAAAAAACAGGAGGGATGCAGGAAAAAAAATGGAGGGTACTTCCAAAAAAGGAAGAAGAGGTGTGCTGGAATATAGTGCTGGTGGCCACTCACTCCTAATTGCAAGAGCTGATTATGTGTCTTCAGTGACGCCTTGTGGGTAATTTCGACAGCCATAGTGGGTGCATTCACAAAATGGAAGAAAACTGAAAAATACAAATCAGCTTTAAAAAAGGGCTCACATGAATCATTTTCCAGCATACACCTGATTATGCCACAGGAAGAGAGGCAAAAGCATAAAATGATGGCCAAGAAGTATTTTAAGCTCAAGAATGCCAAATATTCTATTTTAAATTATTTGTACTTCAATTTTCCTGTTTTCCCAAAATTCAGTAAAGTGCACAAAAGAAACAAAGGTCCTAGGTAAATATGTTATATATGTTTATGTATGAGTATAACAGTATGTGTGTACGTGTGTGTGTAGAAAAATGAATGGGGTTGAATTCCATTTAAGAGTTGAGGAGAAATCCAAGACGGCGGAATAGAGAGGTCCAAGATGGCAGAATAGAGGAGGTCCTGTTTCTGGCTGCTCTGTGGAATTGACCAAGAAAACAGTCAGGCGGCGTCTCAACAAAGTCTCACCTAGATGGAATACAACATCTCAGAGCAAGCGACAGGGCCCCTATACAGTGGATTTTCATAGAAACCACCAGAGCTGCCACCACCTGCACAGAAATCAGAGCTTCATGTTCCAGTAAGACTCCTGACTCCTGACCCAAAGCTTGCAGTTCCAGCGCACACACAGCTCTCAAGCAGAGGAGCAGAATCACCTCATCAGCTGTGCTCCACTCCCATGCAGGTCACAGGCTGCAATCTAGCCATAGCACAAGGCCATCCCAGCTCCCCCCACCTCACCAGACACCCCTGTGCTACAAGCAGACTGACTGCATCTTGGAAAACCTTTCTCACCATTTTTTGTTGCGCGTGGCTATCAGCGCAGACCATTTGAACAGGTACCTGGTTTCCACCTTCCTCCCCTTCCCTCCACCCAGCACAAAACCACTCTCAGCTGAAAGGGCACCGCCCCCCCGGAGCAAGCGAAGGGCGAGAGGTCCCACAGTTGGGACCTGATAAGCAAAACAGGGGAGGGGTCTAAAAACCTGAAGCAAACTAGAGAGGCCAGGGTTGATCCGGGAAGCTCCAGGCAGGAGAGGGGGCTCAAGTCTTCTCACCCTGGTTACCTACACAATACGTAGGTCAGAGACTCCAGCTTAAAACAACTCCCCCTACTGGAAGAGAAGAGAAGCAGGAAGGAAATGGAATTCTAAGAGGTTTTTTTGTTGTTCCCTCCCGCCCCAATATTATCCTTTTTCTTTCTCTTCTACCCTTCTATCCTCTGGCTCTCACAACTTCAATATATGTGAAACCAAGAACTTTACATGAAATAGAATTTTGAGAACTGAGTCACCTGAATAAAAATTATGGAGAATTGCATAAGGCCTCCCCTTTTTTAAAATGTTTTTATTCTCTTTTTTCTTTCTTCTCTCTCTTTTCTCTTTCTTTCTTTCTTTCTTTCCCTTTTTCTCTTCTTCTCTTTCTTCTTCTTTCACCCTCCAAATTTTACTATTTTAACATCCTGTAATTTTCTAAATACATATGTGTGTTTGTTTTTTTGTACTCTACTGTCCTCCCATGTACTTGTCTACCCTAAATTACTTCCTCTCTATTCCCTGCTACTAACACTCTTCATTAGAGTTCTCCTTCAAATTTCCTAAGTTATATTAACCCCATACCCTCACATCTTTCCCCCTTACCATAGCATCCTATGCCCGACCCCCAGTTCACTGTCCACCACCAGAAACTGTACACCTTTTATAAAACTACTGATTATATTATTTTAAATAATAATTGAATCCAACATTTCTGGACATTGAGATTAACTATAAATGTCTTAATATCAATAATTTGTTCATAGGTGATATACTGTTGATATTAGGATCTGTTAACATTGTCCTTCCCCACAAAGGAGGGATCTTGGAACCATACAAGAGCAATACAAATCTATAGGGTAAAAACAATAAAACTCCAGTCCCACAGAGCTGAAAAGAAAGAAATGTGAGAAACATAAAGAGACAAGGGAAGAAAGTACCACAAACAATTCAAGACAACACATCATTAGAAGATGTGTTGAATGTGCAGAAAGAATGACAGGGAAAGATTTCAGGATATACATGATTAAATGCTTTGGGATCTCAAAGAAGACATTAGAAAACAAATACAGGCAGTGAAAGATCACTTTGAAAATGAGCTACATAAACAAATCCAAGAAACAAAAGATCACCTCAACAGGGAGATAGAGGTTATACAAAAAACAAAAACAAAACACACACACACACAGAAACCCTTGAAATGAAAGAAATAATAAACCAAATTAAAAAATCAAATGACAGCATCACCAACAGAGTAGACCACTTAGAAGATAGGACATCAGACAATGAAGATAAAGTATATCATCTTGAAAAGAATGTAGATAGCACAGTGAAAATGATAAGAAACCACGAGCAGAACATTCAAGAAATATGGGATAGCATAACAAGACCAAATTTAAGAGTTATTAGGAGAGAGGAAGGCATAGAGGTCCAAACCAAGGAGTGAGCAATCTTTTCAATGAAATAATATCAGAAAACTTTCCAGACATGAATAATGAAACAGAAATCCAAATCTAAGAAGCCTACAGGATTCCAAATGTGCAAAATCACAACAGACCTACACCAAGACACATTATAATGAAAATGCCCAACATGCAGAAAAAGGAGAGAATTTTAAAAGCCACAAGAGAAAGGAATCAGATTATATATAGGGGTAAATCAATTAGGATAATGGCAGATTTTTCAACACAGACCCTGAAAGCTAGAAGATCCTGGAACAACATATTTCAAGCTCTGAAAGATAATGGGTGCCAACCAAGAATCTTGTATCCAGCAAAATTAAGCTTCAAATTTGAAGATGAAATAAAAATCTTCCATGATAAACAAAACTTAAAAGAATTTATAGCTAGAAAACCAGCACTACAAAACATCCTTGGCAAAATAGTTCATGAAGAGGAAACAAAAAATAATGAAAACCAGCAAAGGAAATAGTACACTAAAGGAAAAAACTAATCAAAGAAGAAAACCAAATCAAGTTAAATAACAAAAATAAATAAATATGTCTGAAAATGCAAACCATTTTCAATAGAAACCCTAAACATTAATGGCTTAAATTCACCAATCAAAAGATATAGGCTAGCAGATTAAATTGAAAAAAAAAAAAGATTCAACAATATGTTGCCTATAGGAGACTCATCTGTTAGAAAAAGATATACACAGACTGAAGGTGAAAGGTTGGGAAAAATCATACCACTCACATGGACTATGGAAGCAAGCAGGGGTTTCTATACTCATATCAAATAAAGTAGACTTCAAGCCAAAGTTAATTAGAAAGGATAAGGATGGACATTACATACTGCTCAAGGGAACCATATACCAACAAAACATAACAATCATAAATATATATGCCCCAAACAATGGTGCAGCTAAGTTCATCAAACAAACTCTTCTCAAGTTCAAGAGTCAAATTGACCACAACACAATAATTATAAGTGACTTTAACACGCTTTTCCCACCACTGGATAGATCTTCCAAACAAAAGTTGAATAAAGAAACTATAGAGCTCAATAACACAATTAATAACTTAGACTTAAGTGACATATATAGAATATTTCAACCAGCATCAAGCAGATACACTTTCTTCTCAGCAGCACATGGATCCTTCTCTAAAATAGACCATATACTATGCCACAAAGCAACTCTTAGCAAATACAAAATAGTAGAGATACTATCATGTATTTTATCAGATCATAATGGGATGAAATTGGAAATCAACAGCAAAATAAAAAATAAAAATTTCTGCATCAAATGGAGACTGAACAATATGCTATTGAATGAACAATGGGTTACAGAAGACATCAAGGAGGAGAGTATAAAATTCTTAGAGGTAAATGAGAACACAAACACAACATATCGAAATCTTTGGGACACTATTAAAGCAGTACTAAGGAAAATTCATTGCATAGAGTTCATTCCTTAAAAGAAAAAAAAAAAGTCAACTAATAAATGACCTTAAATTACATCTCAAAGCCCTAGAAAAAGAAATCAGCAGCAAAAGCAGTAGAAGGTAAGAAATAATTAAAATTAGAGCAGAAATGAATGAAATCAAAACAAAAGAAATAATTTAAAAAAATTGACAAAACTAAAAGTTGGTTCTTTGAAAAAATAAATAAAATTGACAGACCCTTAACCATGCTAACGAAGAGAATGAGAGAGAGTACTCAAATTACTAGCAGATGATATGAAAAAGACAATATCACAACAGACACTACAGAAATACAGAGGATAATTAGAAATTATTTTGAAAACTTATACTCCAATAAAATAGAAGACATTGAAGGCATCAACAAATTTCTTCAGTCATATAATCTGCCCAGGTTGAGTCAGGATGAATACACAGCCAAGTTCTACAAGACCTTTAAGAAGGACTAATACCAATACTCTTCAATTTATTTCAGGAAATAGAAAAAGAGGGAGCACTTCCAAACTCATTCTATAAGGCCAATATCCCCGATTCCAAAACCAGACAAAGACATTTCAAAGAAAGAAAACTTCAGACCAATATGTCTAATGAACATAGATGCAAAAATTCTCAATAAAATTCTGGCAAATAAGATACAAAAACATATCAAAAAGATTGTGTACCATGATCAAATGGATTCATCCCAGGGATGCAAAGTTGGTTCAACATACGAAAATCAATAAATGTAATTCATCACGTCAATAGAATTAAAGATAAGAATCATTTGATCATCCTCGATAGATGCAGAAAAAGCATTTGACAAAATACAGCACCCCTTTATGTTCAAAACACTAGAAAAACTATGGATAACAGGAACATATCTCAACATTGTAAAGGCTATCTATGCTAAGCCTCAGGCCAACATCATTCTTTTTTTTTTTTTTTTAATTTTTTATTGTTGGCTGTTCAAAACATTACATAGTTCTTGATATATCATATTTCACACTTTGATTCAAGTGGGTTATGAGCTCCCATTTTTACCCCATATACAGATTGCAGAATCACATCAGTTACACATCCATTGATTTACATATTGCCATACTAGTGTCTGTTGTGTTCTGCTGCCTTTCCTATCCTCTACTATCCCCCCTCCCCTCCCCTCCCCTCCCCTCTTCTCTCTCTGCCCCCTCTACTGACATTCATTTGTCCCCCTTGTATTATTTTTCCCTTTCCCCTCACTTCCTCTTGTATGTACTTTTGTATAACTCTGAGGGTCTCCTTCCATTTCCATGCAATTTCCCTTCTCTCTCCCTTTCCCTCCCACCTCTCATCCCTGTTTAATGTTAATCTTCTTCTCATGCTATCATTCTTAATGGAGAAAAACTGAAGGCATGCCCTCTAAAATCTGGAACAAGACAGGGATGCCCTCTTTCACCACTTCTATTCAACATAGTTCTTGAAACACTGGCCAGAGCAATTAGACAGACAAAAGAAATTAAAAGGATATGTATAGGAAAAGAAGAAATTAAAGTAGCTCTATTTGCTGACGATATGATTCTATACCTAGAAGACCCAAAAAACTCCACCAGAAAAATTCTAGAACTAGTGCATGAATTCAGCAAAGTAGCAGGATATAAAATCAACACCCATAAATCAAAGGCATTTCTGTATATCAGTGACAAAGCCTCTGAGAAGGAAATGAGGAAAACTATCCCATTCACAATATCCTCAAAAAAATAAGATACTTGGGAATCAACTTAACAAAAAAGGTGAACAATCTATACAATGAAAACTACAGAACCCTAAAGAAAGAAAACAAACAAGACCTTAGAAGATGGAAGGATCTACCTTGCTCTTGGATAGGCAGAATTAATATTATCAAAATGACCATACTGCCAAAAGTACAATACAGATTTAATGCAATTCTAATCAAAATCCCAATGGCATTCCTCATAGAAATAGAAAAGGCAATCATGAAATTCATATGGAAAAATAAGAGACCAAGAATAGCTAAAGCAATCCTAAGCAGGAAGAGAGAAACAGGTGGTATTGCTATACCAGACCTTAAACTATACTACAGAGCAACAGTAACAAAAACAGCATGATATTGGCACCAAAACAGGCCGGTAGACCAATGGTACAGAATAGAGGACACAGAGACCAACCCACAAAATTACAATTATCTTATATTAGACAAAGGTGCCAAAAACATGCACTGGAGAAAAGATAGCATCTTCAACAAATGGTGCTGGGAAAACTGGAAATCCATATGTAACAAAATGAAATTAAACCCATATCTCTCACCATGAACAAAACTTAACTCAAAATGGATCAAGGAATTAAACCAGAGACTCTGCATCTAATAGAAGAAAAAGTAGGCCCTAATCTTTTTTAAAAAAAAAATATTTATTTTTTTAGGTGTAGATGAACACAACACAATGCCTTTATTTGTTTTTTTGTTTTTTTTTTTTTATGGTGCTGAGGATCGAACCCGGCTCTCACCTGTGTTAGGTGAGCGCTCTACCGCTGAGCCACAATCCCAGACCGGTCCTATTCTTCATCATGTGGGATTAGGCCCTAACTTCCTTAATAAGACTCCTATAACACAAAAATTAAAATCAGGAATCAATAAATGGGATGGAATCAAACTAAAACATTTTTTTTCTCAGCAAAAGAAACAATCTGTGAGGTGAACACAGAGCCTACATCCTGGGAGCAAATCTTTATCCCTCACACATCAGATAGAGCATTTATCTCTAGGATATATAAAGTACCCACCAAAATATAAACACCAAAATATAAATAACCCAATTAATAAAGTAGCCAAGGACCTGAACAGACACTTCTCATAAGAGGATATACAATCAGTCAACAAATATATGAAAAAATGCTCATCATCTCTAGCAATCAGAGAAATTCAAATCAAAACTACTCTAAGATATCATCTCACTCCAGTCAGAATGGCAGCTATTATGAAGACAAACAACAATAAGTGTTGGCAACGATGTGGAGAAAAAGGTACAGTCATACATTGCTGGTGGGACTGCAAATTGGTGCAGTCAATTTGGAAAGCAGTATGTGGATTCCTTGGAAATCTGGGAATGGAACCACCATTTGACCCAGCTATCCCTCTCCTTGTACTATGCCCAAAGGACTTAAAAACAGCACACTACAAGGACACAGCCACATTAATGTTTATAGCAGCACAATTCACAATAGCTAAACTGTGGAATCAACCTAGATGTCCTTCAGTGGATGAATGGATAAAAAAAATGTGACATATATACACAATGGAATTTTACTCAGCAATAAAAAAGAACAAAACCATGGCGTTTGCAGGTAAATGGATGGGGTTGGGGAAAATAATACTAAGTGAAGTCAGCCAATCCCAAAAAAACAAATTCTGAATGTTTTCTCTGATATAGGGGGTTGACTCATGTTGGGGTAGGGAGGAAGAGCATGGGAGGAATAGATGAATTCTAGGTAGGGAAGAGGGGTGGGAGGGAAGAGGAGGGGGCAGGGGATTAGCAAGGATGGTGGAATGTGATGGACATCATTATACAAAGTACATGTATGAAGACTTGAATTGGGTGTCAATATACTTTATATACAAACAGAGATAAAAAAATGTGGTATATATGTGTATTAAGAATTGTAATGCTAAAAAAAAAGAATAGAGTTATCTTAGATTAGGTAGAGGGAAGTGAAAGGAGGGGAAGGCAATGTGGGGATAAGAAAGATAGTAGAATGAAACAGACATTATTACTGTATGTATGTATGTGACTGTATGACCAAAATTATTCTAAAATATGCATACTCAGAAAAAAATGAGAAATTATATCCCATCTATGTATGACATATCAAAGTATATAAGTGCATTCTACTGTCATGTATAACTAATTAAAACAAATATAAAATTAATTTTAAAAATTAAAAAAAGAAGAGTTGAGGAGGTAAAGAACAGGGAGTAAATCTGCTGGATGTTCAGTGATCCACATGCAAAACAAACAACCAAAGTGGAAGCTTGCAGGAAAGTGGGTACAGAGAATGAGATGTTCGAGGTTCCCTTCCACATGGGGTTCAAGCTGACAGCACATGAATCTCAAAGGCAGAGAAACTTCACTGACTTCTGGGTTATAGAATTAGTTCTCTGGTCTTATTAAGTCAATTGCCTGTGCATTGAAAAATCCTAATATACCACAATATACATAAAGATTCTTAGGAATAAATCAACAGAAACCAGAACACTGGCTTGTTGCTCTGAACCAGGAAGCCAGTCTTGAAGAAGTGGTGATTTGCAAATTCCTGGTGTTAGTTGAGTATTGTTTCTAGAGGTAGCCGTTCCTCACTCCACTGTGGCCCAAGCATAAAATGATCAAAACCTTTTTAACTGGCTATTTCTTATACTTGATTACAATGATGTGAAAGTTATTTTTTATCAATATACCACAAAATTATTATCAGCTTATTATTATGAGTATTAGAGTCAAATTAATGCATAACAGTACTCATAATAGTTAAAGGATATCAAATGTTTATGACATACCTTGAGGATTCTCGCTTCTAGATTTCTGACAATGTCTTGGCAAATTCCAGAAACAAAATATTGGTACAATGCAAGGAGAGGCAGAACCTGCCAGGGGAAAAACACCCTGTTTCAAATATATTTCATCAAGTTAGTAACCTAGTAATCAAATTTATCCAAACATTTAGCCAGGCATGATGGTGCACACCTGTAATCCCAGCAATTTGGGAGAGTGAAACAGGAGAATGGCAAGTTGGAGACAGTCTCACCAGTTTGACAAGACCCTGTCTCAAATAAAAAATAAAACAAGCTGCGGATGTGACTCAGTGAGGTGCAACCCTGGGTTCAATCTCCAGGATCACAAAAATAAAAATTAGGATATGTGATTATAAAGTATTCATTGAGTTTCCACGCTAGCAAACTAAATCATTTGGCATAAGTAAAGAAATCTGGCTAGCAAACGCCTTATTAATTTCAGGGACTTACAGTTCCTTGTAGATACCATTTGGTATCCCAAAATGAGGCTTCATGTCTCTTTAAGCATGGAAAAATTAAAATCCAATTAATTATTTTCCTTGAAAAAACTAACATAAACGAAGCCTGTGGAAAATTTCTACCAAATGAGCAATCAAATAAGTGTAAAATTTAAAGCAAAAGAACTCACATTCATGTCCCCTAACTAGTTCTTACTTATTCATATCAGTGTCAGCCACTTTGTGTTTTCGATTAGTAATTTTTTCATTGGTAAAAACAAGTTTAAAACATGTCCATTACGTGTGAGGCACTATTGAGTGAGAACAAAATCTAACAAGTTCCAGCCTTTACATAGCATGTATTCTACTGATTAAAACCCAGCCTTCCTCCTCACATAATATTTTAAGTTTTCTAGAATCAAATCAAAAGCTCAATTGTTTTTGAGGTCTCATGGCTCTAAGTGAAGGCTAATAAACAATCAATATTTCCATTAACTCAACCACTATCCAACCAGAGACAAGACAGTTTTGCTCAGACATTGGAACGGCCCCTGGTCTCAGTTCAAATCTGAAGTTCTGTTCCTGCAGCTGTAGCCTGACCCTCCAAAGGAAGATGAAATAAGAATTGAGAACCCCATTGTTTAGCAAAGTTATTTCCTATGGTTCTGCAGCTCTGGGTCCCCTAGCAAATGTTATATTTGAAAGAAGTCTCCTTAGCCACTTGGCTGCTTCTGAAGAAGGTCAATAAGTAGAAACAGTTACTTTTTACAAGTTTAGCTGGGGAACCTCTAACAGTAGGTCAATTGGTGGCTGCTAACAGCAACAACTATTTTAAAAAATTTTTTAATATTTATTTTTTTAGTTATAGGTGGACACAATACCTTTATTTTATTTTTATATAGGATATGTTATTACAAAGTATTCATTGAGTTTCCATGCTAGCAAACCAAACCATTTGGCATAAGTAAAGAAATCTGGCTAGCAGTGTCTCACACATGCTAGGCAAGCACTCAACTCTGAGCTACAACCCCAGCCCACAGAAACAGCTTTTTAAAAAGGACAAGAACTTAAATGACTTCAAACATAATGCAATCTATTTTTCTACAATTATGCATTACAAACATAACATAGAACCTTTTCTACAATTAATGTAGCACAAAACATTAAGAGTTTGTGATTACCTTTGAGATTTAGGGTTTTTTTTTCTTTAGTGAGAAATAAAACACACAATTTTATTGCTGAAAGTTGCTCAATTATTCAGGGAAAAAAACATTCTCAATTTCTTAAGCTTTATAGAGGGAAAACAAGTCTCATTTCTCTTCCAATGCAGTGATATGTATTATATATGAATATGAGTAGGCAGCTAAAGGTTACCCAGGGAATAGGATCATTTTCTCAATCTAGAAATGAATCCCTTTACCAGGAAGAGGAGCACCATTTTATCATTATTTTTAATAGACATTTTCATCCCAAATCTGCCCAGTGTTAAAAGCATTGATAAATTGAAGAGGTGCTTTTAACACCTCTTCATTTTAATACCTGATTTTATAATTTAACAATACATTTCAGGGGCAATAAATATTTTTTAAAAGATGTTTATTTTTTAGGTATAGATGGACACAACACAATGCCTTTATTTTTATGTGGGGCTGAGAATCGAACCCGGGTCCCATCTGTGCTAGGCGAGCGCTCTACCGCTGAGCCACAATCCCAGCCCCAATAAATATTTTTAATATAAAGAGAGAGTTGAATTTAGAAGAACAATATGCCAAGAGAATAGAAAATAATACATGAAAAACAGTATGAAAGTTATGGAGTAAAGGAAAATAGTAAACGGAGAAGGAAAATATGTCAAGAAGCAAACATAGGGGGGAAAGAGAGACAAAAATAAGAGTATAAGAGGAAGAGAGAAAAGAGCTTAAAAAAAGAAAATAGATATGAGGATTAATAAAACACACCAAATTGTTTTTAAATGCAACCAACTTTATCTTATATACTGTGATTTCTTTCCCCAGGAAAGGAGAGCTATATTTGGACTTCGGGGTTTCCTAGGACATTAGGAATTTTCTACTTTTTATCTCATCGTTAGAGTGGATTGTTCTCTTTGATGTACCCTTGACAGAGAAAAGACACGAGACACAAGAAACGTATTTCAATATGGAAGTACACTCATAGTTTGGGTATTGATAAGAACTGAACAACTTAATGCTGTAAGTTACTAGCGCACTACACTCCTATGTTTGATGTTATCTACCAATGACACAGTCTAGTCAATTTCACCATGTCTTAAGAATAAAAGAAGTGAAGTAATAGAATAAAAACGGAAAAAATACAATGTAAATAATGATGTCAAAATACAATGTACAAAATACAATGCAAACAATGTTAAAGAAAGACTGTTAGTTAATATATTTTATTTGTAAGTATAGATAAGAATCCTAAATATAAAAGTGAAGTAAGAACTTTAGAACACTAGCGAAACTTGAAAAGTAGAAAGTAAGTGGGGAAATATGCCAAAGTGAATTAAAAGTTGTTGGTTTCACAAATTACTCACCATTAGATTTTGCTTAGCATAGTGCAGTTCACGTATGATGTAATACAAGCTGGCAACTACAGAGCAGATGTCAGCCCTGTGTCTATCGGAGAAGAGTTCAATGCCTGGGAGAAGCTGAGTGATTTCATACTGAGCATAACAACGTTCAGCTTTAGGATGTGGAAGTGTGGTTCGAAGCAAACCCTGAAAATGATATACAGTAAAATAAAAAGCTATAAATTGCACTTGCAATGATAAAACCAAAAAATAAGTACATGCTATCACTTCCTAAAGTGCTTAGCACATGTCTAACATACTATACTCCATAATAAACAGTAATTATATTATTATAATTATTAATATTACTGTAATATTAATTATTATTGCTTTTATCAGGCAAGATGGGCTTTTAAAATTCCATGGTAGTTGTATATTTATTATTTTCAAAGAAATTACCATTACGTAAAGTATTTAGTGAGAGTCAATTTGTGTTGGACTTTTCTAATAGTTTTTTTATAAACATTATTTCACTTAATGCTCATCTAATCCATTCTTAGAAGGAAGAATCACCATCTCAGAAGTTACATAATTGTGGTATAATCAATCACCTTATCTGAAGTCCCACAGCTAATGATTGCAGAAAAGAGATTCAAAGTCATGTCTGTATAACCAAAAAATCTATATCAAGATTATAAATTGAGAAAATAACAACTTTAAGTCTAAATTAAGGACAGGTAATTCCAAACTTTCAACTGCAATAAATATAAAGATGATCTGGTTAATGTGACACTATCTCTTGGTAACTTACATGATCAACATTGTACTAGATTCTGGGAAAACAAGATGAATACTTTTGTGGTTTAGATGTGAAGCGTCCCCCAAAAGCTCATCTGTGAAACATGCAAGAAGTTCAGAGAAGAAATGATTGGGTTACAAGAGCCTTAACCCAAATCAGTAAATTAACACTTGATGGGATTAAGTGAGTGGTGACTGAAGGCAGGTGGGGTGTGGCTGAAAGAAGTGGGGCATTGGAGAAGGGGTGTCTTTGGGGTAAGTATTTTGTATTTGTCGAGTGGAGTATCTCTCTGCTTCCTGATCACCATGTGAGTTGCTTCCCTCCATTACACTTTTAAGCCATTGATATCCTGCCTTACCATGAGATATGGAGCCTGCTGTCTACAGACTCTTAACTAAAATTATAAAATACAATGCTAGTTTATATACAAATTTTCCATTCACAGACATAATAGATTACATCATTATTTTTAAAACTTTGATATTTTATTGTTTATATGTACTAGAATATAAAGATATTAATCTCATTTGGTTTTCTGCAGTGATGAAGTGAATATTGTTGTAACTACAGATCTCTGAAACTGTGAGCCCCCAAATAAACTTCTCCTCCTCTACAATTGTGCTGGTCATGTCTTTTAGTCATAGCAGCAAATAAAGTTGACTAAAACAAATACATAAAACCCAATTTTACATTTAGAAGTATTTCTTTGATTATCTTAACTAATTCTTTTCTTGATGATGAATGCACTATAAATTTTTAAAATTTATATCGGGAAAGAATTTTAATCAGATTGCTTATTAAGATTATATGGGATCCTATTCTAAAATACTAGGTAGATGTTGAAATTTTTAATCTCACAAATTTGCTTTAAAAATCTTAAGAAGAATGAGCAGACTTTTAAAATTAATCCCACCAGCTGCTTTTTATTTTAGTTATAGCATTACTAATACAGCAATATTTAATGTCCAAGTTAAATGAAAAACTGAACATTTTTTAAAATCACATATTTGCTAAAACATAAGCAGCATTATCTTCAAAAACAAGGAATATCAGAAAGTAAAACTGAGATATAAGGAGTCTGGGTCAGATCATCATTATTCCCTTCCCACTCTTGCCTCCTTCCCTCTTCCCTTTGAAGCACAGGCAGAAGGTATTTGGAATATGAAAAAATTGCAAAGTCTGTCCTTATATTCAAAGGAGCTTTTCCCAAAGAACTTATCTATCCAGATTTCAGATGCTCTTAGCCTCCTCTGATACACATAACAAGGGTTATCTGTCCATCTGCCAAAGTAAACAGAAACTTTAGCAGACTGCAAAGGCCCCTGGCTGCATCCCTGAATCTCAGAATGTCTTGTATTTCAGATAAAAGCTCCTTTCTTCTTCAGTGAAGTCAAACCAAAATCCTGAGACACACAAGCACTCCTCTTCTAGTCTTCAACTTATTACTTGCTTTTTAGATGACATATTTTACATCATGCAACCCAACAAAACTTAATTTAAAGTTGAGGTAACTTAAGGCAACCATTTGAAGTCAAACAGACTGGCTTCATAGGGACCAACTAGTAACTTGATCTTACCAAAGGAGAAATGGGCTTGTGATATTTAATCACAGTTCATGCTATTTTCCTACCTGTGAGCTTTACGAAATTTAATAACAATAGCACTTCTTTTTTTTTTTCTAGAATAGTCATGCTATCGTAGAAAACACATATCAAGGGTTACCTGAAAGAGTAATGCAGAAAAAATGCAGCAGCTGATTCTCTTGTTAACGTTCAGGGTTATAATAAACCTAAGTGAGAATAAGAAAAACCAATTATTAGACAATTTTCCAAAATATTTTGATATAAATATATGTCTTTAGACATATATCTAGGACACAGAAAATAAAAGATAAACGTAAAAAAATATGAAGAAGAAAATGGAAAATTAGCCATAATCTTACCCCCTAAACATGATTTCTGGTAACAGTTTGGTTAGTTTCCTTCTAGATTTTTCTATACATGGCTATATAAAGGAAAACAAAAATACTTGCATATTAAGATTAAAATTATAAAATATAATGCTAGCTTTATATACAAATTTTCCATTCACAGACATAATAGATTACATCATTATTTTTTAAAACTTTGATATTTTATTATTTATATGTACTAGAATATAAAAATATTAATCTCATTTGGTTTTCTCCAGTGATGAAGTGAATATTGTTGTAACTACATTTTTGAGCATGTATCCTTCTAATTCCGCTGGATAAATCCTTCAGAGTGGAATTTGGGGGTAGAAAATGAAGTAAAAATTAAGATTTTTAATGAGTATAGTTAAATAACCATAATTAGTTATAACCATAATGAATATGGCTGTTAAACCCCAAATATTGCAAAACATATATTCTCACTAGCCATTTATTATAGAGCTGCTCACACTAAGTCTCTCTGCCAAAAATTAAGATAATTTTTCCATTTACTATTGTCCCTTTTGATGCCCCTAAGAACACTGTGAGTTTCCTTTACATGGGTCTTGAAATATGCATTTGCAGCTGTAAACCGTGTTGCCTGCTCCTGAATCTTACTTAGATAAAACCCATCAGCCTCATTATATTAATAACATTGTTCCTCTGACCTGGGCTTCTCTGTGTAGATATTTGACTGTGGTATTTTGCAGTGTAAAGAGTTCAGTTCACTCAGAGTCTGGGAGAAGAGCTCAAGGACCCCTGCCCTTCCCTGTGGACTCAGGTTTTTGGAAGTCAGACCTACAGCTGGGTAAACAGGAAACAGCTTTCTTTTTGGTTGAAATCACTGGGTGATAACTTCAGACACAGAGCTGAGGTGCCTCTGGCAAGAAAGCCAGAGCTGTTCATTTCCAAGTTGTGACCTTCCTCCCTTGGCTTTTCTAGTCCCAATCACCAACCTCTACTGTCATAAGTGATGTGTGTGTGTGTGTGTGTGTGTCTGTCTGTCTGTCTGTGTGTCTGTCTAAGGATAAATTCCTTTTCAGGAGCACAAAAAAAATCAAACTTGATTGAAGTTTAAAAGATCTTTCATGGGTAATGCCTTTAAAGTGGCAATTTCTTATTTCCCCTGCCTAAAGATACTACTCTTTTAAAAATATGAAAAAACTAACTTGGAGAAGTTATTGTTTCAGTTTGCTCTAAGGCTCAAAACAGAATGCAGGTTTTGGGCCACCACGCCCTCTAGGTGAGCTAAAGGAAAAACTGGAGAGGTATACTTCTACTGTTTCTTTAATTTTTACATTTCTCTCATTATCCAAATATTCAAGGTATTTGTGTGTGGTAACTATTCAGCATTATGATCAACATTCACATACATTACACATGACATCCTGAACAATGGGCCTCAATAAAATCCATGTCTTACGCTCTAGAACCTGTGAATGTGTCACTTTACGTGGCAGAAAAGACTCTGCAGATGTGATTGAATTAAGGACCTTGAGATGGCACAACCGTCCTGGATTTTATTCAGGTAGATCAGAGTCAGAGAAGGAGATGTAGGGGGTGGAAGTGGAGGTCCTAGAGAGCCAAAAAGCAAGAGGGTGACAGCAAAAGAGAAAGATGGAGGGCAGCTGGTCTTAAGGATAGATGGGGCTTTGGCTGTGGAATGCAGAAGAACCCCAAAGCTGGAAAAGGCCAGGAAACAGATTGTTCCCTGGAGCCTCCAGAGGAAGCACATCCCCACCGATGCCTTGATTTTAATACTTCTGAACTTCATAACTGTAAGATAATAAATTTGTGTACATGCTGGGGGTGTAGCTCAGCAGTAGCGCTAGCCCAGTTTGTGTGAAGCCCTGGGTTCCATCCCAGCACAGCAAAACAACAAAACCATTTTGTTTTAAGTCACTAAGTTTGTAGCAATTTGTCACAGCAGGAATAGGAAACTAATCCTACTGCATTATGGGCTAAACTGTATCCCCTCACAATTTGTGTATAGACATCTTAACCCCTCAGTAACCTCAGAATGTAATTGTACTTGGAGATAGGGTCTCCAAAAAGGTACTTGAGTTAAAAAGAGGTCATATGAATGGACCTTGACCTAATATGATTGGCATCTGCAGAAGAAAGAGATTAGAACACAGACCAGTACAGAGGAGAGGCCATAGGAGGACACGGTGAGAAAATGGCCCTTTACAAACGAAGGAAAGAGGCCTCAGAGGAAACCAATCAGCCAACATCTTGATCTCAGATGTCCAGACTCCAGAACTCTGAGATGATACATTTCTGGTGCTTATGCCCAGTCTGTGATACTTTGTTATGGAAAGCCAAGCACACTGTTAGCATGTGTCATGTAATTTTCACCATCACCATTTATAGATGAGGACATGAGGCTGAGAAAGAATGAGTGACATGCCAAGGGTACAGGGTTTCAATAATACTCTTGACCCTTCCCACATCAGCCAGCCTCCATCGTTATTCTTGCCTCCGTGCCAACTATTCCTTCTCTCACTTCTTCAACAGGTAGTCAATGAATGCCGGACACGTGGGATACCTCCGTGAATAAAGCAAAGACCTATCTATGCTGATGTGGTGCTCCTACTTTAGAGCTGGGAGGTGTGGGGGTGGAAGTGGAGGTCCTAGAGAGCTAAAAAGCCAAGAGTGTGAGAGCAAAAGAGAAAGATGGAGAAGATGGTCAAAACCAATAAACATCACCAATGAGTAATCCATATCACCCTGCATGGTGGGGATATAACTTTCCAAGAAGATAGCACTTGTGGCTATTGCACAAAGGGTAGCTAGGATGTGGGTCATTCCATCCTCATACTCACTGTGCTATCTTTGCGGATATGACTGCACCTTGAAGACACCCCCAAATGCCAACTTTTGATAGAAATTCCTCACTGTAGTCTTTGAAGGTCTGAGGTGAACAACTATTAGGGGCACTGGTGGAGGAGGGGACAAATTCTTTCCATGTATGTAGAACATCTGGTTTTCTGAATATATCATCAAGAGCTTGACACCAACACTTAAAAGCAGCCCTAGAACAAAAAAAGCATCAAGTGGTATGTTTTCCAAGACTGGTCTTCAAGCCCACCTTCCAAAAGGAAAAGTAAATAGGGTGAATAAAAATATTCAATGAAGACATTAGAAAATAAATCTATACCATCCATTGTTCATAACAGTTTCTCTCAAGTAGCATTTGATACTATAAAATGAAGCATGGTGCAACTAAAATTTATGGAAAACAATATTTTTTCCTAATTATTAAAATCTTTGACAAACAAAAGAAGTTAGCCCTTGACCTATTAACTCCTAAAAATCTACCTTTTCTTTTCTGCAAAGATGAGAAGATTTCCAAGTGTATGGAGTGCCTGAACTTTAAGACTTCTTTGATTGCTGGCATGGAGAACATCTGTATTTTTAATCAAGTAAAAGAACAAATGTCAGTTGCAAGAGAAATATTTCCTTTTTATTTGCAAGAATATTTTAAACTGCATTACTCCTTAACCATGTAGATTGCAGTAAGAAAGCTTCAAGTTAATAGTGCCTTCAAATGTCACACTATATTTATATACCCAGAGAGAGCAAACAATGTTTTATTTGAACACATAGGAACAGGAGATTGGGATGAAGTCAGACAGGGAGGGATGGTGAAAAGGGAGAAAGGCACAGATACATGGGAATGATGGGGATGACTGGAGCACAGTTTTCTTGAGAAGGTAAACTGGGAGCCTGAGGACAGAGGTCGGGTCTGATTCTGGAGGCCCCTGATTGCCAGGTGCTGAATTGTGGAGGCTGCCCTATAGCAACTGGGGAGGCCCAAAGAGTTTGCTTTGAGCAGAGATGTGACAAGATCACAGCAAAGCAGAATTTTTTCTTTTACCTAAATCCAGAAAATATATCTTCAGTATCATGCAAATTTGTTTGTTTGTTTTTTAATAAATGCGTGCTTTCAGGAAGCTAGGAGGCCAACCAACATGGAAGTGGTTCCTCATGAGGCAGTACTGTCTTGGAGGGCATTTTAGAAATTTAAGAAAGGATTTTGTTAGTTGTCACATTGGTGCATTTTCTGGTATTTTATAGGTGAGAACCAGAAATTCTGGATGGCCTGTAATACACAGAAACTTCCCCACAGTTAAAAAAAAAAAAAAGTGCAAAATATCTTTAAAATTAACTTGGTCTGATATCTAACCTCATTTTACACATAAAAGAGTATTTTTGCATGATTTTAAACATCCTAAATTTTCCAGAAATACAATCAATGTAGAACTTTGTTTTGTTCAGAATGTTATCAAGACTTATTTGCCATTTTAGAAAATCGTATTACCTAAGTTAATAATGCTAATAATTCTTAAGTCACCAATACAACACACCTGTGTCAGTTTATCCGTAGCTATCATATCATGGTGATTGCACATAGAGGACAGAAGCATCTGACCACCTCTTCACACCTTCTAATGCCTGAGCATTTATATGCTAACACACGAATTCTTTTATTATAAAGTGATTTTGTTTAATTTATCCTTTACTTTATGAGGCAGGAGGCAAGAAATAAAAATAGGTATAAAGGAGACTAATGGGGTAGAGAAAAGCAACTGTCACTTGAAACCTAAAAACCTTCAAGAGCACCACACCTATAATCACAACTACTCAGGAGGCTGAGGTAGAAGGATCACAAGTTAAGGAGAGCCTCAGCAACTTTACAAGACCCTGTCTCAAAATTAAAAATCTCGGAAGACACTCAGTAGTAGAGCACTTCTGGATTCAATCCCCAGTACCATTAAATAAATAAATAAAAGCAGCTCCGTGAATACCCTCGCCTTTACTCCTCCCCAAACCTATGTTCCTCAAAGCCTGAAATCTTGAAAAAAAAAAGAAGTCTTCAAGTCTTAAGAGTATTGCAAATCTAGATGATTAATGCCTACATACATTACTAGCTTACACAATATACTTTTCTTTAGACTAAATAAAGCTAAGAGAAAATATTGTTAGATACTTGGGAATATGGGCACATTCGACACATTATCTGCTGACTGGATGACATCAAACATACAGGTCCTAAAGAGAATCAGACCTCTGTGACCCACCCTGTGCTCCAGGAGTAAGAGAATAGAGCTCATCAGGCTAACGTTATCCCCATGCACTTCTCATGATCAATATTTCAAAGTTCACTTTAAAAGAAGTGTCCAACACTCTGACTTGAGCCCTGGTCATTTTCAGAGGGGATCTCATATGGTCTCATTACACCCTTGAGCATTAAACATTGAACTACGGTTATTCCCCCAAAGAACCAATTTATTTCCCCACCCAAAATTTCATCTGTCCAATCCCCTTTCACTCATGTTGTTGATATTCTGTCAACCTTGTATCAAAATACTACAGGTGTTATTAACTACAGGTATAATAGATGGTTAATAATCAGAATCAGGAAGAGTTTATTAAAATGGCTTTTTAAACAGATTTAAAAAGAAGAGCCCAAGACCCCAAATGCATGTCTTACTTTCCATACCTACACTCCTTCCTTTGAGAGTGTGTCCTGCTCTATTGATGCATGCCTGAATAAGCATTGCTCTCATGAATAAATCTTTGTTTCTTTTTTACACATCCTGAAATTCCTTTCTGCAGCCTAAGTCAAGAACCTGCAAGGGTGCAGTTGAGGTCCTCCTTCTCCTTTCTGGGAGACCACCTATAACCCCTAACTGGTGATGCTTAAAGCCCCATAAAGGTTTTGTTGTTGTTTTTTTGTTGTTTGTTTGATTGGGTTTGTTGTTGTTGTTGTTGTTGTTGTTGTTGTTGTTGTTAGAAATGTGTATGTAGGAAGAATGTGATAAATATAAATTTTACTTCAGTAAAATATAAGGGGAAAGAGAATTATAAAACATCAACTGATGTTTTGTCCAAAAAGGGCAAATTGGGTCTACAATATAGGTTGAGAATATATTATTGAATTTGTAGAAAAGCCAAAAAAGGAAAATAAACTCATCTGAGATCAAGAAAAAGCATATATAAGGGTCCCCTCCCCACAAGGTGTTCACAGTTCCTATTAAAGAGGGATGGGCAGAAGGGTGGCTTAGAATCTCACAAGGGTGACAACCAGGCTGGGAAAGTGGGTCACAAGAGGAGACTGAAAGTATCTTCTGTATTCAGACTGTTGTATCACAGCCTATGATAGTGTGATAAATCAAGATCTTTCACGCTACTTCCAAGGGTAACATTTCAGGACCAGATGCAACCTCACTATTAATTCAGAAGGCCATATAGAACATGCATACACAGTGGGTTAGCCTTACCAATACTTTGGTGATAAGAAGAAATTACCAATCCCAGCTGTGAATAGGGAAGTTTGCTTTTCTCCACTGAACTAAAAACTCTGAAGTGCTCCTGAGAAAGATTAGGAGGTGTTGACATGTGCATCTCTTCTGTTCCCAGACAAAATTCCACCTTCCCAGGCGTGAATTTTAAATTGTTGATTCCTGCTCTATCTCCTAAATTTGTGGAAACAAAATTTAAAATGGTGAAAGGAAGGAAATGGATGGGGAGGGAAAGGGTAGAGGAAACCGAAAGGGAAGAAAAGATTTTGCATACACATGGGAATTATTTGCAGTTTGAGGGTCACTTTTTCCCTAAACTTGGTATCCAGGATCATCTTTTAAAGACACCCCGGTGTGGGAGGATGGGCTCGATACCCTTGTTATTTCATAAAGAGCACTACAAAGGGCCAGTAAACCAGAAAGCTAATGTTGAGATCATGCTTTGGGGAATTGGGGGAAGTTACACAGTATGAGTTCGCCTTTTTTTAATAGCTTCAGACAGTAAGATGTTCATTTGCCCCTGGGGCAGAAACCTCTGGGATAGAGTCAACTCTTACACAGTTCTGGCCTAAGAAAGAAAAAAAAAAAAAAAATGGGGGAAAAAAAACTCTCTCTTCTTAAGATCAGAAAACACACAGGGAAAAGCAGAGAAAAAATATGCCAAGGAAATAGTCAAAGTAGCAGAGAGAGAAGCTAATATGGATTTTGAAGTCCACAGCCTGAGGACTAGGGATAAACTACTGAGAATATTTTAGTACCAGGTGAGATTCAGGGTGAATTAACAGAATCATTTTTAGGAATGAATTTCCTTTTTTACTCTATGCCTTAGCCATTGTTAATGTATAGAGTAACTGAAAAGAGGTAAAAAAAAAAAATCTGGAGGGCTAGTTGAACATAATGTGAGTCTGCAGACAATACCTCCAAAAATTTGGCATACTTTTATAAGGAATGCTCTTGGGAGATGAAGGGGTGGCCAAAAATATAACAAGCAAATCAGTAAAAATAAATAAATAGATAGATAGATAGATAGATAAAACTTTGTTCGTGGTTGTAAAAACAACTGACCAAATTTCTAAAAGGTAAGTTCAGTGGAAATTAGCATCTTATTTAAGGGGTGGTAAATTAAATCTATTTTAATTGCTTCAGAATATAATTACTGTGAGTTTATTCTCATTACTTGGATAAATTTGAGCAGCAAAGGGCATAAATATAGGTCAAAGTTTTAAAGTCTTAAAATAACCTAAGTATAGATAATTCAGGATTTTTTTCTCAGCCTAAATTTTACACTGTTCTTTGAGTTTACCGCTTACCCACTCAAAGCCCTGCCTTGATTGAATTCACAAATTGATAAATGTTGATAAGGAAGAAAATGAGTAAACGTAATATAACCAATAATAGTGAATATCTGGTTCTAAGCTAAAAGAACACTCTAAGATGAAAATTTATGGGATTAGTAAGAGGTCTTAATGGTGCTTATTTTAAAATGCACCCATTTCTTTGAAATGGGTAAAGTGGTACTTGGTAAAAGGTTCTAGTTAACTCAGTATGCCTTACCCATCCACTAATGGAAGCAGAACATGAGCACAGTCCTAGACCTGCAAAGGCAACTGTGAGGACAACAATGTACAGCATCAGACAATTAATGAATATTATTTCCACATGTTTTCCAGGGAGTTGGCTAGTTTCTCAGAAAGCATAAAAGCAGGTGAGTGAGAAATTGCCATAGTAGGAATGAAGTGTAGAAGGAAAGATGGTAAGATCCTTTAGACAAGAGGAGATGGGGAAAGGCAGCCAGGGGTGGATGTCAGTGGGGAAGGGGTCTGCAGGATGGTGGCCCTACACAAACAGATCCAGGAACATGAAACCACCAATTACCTTGTGTCTGTGCCAGAAATAATGAAAGCAACTTTCTGCTGTGTCGGATTGATCTGTTATGGTATTTGGATTTTTCCAGGGTCTCTCTAAAGCATCTCAAAGTGTCTGTCACATCCACGGGCACACAGATGATCTGTTTGGCTCTGTTATACTCTGGAAGGAAAAAGAAAGGGGACACTGGGGATGAAACGCGGCACAGAGCCAACTAGAAGCAAAGAAGGCTCTGATTTCTTGGTCCCAACCTGAAGCTGCTAAATTCAAAGTCCCCAGATCAGCAACATTCAGGTCATTTTTTTTTTCTTTTGGTATCTTTGAAAGTTCTTTTTTTAAAAAGAAACTTAGGAAAGTTCTGATTCTTATGAAATGCAAATAACTTTAGATCTTGTCAATTTCCTTATGAAGCCTCCTACTTTTTCTTTCGCTGATCATAAAAAATGAAATAATCTACTCCTTTTTTAGCAAACTTCTTCAAAGCAAAGGTACCTTGGGAAAGAGACTAAAGGAGGAAACAAAGAATCCTAGAGACAGGCAACTGCTCTCTGAAGGGAAGGGAAAGACAGATTCCTAAGACTTGAGGGTGCAAAGGAAAAGGTGCATGGGGGCGGTGGGTGGGTCCAGAACCAACCAGCTACCTTGAAAAGTTCCAGGAAGAGGAGATGGTGGGAGAGAGAGTTGCTGAGAGGTTTCTGGGGAGCGAGGGGGTGATCCTGGGAATTAGACTCCAGGTTTGCAGCATACACCAAGAAGCAGGAGAGAAAGGAATTGCCAGTTTCAGAATTAGAATAACAAAGAACACGTGGAAGGTGCCCAAATGGAAGGTCTCTTAGGCCAAAGAAAGAGGTCTGTTTTTCTGTTTTTCAAATTGTAAGCAATCACAAGATTGGATTTTTGTCTTTTTTCCTTAGAGAAAGCAGATTTAAAAATATCTGAGTTCAGGCTGCTGTAAACGCATTACCATAGACCACACGGTTTATGAACAACAGAAAATTGCTTTTCACAGATCTGGAGGCTGGAGGTCTTAGACTAAGGTGCCAACATAGCTGGGTTCTGGCAAAGGCTCTCTCCCTTGTTTGCAGCTGGTTTCCTTTTCACTGTGCCTCTTTCACATAGCAGAAAGGGGGCTAAAGGGAGCTCCCTTGCGATCTTTTATAAGGCCATTAATCCCCCATCTGTGAGGACTCCACCCTCATGAGCTAATCACCACCCAAGTCCCTGCCTCCTAACAACACATCACATTAGTTAGGATTTCAACATCTGAATTTTGAGGAGCCATAGATATTCAGCCCCCAGCAGGGAGCAACAGGAAAGGAGGAAGACTGGAAACTCTCACATGTTAATGAGACAATTACTTTCTCCAGCTTTAAACATTGCTTTAACACACATGTGAAGCATCTAGTATAGTGCCCGCCATGGAGTAAACACTCAATAGATAGAGGCTCACATTATGACTGCCAGTCACTTTTTTTTTTCTTTTTGGAACCAGGGATTGAACTCAGGGGCACTCCACCACTGAGCTACATCCCCAGCTCTATTTTGTATTTTATTTAGAGACAGAGTCTCACTGAGTTGCTTAATGCCTCACTTTTGCTGATGTTAGCTTTGTACTCGTGATCCTCCGGTCTCAGCTTCCCAAGGCACTGGGATTACATGTGTGAACCACCGCGCCCAGCATAGTCATATATTTTTAAAATATAGTCATGTGCCACATAATGACATTTTGATCATTGACGGCTCATGTATGTGATGATGGTCCCACAAGATTATATCATCTACTGACTCATAGCTATGTTAGTTTGTATAAGCACACTCTGGCATTCATATAACAATGAGGTTGTGCAGTGGCATATTTCTTCCTGCCATTGAGCGTGACTGCATATATTGAGCACTTTGAAGTACCAGACACCACGGCAGGCACTGAGGAAACACAGGCAGACACAATAGACATAGCCCCTGCTCTCACAAAGCTTACATTCTAGAATAAAACCTGGAAATATTATTTATAATAAAAATAGTCTGGAGAAAATTGTCCAGCTATCTCTGTATCAAATATCTGCCTATAACTCTTCTTCTTTTTTTTTTTCTAAACTATCTTTCCGTTTTTTCAAGCCCTAGCATATCTTTTCTCTTGAAGCCTAATTAGGGTTCTGTCAGGGGTGGTATAAAGCAAAGAGGAAGCATCAGAAGTTCAGAACTTCTTTCTGAAAACACCGATGGACAGAAAATTCAAGAAGCTATTCCAAAGGCAGTAGTAGTAGCACCTTCACAGTTTGAAACAGGTAAGGAGGACCAGCACAAGAAGGAAAAGGAAGGAATTATTATGTTTTTCATTGTACCAATGTAGAAACAAAAGTTGAAATGCCAATGATTCCTCAGGGCTGGGCCAACCAGGGTGGGAACCCAGGGAGTGGTCTGAAATTTGGGGCTGCTTTCTACACACTTGGTCACTTCCACGATCAAAGGCCTTAATAAAACACACCTGACAAAGAGTTGAAAATTTCAACAGACCTGAAGACTGAATGATCCTTTCAGAGAACTTAAATACTGATAAGGTCAAAACTCAAGAAAGAGACTCCAGGTGGAATGCAAAAACAGTTACAATAAAAGGCATATCCAGGTTTATCTACCCTGTGGAGCTTAACAAGCAGGAAAGTTACTCATCCATACAGGAATAATCTATAAAACGTGGTACTCTCACTTCTCCAAATCCTACGGAGACGATACCAAATTACACATGCATTATTAAATAGTTGAAGGGAGAATAGGATGCTGTTAAATAATGAGAACACCAAATGTTCCTAGCCACTGGGGCATTACAATATCTGCCGTGAAGAATTGAATGTATCAAGCATTACCACCAAATGCTGTTATGACAAAAGAAAATCTATGAGGTTCTAAAGCAGCGAGCTGGTGTGGAAATCATCATGAGTATAGGCAGTCTTTTAAAAGAATTGCATACACATCACGGTGACATACATAAGACCCAACACACTTATAAATATGTTAATGATCTGAGCTTAGTATATTGAGAAAAATTCAGCATCCCAATAATTTGCTAAATAAACTCAAAAGCACAGGCCAAAAGATGTTTCCAGTTACAGAGGTCCTAGAGTCTTATAAAGAGCTATAAGTTGGAAGCCAAGTTTTTAACTGTTCAATGTAAAATGTATAATTAGTATACAGGGTCATCTGAACATTACTATGCTATTACAATAAGTCAGAATAAAGTGCCTGCCCCATATGACCACTGAAATACATCAAATTACTTCTTGAATGCTATAAATTTAGAGAAGATTCTAACTGAAAGGAGCAATGACGAGTGGACTTGGTAGCTCAGAGGATCACTAGTGAGTGGAGCAATTAGACAGACCAGAATTCAAATCACAGACCCAGTTTATTTTTCTCAACTGCAAGGCGAGCAAAATAATACCTACCTCCCAAGACTGTAAAAATTATAGAATCTAAATATAGTTCCAGCTTGATACTATATTGCCCTTACAATATTTCACATTCTTCTCTCTTCAAATGTTTCTGCTCTAATCAGAACACACACAGGCTATACTTCATCCACAGTTGAGAATAACTCAAAGGATGACTGTATACTGACTGCACCTACCTTCCCTTCTGTCCCACCACCACACCCTGCCTGACCAAATGTAGCTCTAACAAGAAGCAAGCAAAGCTTTGCTGACACAGTGCATCCATCATCAGTTTAAAAAAAAAAAAAAAAAGCGCCCTGGTGCACAGGCTAGAATTTTGCTAGGTATATTTCTCTTATTCCTTTGCTGCTAGTCACCATTTTGATAACAACCATTTTGATGCATTTACTCACGTTAGTTGCAATCCTCTCCAGGATGGAAAGGATAAAAATAATTGTATATTTGAGGAAGGACCCAAAAAGCAGGGGAACTCCTGGGGTTTTACAGACAAAATCAAGACAAGGAGAACACAGCCAGCATCACACTCTATCATAAAAACTAGTCACACAGGACTGACCACAAGAAGTTGGTCCTCCCCTTGGTAATATGATTGATCACTGGCAGTAAAACCTACAGAGTTTATGGTCACCAACTGCACTCCATTCCATTCTACATAGCTCTCTGATCCTTCTCCCTTCCCTTCTATTTTCCTTAATGGCCAGTCTCCTTTTTTTAATATTCAAAACCTTCCACCTAACAACCTTGGCTATGTTCTCAAGCTCCTGCTTCATTAAGAAAATACCCAGTTTCCACGAGAATACCTTCAACCTCTACCCTTACTACCTACAAACCTTCTTGCATCAGGCTTATTCTCTCATCCTTCCTCTCTGCCCTCAGGGGAGCATCCCATCCTTCTGCTTGCATCCCATTTCCTTCCTTGCTTCTCCTCAGGGTCCTAGCTCTATCAAAAATCTTCCACTTTCTAAGCTCACCCTCTCTACTGGCTCTTTCCATTTAGTGTTTAAATAAGCTCCTTCTCTTCCATGAAAAATACAAAGCACAGCCTCCCGGACCCTCTGAGCTCTGCATTTTCTTCCAGCTCCTCTCCTCTCTCTTTGGTTCTCACTCTTACTGATGAAGACATTCAAACGGTCTCAGTGACCAAAACAATGATCCTTGCCCTCATACAGCTTACACGTTAACAGGAGAAACAGACTAGTGACCAATAAATACAACAAAAAATCCTTAATTATACAGAATGATGCTACGGGAGGGGAAAGAAGAGCACAAAGGGAATTGGCAGGAAGTAGGCAGGGTGAAGTTTCAATTAGAGTGGTCAAGTTGAGCCTTGTTGAAAAAGGAGATGAACACAAGGAGTGAAAGGAGAGAGGGGTTTATATATAATCAGACATCTGGGTGATGGGGAGAGCATTCAGGAAGGGGAAACAGCTCAAGCAAGGTGGGGGTGCCACAGCAAAAAGGCAAGTGACAATGACCACCCATTTGCCCAATACAATAAGACTGTCAGTCCCCATCTGACACAACCTCTCTGCCTGCTGACTGCTTCCTCCTCCTTAAAGCTCTCGCTTGCCTTAGCCTTGTCTCTATCACTCTCTTCTCCTTTATTTCTCCGTCCATGTCTCCACCTCTCTCACATACTGCTCTTCTTGTTTGCTCCCATGACTGGCATTGATTCTCTTCACGTATTCTCTGCCTCTTCATTCTGAGTACAGAGTCAGGACATGCTTCCCTACCCCTTTGAGTTGGAGTGTAGCCATGCAACTTTGGGTAATGAAATGTCAGCAGACATGACATGTGTCACTTTCTAGTAGCAGCTCTAAGAGCCAATGCATGATTTTTCTTGTCTGAAAAACAGAAACAATAAACCCATCTCATTAGTTGGCTATAAGCTAATATTCACAAAGCCTTTGTAAGTGTGCCTGATGTGCAGTGCATGACTGTGATTCTTTTATTGGGATGGTTATAATAAACAATAAGAGAATCCATGTAAAGCCCTTACCATCAAACACACATGTGGTTGGGTGAGGCTGTGCCCAGAAGCACTCACTACCGCCTCTCTGTGGAGCTCCCTGGGAGGGCAACGTCAGAGTTCTGTTTCCTGACTGGGAAGCAACTGTTCAGGCCATGTCAAGGTGGACATTGCCTCATCATGGGCAGCTCCCAGTTCTCAACCTCACTGAACACAGTAGCATGAGCCAGAGATAGTCTTGCCCTTGTGTAAAAGCTATGAGACTTGGGGCTATTTGTTAGGGCTCTCTAGCCCCAGCCTACTTTGATTGACAGCTTCCTAACTGTTGGTGTTGCTCAGGTCTACACTCAACCCACTCTGGGTGACCTCATCAAAGTCCCTGACTTCAACCACCATCAAGATATTGATGACTTAAATACAGATGTCCAACTCAACTCTCCTCCACAGGCCCCATCAGTATAACCAACCACATCCTGGAGAGCTCTGCTCAGTTATCATCCAGGCAAACGGGATGCTCCAAAGTCGCTTTTCTCTGCCTGCAGTTTCCCTATGTAAGCAAAGGCATCTTCAGTCTAGCCCCCAAGCCAGAGAGCAAGACAACTGGAACTCCTCCCTCCTGACCCATCCCCCATACCCAGTCAGTACAGGACACAGTCCTGGGGTCTCCCTCCCCCTTTCTTTCATTTCTATTCTCCTCTCTACTCTGTCCAATTCTAGGCCATTATAATGTCCACTTGAACACACAAGTTAAGCGTGGCCAATCTCCTACTTCCACATAGCCTTTCAGTTGATTTTCCACATTACTGCCAACCCTTTTAAAAATGGGAATATGAACATTTCACTTTCCTTCTTTAAATCCTTTTAACTTGTTCCCCTCAGCTCTCCAGACAAATCTGCATCTCTTTATCTGGCTCTCTAAGACACTTTATCTCCTAATTCCTGCCAACATTTCTAACCTCAGCTTTCTGCCTTTTTGCAGTCTCTCAAAAGCAGATACTAACTGTTTACTATTATTGCCATAGCAGCAGCAGGAATAATATCACAGAACTATCACTCTCTATATCACCTCTGGTTTATTTATGTGCTTTAATTCTTCTTCAATACACTCTAAACTCCTAGATAACACATACATTTCTGTATCTTTAGTACCTAGTACAGCACTTAACACATAGTAGATACTCAGGAAATATTTGCTAAACAACTGACTGGCTGGCTGGCTGATTCAATAAATGAATGAATGAATGAGTGAATGAATGACTACACATATTCACATGTACATCTATAAAATAAGAGGTAAAGTGAAAAAATCCTAACACTTCAAAGACTTACATTTTCTTCCAAAGCCAGAAACAGAAGACACATAAAAAATACAATACAAAGCAAGCATCTTCCATTTCACCTTACTCTGTAGATTCATTCCTACAAGTTGCACTGCCAAAAACATTCTGCAAGAGCTTATCAGCTAAGCACAAACAAGGCATCATGTTCCCAAATCTTCTGTGCTCTCGTTAAAAGACCAAGAACTGAACAGATTTAAGCCAGCAGAACAACCTATATTGACCATAGCAAAGGAAATTATGGAAGTCAAGACAGAACAAAGAAAACAGAAAAAGGTCAAATAGCAAGAGTTCCCCAGTGAGACAAAAACAGCAGAAAATGTGCAAAACAGCTTTTTTCCATCTCTTTTAGTCCCATCAATCTCCTTTTTCTTTTGTTTCTTTAGCTTACAAAAAAAGGTCAAACTTTTTAAAAAGTGCTTTAATTCCCCTGACGTTTATAGCAATATAAAATGGTAAATATCAAATGGATTTTTTTTTTCAAATAAACTAGCAAAAGAGATTCTTACAGATATCCTAATTACGGAATATCTGACATGGGGAAGAATGGCAAACCCTTATTTAAAGAAAACACAGATTCAAGCTAAAATTGATTCTAACCTGAATAGATCATCACTTGTAGGAAATTTGTACCGTCCCCTATATCTATTGTCTTACTGATTGAAGGATCAATCTTGAGCTGCTTTCCAATGAAATTTCGGCAGGTAATCTTTAAGAAGAAGGGAAAAAAATATGAATTAATCAAGTACTCATATTTAAAAATGTGGCTTAGTTGAAATGTTTATCTCATTTTTCACTTGTCAAAATAAAGAGACACAAAACAATGCTACAAAGAAAAGTTGATAGAATAGCATTCATTCATGAGAACTTCGGGGAGGAATGTGGCTGCATAATTTTTTCATATTTCTTTTGTACAGCACAGCTGGAAGCAGAATATTAGGCAAATTATGTGGAGCAATTAGAGTATGATTTTATGATATTTTATAAATTTACTAGTCTAAATATATCTCCTATTATGTAAGTTGAAATATATTTAAAATATCAGCTGCTATTCCAATAGCAGATTTTTCTAGTCTACTCATAATTAATGCAATTTTAACTTTCCAGATGAAAATTAACTTCCTCTGTATTGTTATTATTATTTTTTTTAGTTGTAGATGGACACATACCTTTATTTTATTTATTTATTTTATCTGGTGCTGAGGATTGAATCCGTGCCTCACACATGCTAAGCAAGTGCTCTACCACTGAGCCACAACCCTAGCCCCTCCTTCGTATTATTTTGACAATTTATTTTCTGACAGATATTTGAGTTCTCAAATTAAAAAAAAAAATCTGCAACATGTAATTTTTAGACAGAATGGAATTCTTTTAATGAATCTTGAATTTATTCTTCTATTTTTTCACTCCCATCCTGTCAGCTAACCTATCACTCAAAATACATCCCTCTTTGAACCCCAGTCTAATGTCCCTTGTGTGTATTTCCATAATGAGATGCAAACATTCCAGTAAGTGCAAATGACTTCCCACAGTCTAATAAGGACATGCTGGACCTGGTTCTCCCCACCTTTCCACCTTCATTAAACAGATCTTTATTGAACACTTATTATGTGCCAAACACTGTTCCAAGCTAAAGGGATCAGATAGAAAGAAACAAAATGAACAAAAATTCCTAGTCTTAAGAAACTTATTCTGGTGGGAGAAGAGAGGAAACAAACAAGAGAGTGAAACACATTATATAGCATTTTAAAGAGTTATAACTGCTATTGAGAGAAATGAAGAAAAACAGCATATAATTTTCAATAGAGGGGTAAGAAAAGGCCTCAAAAGAGAAGGGAACATTCAGCAAAGACTGGAAAACAGTGAGGGGGGAATCAACATGGAAATCTGGAGAGGGGCATTTCAAAGGGGTGAGAGCAAATGCAAAGACCCTGAGGCAGGCATGTCTTTAAGAGCAGTGCAGGGAAGTGATAGGAAATGAGTTACTACAAATCACAGAGGGAGAAATTATGTAAGACAGTTATATTAAGGCCATGGTAAAGATTTTCACTTACTCTGAGTCAGATAGTAAGCCGCCATAGAAGAGCAAGACAAAGTGTGACCTGCCTGACTTGGGTTTTTAAAAGGTTATTCTGTCTGCTGCATTCCTAGAGGTAGTGGTATAGGTAATGAGAAAGTCACTGCATTAACCCAAGCAAATATAACAATAAGCTGGGCATGAAGGCACATGCCTGTAATCCCAGTGGTTCTGAAGGCTTGAGGCAGGAGGATAGCAAGTTCAAAGCCAGTCTCAGCAATTTAGTGAGGCCCTAAGCAACCTATGAAGCCCTGTCTCAAAAACAAAAAGGGCTGAGGATGTGGCTCAGTTGTAAGCGCCCCTTGGTTTAATTCCATACATATGATAATAATTAGATCAGAGGAATAGTAGTAGAGATAGCAAATAGTCCTATTCTGACTGTATTTTGAGGGCAGAAGGTTTGAAAACCAATTTGCGGTGGGATGTGAAAGCAAGAGAGAAGTCAGGGAGTCTCCAAGGCATCTCACTGAGCATCTAGGATGGGCTATCACCAACTGGGGAGACTTGGCAGAACAGGTTTGTTTGAGATGTGCTAAATTTAAGAAGTGTATTAAACATCTAAGAGATGCTATTGATACTCAGGTAGTGTGATGGGTTGGGCGGGGGTACTTTTTTTACCATATTTTTTATTGGTGCATTATAGTTTTACATAATGGTGGGATTTGTTGTTACATATTCTTGCATGCATGCACTATAACAATATAATATGGCCAATATCACCCCCTGGCATTTCCCCTTTCCCTCCCTTCCTGCCTCCCTCTGGTTCCTTTCCTCTATTCTACTGATCTCCCTGATTTCATGAGACCCCTCCACACATACACTCACTTTTCCTTTTTCTTCTTTAGCTTCCACATATAAGAGAAAACATGACTGCTGACCTTCTACGTTTGGCTTATTTCACTTAACATAATGTTCTCAAGTTCTATCCATTTTCCTGAAAATGCCATAATCTGACAGTTTTTTTGTGAATCAAATAGTTAGAGCTAAACTATGAGAGGAAAGTAAGGGAGGCATCCTTTTTGTAACATATCTGCACCTCATCCCAGTTCTTTAATCAAATACCTAGGTGCTCTGTAAAGGGATTTGGCAGATTCTAAAATCCCTCATTAACTGGCTTTACATTAGGGAGATTATCCTTGGTGGGCCTGGCTTAATCCAATCAGCCCTTGACAAGCCAGCCATTACAAGGACTCCAAATAACAAACATGAATGGGGCCTATAGCTGTTCTCCCCTCACAGACTGTCTGTGAATAACAGCATCTGTCCATGCCTCCTGTTCATGCTCCTGATGGCCTGCTCTATGGATTTTGGACCTGCTTAGCCAATCCCTACAATCATATAAGCCAATCCCATATAATAAATCCAGAGAGACATATACTAGTTCTGATTTACTAGTTCTGCTTCTGTGGTTGAAACTTTTTGATAAAGGCACTTAATACATATCATTATAAATTCAGAAGAAAGGTCTGGAGTTGCAATGTAATTTCAATAGTTATCATCATAAAAATGTACTTAAAGCCACAGGTGGAACTAACTTCCTGAGAGAGAGTGTGTGGATAGAGAAGACAAGAGGTCAGAGAACAGAGTCTTGGGCACATTACATTAAGACATAGAGAAGAAGAGGAAGCAGTAACAAAGCAGACCTACAAGGGGCAACCCTTCTTTTGGCCCTGTCTATTATCTGCTCCATCCCAGCTAGCAAGTCTCCTTCCGTCCCATCTCAGGGCCTTGTTCTTCCCTGGGGCTGCAAGGATCCTTCTCTAGATCTTTGCATGGCTGGCTCCTTCCCATTAAATGTCACCATGTGGAAGGCATCTTATTGATCACCCTTGCTTCAGTTTCCACCCCTAACCCCAGCCAATCTCTATCCCATTGACCTATGTTATTTTCTTCAGAGAACTTAGAATGATCATAGATCTGCTTAGCTGCCTGCATGTTATTATCGGGCCCCATCCCTACCCCTCGGAGATTAAACTCCATGAAGCAGGAACTCAGACTGTATTCTCCCCCCATAGAATATGCAAAAGGCAAGGCTCCCACTGGGCCAGAAGGAAACTGTGAGGAGCAGAAAATGGAGTCCTTGCTGGGGGAAGGCCACAGCCCAAGCCCACAGACAGCTGTGGACATGGAGGACAAGGTTCCAGTCCCACATATACCATGGACTCTGAGCAGGACACACACTGTACACCTGTATGCACTGGTTCTGATTAGGTAGTCAATACCTATTTGTTAAATTTAGTTAAACAATCAACTTATCTCTTTCCTCCATCTGATTCCAACTGTACCATGATTTCCACTGGCCTTGGGTATTTTTTGCATTTACTCATTCCTCCATTAAAAAAATACATATATACTAAAAATTACGTTTTATGATTATATTGGTTTAAGTAGAAAAATACTAACAGTAGATAATTAAAACATTTTCTTTGACCTTAGTGTTACTTTTTTCTTATTTTTAAAGAAATCAAAAAAAGAATTTTTAGTAGGCCCCTAAAAATATCTTGGGCTCTAGACACTGTCCCATTGTGCCTAACAAATAGGTCAGCCCTGACCGGAATATAAGCTTCTCATGAACAAGAACTTAATTTCTGTTTACCTGGAAAATACTGATACCTGGCAGATTTTCAATAACATTTGTTGATTTGAATAATAAATGCCTAAGTGAAAATAAAATTTATCTGATTCCTAAATCTATCTTTTATGTAAGTACTAATTTTAAAAATCACAACTGTAGGAATAATAGGGCAGAACTTACCTTCTCTCCATACTCGGCCTCATACCTTGCACAAGCTTGCTGGGTAATATCTGGGCCCTTGAACTTCTGTATTCTCAGAAGCAATTGGCGCTGTGCATATACCAGAAGTGGTGTCACCTGCTCTGTGTACCTCTCACTAGACAGAAGTAAAGAATACATTAAAAAGCAAACGTTAGTTAAAAAGACTTTTACTCTAATGCACTGTTTTTTTTTTTTATTGCCCATATAGTAGTCGTACGTACTGTGAAATTATGTTGAATTGAATGGCAAGTGATACTAGTGTTTCCCATTTTTCCACTTGATATAAAACTTCCAGGGATTTTAATACAAAGTCATGGATCCATTTCAAATCAACCACATTTACATCATCCAAAGGATGCTCAAAAGAAAGGCTAGAACCACCATTATCATGTTTAATATTCCCATAACAGCTTGGAACAATGAACTCTCCTTTGTCTTCAATGAACTGCAAGTAGAAAATCATAATAATAATAAAGAAAAAATAAAAAGGGCTAAGGATGTAGCTCAGTGATTGAATACTCCCAAGTTTCAATCCCCACTAACAGGAAAAAAAATAATAAACTGCAAGTAACATATTGGAAAAAAAATGTGTCATTTCATATTTTACTACATTTTTCTGAGAAATGAAATTGATAATATAACATGAAAAAGAACTGAATAGAAAATTTTAAATGTTTCTTTTATGCAAATAAAAGCTTGATAATTTGAATTGGTAGTAATGTCCAATATGCTGTAATATGAAAAATGTGCTATATTTGTGTTGTTCAATATAGTTCCAATATAGCCACTAGACCCGTGTCTACTGAACTACTGAAATATGATTTTTTTGTTTTACTTGATTTTAAATATTTCCAACTTAAATTTAAATAGTATCGCTAATGTTTCCTATGTTAGACAACATAGTTTGAGGTCTGTACTTCTTCGTATACAGTCAGCATCCACTTAAGTAAGGATATTAAACCAATAGGGTAAAGCTTCAGGAAAATTAAGTTTTAATAATAAATAATAAGGTAATAATGAACAATAAAGTTTTGTGCATTAACTTGCAAAATGTTATATATAATTCTTTGATGTAAAGGTCAAACCTATAAAAAAGTAAATCTTCTAGAAGGCACTCTTTTTGTCTGAAATAAGGTGTTACTATTTTAACTACAATATTATGTTCATTTCCCATGAGTCCCTGATGTATTTGTGCATTTCTCTGAAAACTCTTTAGGCAAAGAAAGCAAAGCTTCTTAAATCAGGTTAAGAGCCAGGAAATAACTCCAAATGGTTGAATAAATTAAGTCCAAGTATTCCTATCCCAGTGACACCGTTAAGAGGAACCCAGGCACAGGAGAGGAAAAGTAGCAAAAAAACAATAATAGTAAAACTCTTATACAAGTTTCATTAGATGTATTCTTAGATATCTGAAATTTTGGATGATATTATAAATGGCATTATTTTAAAAATTTTATTTTCAAATTGTTTTCTGCTAGTATACAGAAGTACATTTATTTTTGTATATTGAACTTATATCCTACTATGTTATTTATTAGTTCTAATAGTTACTTTGTAGAGTCCTGGGAAGTTAGAGTTCTCTATGTTAAAAAAATACATATCATATACACAAATAAAGTATTTTTATTTATTTATTTCTGATCTATGTTTCTTTTGTTTATTTAGTTTGTCTTATTGCACTGGCCAGGATCTCTAACATGATGTTTGATAAAAGTGAAATAAGCAGACATCCTTGCTCTGTTCAAAATCTTAGGGAGAAACGTGGAATATCTCACTATTAACCATGATGTTATCTGTAGATACTCTTTATCAGGTGGCAAAAGATATTTTCTATTCCTAGTTTTCTGAGAATTTTTTAAATTTTTTTTATTAATGCATACTGAGCTTTCTAAATGCTTTGACTGTATTTATTTCAATAGTCATATTATTTTTTCCTTTATCTTGCTAAAATATGGTAAATTACTTTGATTTATTTTTAAATATTAACTTTACATTTCCAGAATACACCCTACTTTATCATCATTTGCATATTTTGATATTTATATATATTATATCATTATTTGCATACTTCATATATTATGGGGAATGGTCTGCTAACATTTAATTAAGGAGTTTTTGCCTGTTCATGAGGAATATTAATTCATATTTTTCTTGTTGATGTATCTGTCAAGGTTAAGCTGGCTTTATATTGAATAAAATCTGGTGTAAGATTTATTTTTTCTTCCATGTATTTTGGTTGAAATTTCTCCAGGAAAATATCCTGAGTCTGGAGTTTTCCTTATGTGAAGGTTTCTGATTTTGAATTTAATTTCTTGTTAATATATTTAGGTAGTTCATATTTTTTATTTCTTCTTGTGCAAGATTTGTTAAGTTGTGCTCTCCAATAAATGTGTCCATTTCATCTAACTTGTCAACTTCATTAGTAAAAATTAATCTAATATTCCTTTTTATTTTAATATCCATAGTGTCTATCATTATATTCCTCTTTTATTACTGATAGCAATAATTTATGCTTTCTCATTTTTGTTCTTGGGAGTATTCCACCTTTAATAATCTTTTCAAATGATTTATTTTGACCTTATTAATTATCTCCAAGTTTCTTTTTGTTTTGCTTTATATCTAATTGCTTTCTGTTCTTATCATTTTCTTCATTTCTTCTTATGTCCTTTCTTCTTTTTACTTACTTGGGAGTTAATTTGCTTTTCTTTTTCTGGCTCCTATAAATGGGCACTTAGATAGCTGGGGTTATTGCTTCGTTATTTCTATAAAGCTATAAAGGCACTGCCTTATTTGAATCCCACAAACTTTGATATACTATCATCAGTTTAAAATATTTTCTAATTTCCCTTGGTTTGTTTCCCCCTTTGGGTTATTTAGAAGTGCAGTATTTAATTTCCTAATATTTGGAGATTTTTCTTCCTATATGTGTGGCAATCTACTTATAATTTAATTCTGTGGTGGTCAACAAAGATTTCGGTCTTTTAGCTTTTATTAGGACTTATTATTTTGGGCTCTGCATAATGATCCAATTTGATGAATACACAAAGACACTGAGCTATTTCCATTCTATATGGATATATTGCACTTCAATTATGACCTTATCCAGAATCAGTGTCATAAGACTGCCTTCTGTTCAACCACAAGTCTCAGGGTCACTTGCTCTTCTAACTCAGCTATAAAATCAGGTGTTCATTACACCTTCAGGGTGGAAAACTCACTAAACAACTCATAGAACTCACTTGAAGCACTACACTATGATTACAGCTTTATTATAAAGCATACAACTCAGGAACAGTGACATGAGAAGATATACAGGACGAGATCTGGGAGGGTCTGAGATGCAGAGCTTCCAAGCACTCTCACCACAGAATCAGGCCATGCTATCTTGCTGACGCATCAATGTGTTCAACTACCAGGAAGCTCTTCAAGCTCTGGGTGTCCAGAATGTATTTTCAATTTCTATTATTAGAAGAATTTCCAGAGAGCAGAACATATAGGTTTTTGGAGAATACTGTGCAACTCTTCATGTAAATGTATATTTTGTCTGACTGAGGAACATTACTCTTACTTAGCCCTGTAAAACAAAACCTGTCGATAAAATTCAAACAAAGGTAAGGGCTGTGGAATTAACAACCAAGTTGTTATAACTGAACCGGCTTCACGTGAACTGGTTGCATCTTTTTTATCTGATTCTGTTAAAAGAATAGACATTGTATCTGACAGGAAAATGTCTCCCGTACCTAGTATTGTAAATTAAAAGGCATGGAAATCCACCCTTCTAAGGAATATCAACTGGGCATTCTAAATGGGAACAAGTAAAACTTCCCAAGTCTACACAGTGGACAGCAGGATCTGGTTTGGACAAACTCTCTGGTGTATACTATGTGGACTAGGGCTTATGGCAAAAGCCTATGATCACTTCCCAGCCACAACTGCTGGGACTTTTCACCACAGAATTTGCTTTCAAGGAGCAGTTACTACCTTGCTGTCTCTTGAAACCTGAAACACCCATGACGTCTTTTATGATGTCAAAAATAACACTCAAATTTGGACAGCAGTGCCCCAAAGAGCTCCATAATAAGACAGAAATACCTGGAAAAGGCAGGAGGAGACACTCATAAACAGGGAGCTTCTTTTCCCTTAGGACTAACCCTGGAACTGGGTTAGCAATGATTGGATTCTATCTTCACTTGAACAGTGCCCTACAAATGGCTCTTGACTGACCAACAAAGAGCTGCTTGGTGTGTAGATGGTAGTTTTAAGGTGAACAGACAATATCCATTGGGAAGGATGTCCCTCTAATGCTCAGTAGGCAGACCTGCATGTTGAACACCTGAATAGTGGTAAATTCCCCTGAGTGTGAGTTCTCACTGACTCATAGGCAGTGACCAAATGAGTTTGCTTTTTCCTATATTCTCAGACCTATTTTAAGAAAAACAACAAAAATTAGGATTTCTGATAGGCTGTGAAAATATTTCACACCAAAGAAAATGTAAAACCAAGACAAATTCAAAATTGGAGGTACTCCAACAAAACTAGGCATCACAATATATCTAGCCTTTACCATAGCAATCTGAGATTATTACCAAATCAAGATTAAAATTGCCAAGTCTTTTTTTTAAAAAAGAGAGAGGGGGGGAGAGAGAGAGAGAATTTTTTTTAATATTTATTTTTTAGGTTTTTTTCTTTTTCTTTTTTTATTTTTTTTTTAATTTTTATTGTTGGTTGTTCAATACATTACATAGTTCTTGATATGCCATATTTCACACTTTGATTCAAGTGGGTTATGAACTCCCATTTTTACCCCGTATACAGATTTCAGAATCACATCAGTTACACATCCATTGATTTACATATTGCCATACTAGTGTCTGTTGTATTCTGCTGCCTTTCCTATTTTAGGTTTTTTTTCAGTGGACACAACATCTTTGTTTGTATGTAGTGCTGAGGATCGAACCCGGGCCGCACACATGCCAGGTGAGTGTGCTACCACTTGAGCCACATCCCCAACCCCTAAAATTGCCAAGTCTTACCTTTGAATTTCCTGGTATTAAGACCAATTTTAGATTATTTTTTTGAAATGTTAAAGAAAATCTATAAAATTATTTCAGCAAATAGAATTTTATTCGGTGCATACATATTTATGATGGGCATGTTTAAAATCCTTGCTTTTAGCTTTTTTGAAATATGTAGTATTTGAGTGTTGCCTATAGTCACCTTTCTATGCAATACAAGTATTATTGCACAGATATTATTTCTCCTAACTTTTAGTACCCCATTGACCTTATCTGCTTCTTTTCCCTCCTTTCCCAAGCTGGGGAAACCATCATTCTACACTCAACTTCTATGAGATCAACTTTCTAGATTCCACATGTGAGTGAGAATGTATGGCTTCTGATCTTCTGTGCCTAGATTATTTCACTTAACATAATGTGCTTCATTCAGTTCTATCAATGTTGTCACAAATGACTGAAATTTCATCTTTTTATGGCTGAATCCATTGTATATATATACCACATTTCCTTTCTCCATTTATCAGCTGGTGAACACCTAGGTTTTTTCCATTTCTTGGCTATTATAAATAGTGCTACAATATTGAAAATACTTCCAACCTAAAAATGCTGAACAAATTCATCCAAAGTTTCAAGTCCATATCAGTAGATATTTTCTCAAAAGTAATGTATTGTGCTATATTCTCTAATATCATATGGTCAACCCTATTATCTTAATGCTCTTCATTGGCAAGAGAAATTAAAGAAGCTGGGATCAAGTTCAATGTGTTGCTATTTACTTTGAATTCTAAGTTGTGCTTGCATCCTAAAAATTAAAATGAGCTGCAGTATGAATGAGAATATAAATTATGTTGATGTTACCATATACTAAAAATAAAATACTAAAAATGAGAGAATGAAGAGACTTTGCTAGTTGAAAATATAAGTTGGTTGCAATGATGCATGCTTATAATTCTAGTTACACAGAAGGTTGAGGGAAAAGCATCCTAAGTTCAGGGCCAGCCTGAGTAACATAAGGAAACCCTGTTTCAAAATAAAGTAAAAAGGGATGGGGATGTCATTCAGTAATAGAGTGCTTGCCTATTGTGTGGGAGGCCCTGGGTTTGAGCCCTGGTATTGAAAAAAAAGAAAAAAAAAATGAAAAGAAAAACGGGGAAAAATAGAGATCAGTAATGGTATATTTTAACCTTTTGTTAAAACTCCAATTGTAATTAACTTTTGAATAGTGCTACAATAAACATGGGAGTGCAGATGTCTCTTTGATACACTGATTTTATTTCCTTTGGATATATATATAGTAGTGAAATTGCTGGATCACATGGTGATTACATGGTGGTTAATTCTTGAGGTACCTCCAAACTTTTTATATACTATTGAGTTGTTTGAGTTTCATATAATTCTTATCAGACACACAGTTTGCAAATATTTTCTCCCACTTCATAGGTTCTTTTAACTCTGCTTTTTATTTCCTTTGCTGTGCGAAGCTTTTTGGTTTGATAGAATCCCATTTCTCTATTTTTGTTTTTGTTTCTTATACTTTTAAGGGGTCTTATAAAAAATATGCTTGCCTATTCCAGTGTCACCTTTTCCCTACATTTTATTCTACATTTTCACATTTGCTGTTTTCATAGTTTATCTTTTTCCATACTTTTATTTTCAATCTGTTTCTTACTATTCAGAGTACTTCACCTATAGACAAGAACATATTTCTTTCTTTTTTATCTTGTCAGATAATCTCTGCCTTTTAATTGGGGTGTTTAGCCACTTTGTATTTAATATAGTTATTGATAGTATTGAATTAGTTTTAATATTTGCTATTTGTTTTCCATTTGTTGCATGTGTTTTTGATTTCTTGGCTCCTTCTTTCCTTCTTTCTTTCTTTTTAATATTTATTTCTTTTAGTTGTACATAATGCCTTTATTTTTATTTATTTATTTTTATGTGGTACTGAGAATCGAACCCAGGGCCTCCCACGTGCTAGGCAAGCACTCTATTGCTGAGCCACAACCCCAGCCCTCCTTCTTTCTTTTAAGTTCATTAACTATTACTTAGTCTTGCCTTTTACTTTATGGACTTTTTACCTATATCTCTTCTGGGTAGTTACTCTGAAGATCATTGCATGTATCCTTAACTGATCACATTTTGCTTAATATCATACCACTTTATATGAAGTATGCAAAATTTAAATATTAATTTTATTTACCCTCTCTGTCTTTTATGCTATTGTTGTTATATATTTTGCTCCAGAAACATCATAAACCTCACAGCTCAATGTGTTTATATACTTACTAATTCTCAATACATTTTGGTTATCTTTTATATTTGCATTGTTTCTATTTTATTTCTGTAATTTAAAACACAGTGTGCTAGACTCTTTAAAACTGCAAATTCTAGTGGACCTGGAAAAACAAAATAGGAACAGGTAAAGCAGTGGAAAAGGTCAACTAATGACCAATGTTATCTCTCATGGAATCCATTTCCTTTCTATCTGTCAAAAGATTTATATATTGATTAAATACATTAAGATTAGTTTATGTAGGAGCTAGAGCTCAGTTAATGTTACTTTCCCTTCCCTCCAAACAAACAGAATTTTTAAGCTAAAATATTTTTCATTGATATTAATTCAAGTTATTGTGAGCAAAATAATACTGAGAAGCAATGAAATACAGACAAATCAATAGGAACTCAAGAAAAATGTCAATTTGGATTATACAAAACTGCATGGCAAAAGATATTTTAAATTGAAAATACAATTTTAAAAAATTTCCCAAATGCTCTTACCTTAACAGAATCGATATTTTGTAGATGTATTAACATGTCAATAAGTAATTCTGCTCCCAAATAGAATGGTAAAACCGAGATACAGAGGAAAGCATCCTGGCTAACAGGAAATGTTTTATAAAGATCTACTGCCTGTTTAAGAAGTATTTGCAGCTCCTGAGTAAAGTTCCAAAAGGCCCGACAGCAGTTCTGAAGCAGAGTCCAATAGCCACCACGATGAGCAAGAACCTAAGACAAACACAATGTCCAAAAGACTAAGTTTCAAAAGTTATAGTCCTCTGAAAAACTTTACCTTTCTACAAATCTTACATGTCAAAAATAACTAAGTGCATTTGTTATGTGCTTCTCATATATGCTAGATACTGTGATAAGATATTTATATGCATTACCTGGTTTAGTTCTCACAATTCCTAAAATAGGTTTACACTAGTACTCTACACAATGAGGAAATAGAAGCATGGGGTTTACTTGCCTAGTCACAAATCTACTAAGTGTGGAAGGAGGAGATGCACGGGAATGGACTGAATCCAAAAATCCCATTGTTCTAGGTTCTGGGTATAAAGAAGTAGAGCAAGGGCAACTGGATCTCCCCTTATGTTTCCTAAACTTATTAGAGAAGACCAACTAGAAAAATAGGCAAAAATATTATTTCAGGGAATAATATGCTTTATAAAGAGAAGTAGGTAGGGACCTGATAAGATGCAAGAGGACATGTTACTTGAGACAAGGTGATCAGGAAAGAGGTTCTCTATGAGGTTCTCTATGAGAAGGGACCTGAATGGTGAGTTGAACAAGTCACAAGTCACATGAAGGTATACTGGTAGGGCTTTTATTGGTAGGAGGAGAGTATTTGAGGCTCCGGGAACAGCAAGCACCAAGGATGGAGGGTGAAAATAAGAACTAGAGATAAAAAAAGTTTAATGTCATTGTTCAGGACCATGAAGGCAGGAGTATGCTAAATAAGAGCAGAAATAAGAAGAATTGAGTTATACAAGGTGAGCAGGGCTTGGCTCTTTGAAGGCCCTGAAGTTGGTGGAAAGGAAGATAAAATGTGATGCTCATGGTCAAAGGGAAATGATTTAGGTTTACTTTGCATTTTGTAAAATCACTCTCCACTCCGTAGAGAATATGGAAACTTCAGTGTTCTTTCCTTGACTAGACTGGAAAGAGTCCCTTCACCTCTTGGAAGGTTTGAAGCATATACTCTTCACGCTATGATGAAAAGCAAGCTGTTTTTTTATAACTAGTAATTCCGATCCTGAGTTTAACAATTTATCACACAATATTTAAAAGAAAGAAAAGAGAAGACACAAGGGAACAGAAGAAGGAGGTTGGGGTAGGGGCAAGACTTTCTGTAGCCTAGAAAGACCTTCCTTTGTTCTAGAGAAAAGAAAGAGGGCTATGGTACTCCCCAGGAGTCATCAAGACCCCAGAGAGAAGCCTATGGCATCACAAGAGGATCTCAGGTCCCACCTGTGCATGAAACCAGTGGAGAGGTGTATACACAGCCCCAGGAACTTCATGAAGGCCACCTAGGCTGTGGGTGGATGGGCAACACATGACTAAAGGAACATACTTTCTCTTCCTGACAATTTGACAGTGCGTAAGACTTCAGTGCCTTAGCAGGCAAACCTCAAAAGTTGCTTAGGAGGAAGAGGTCTCATCAAAGCTAAAATTATGTATATTATATAAATAAACACAATATATCTTACTGGCCTGAATTTATAAGCTGCAATTTATACCCACTACCTAAGTAAATGAAAAGGATCACATTACCATGGCTCTCCTGCAATGTAAAAAGATTCTCATAAAAGAATCCAGTTCCAAATGTGCTCGGTCCCTTTCTCTGACACTAAGAGCTGATTGAGAGTCCAATTCATAAACTGGTTGTGTCTTGGACACATTATCTTCACTAGCTTTGGAATTCACAAATGTAGAAAATTCTTCAGCATCTACAGTGCAAAAAAAATATGATTTAAAACATAGATATAAGTTCTGGAAAACACAGTAGGAAATAAGCATCAAATAAGTAATTCAGGGAAATAAATGCTAGTTAAACTTGAAAAAATGATGGGACTGGCCAGGACAAAAAGAACCAGGGGAAATTTCCAGAGCAGAAAGTTCTTAGGTCTTTTTTTTTTTTTTTTAATTTTTTATTGTGGGTTGTTCAAAACATTACAAATTTCTTGACATATCATATTCCACACTTTGATTCAAGTGGGTTATGAACTCCCACCTTCACCCCATACACAGATTGCAGAATCACATCAGTTACACATCCATTGATTTACATATTGCCATACTAGTGTCTGTTGTGCTCCGCTGCCTTTCCCATCCTCCCCCCTCCCCACCTCTCNGTTTTCCCAGCACCATTTGTTGAAGATGCTATCCTTCCTCCATTGCATGCTTTTAGCCCCTTTATCAAATATACGGTAGTTGTAGTTTTGTGGATTGGTTTCTGTGTCCTCTATTCTGTACCATTGGTCCACCCGCCTGTTTTGGTACCAGTACCATGCTGTTTTTGCTACTATTGCTCTGTAGTATAGTTTGAAGTCTGGTATCGCTAAGTTCTTAGGTTTTAAAGAATGGGATAAGTTGGAAAAATACAGAGAACAATAATTCAGGCAAAGATGAGGATAAAGGGAACAGAGGTAGAAATGAACTATGTTTTAGAAGGAAAATGACAGGATCCCACTGTTTGTTAATTTCCAAGCAGGTCATCTCCAGGACATATACACTAGCAAGTGAGTAGCAGCTCCCTGAGTTTGGGAGTGCAGCAACTCAGCCCACTGGTGCAGCATCAAAATAGGAGCACTGCTTCTGTCACAAACCTTCTCTTCCAATCTGTACTATATAATGTCTTTTTTTAATATTGATTTTTTAGTTGTAGTTAGACACAATACCTTTATTTATGTGTATGTGGTGCTGAGGTCGAACCCAGGGCCTTGCACGTGTCAGGCAAGTGCTCTATCGCTGAGCCACAACCCCAGCCCCACTAGATAATGTCTTAATAGCAGAATATCTTGACAATTTCATGGTGGGTAGTAGGCAGGGAGCCAGTTTAAAACCAAACCAAAAAAAAAAAAAAAAAAGCTCAGGAAGTTACATATTATTATCTATATACAAAACTCATATTCTATATTATGGGATTTACTTTCAAATATTTCAATACACACATTATATGTACAGGTACCAGTTAAAACTAAACTGCACCCTTGAAGCAACTAGAAAGTATGCCAAGTACCTCAACATGAATAGACACTACTGGGACAGTTAACTAGCATACCAAGGTCCCAAATCAGCAATAAGCTGCATTGCACTTGAAATGCCATTATGAAAAATCTATGTAAATGGATTTATAAAAGAAAAAAATTACTAGAAATAACTTTTGACAGTGTCGCATGCCTGTAATCTCATGCCTGTAATCATGAGGCAGGAGGATCGCTAGTGCAAAGCCAGCGTCAGCAACTTAGCAAGGCCGTAAGCAACTTAGCAAGACTTGTCTCAAAATAAAATATAAAGGCTGGGGTTGTGGCTCAGTGGTAGAGCACTCGCCCAGCACATGCAAGGCCCTGGGTTCAATCCTCGGCACCACATAAAAATAAATAAATAAAATAAAGGTATTGTGTCCAACTACAACTAAAAAATAAATATTAAAATAAAATATAAAAAGTGCTGGTGATGCGGCTCAGTGGCTAAGCACCCCTGGGTTTAATCCCTGGGGCCAAAACAAGAAAAAAGAAAAGAAATAACTTTTGTTTGTGAAATGGCTAGTAAATAAGTTAGATTATTGGTTAGGAATAGTGTGTAGGCTTGCTCTAGTATCTGTGCAAGAAAGTGATAAAAATGTCACTTAAATTTGGCAGACAATAGTCACCAGTACAGCACCCAGATCTAAAGACCTGTTCACCAGCATGTCTCCACCTCTCAGAGCCCTGATACCTGAGCAGATAACAACATTTCATGGTCCTGCCATCAGAACACTGTCACATTCATCTGAGAGTGAGCTTTCAAAGAAAGTGCTAGTTGGAGATCCTAGGGCAGCATGCACTACCTTGAGCACAAAATCAGCTATTATGACCATTTTTGTGTCTACTTGTATCAGTGTGTCTGATAGAATTTGTTTAGAAAGTTATTTCCACTAAAATACTACACCTGATAGCAAGTCTTCATCTATCTTCAACCACCAAAGCCTACCTATGCTTAACAAAAGAATATTACATTTTTATTGAATAGTCAAACTGCTTTAGGTTGTAACACTAAATAGGTATGTCCAGGTATATATGGTGATACCATAAAATGCAAAATTTTTCTCTTTTCTTTTTTTTTGGTACCAGGGATCGAACCCAAGAGTGCATAACCACTGAGACACATCCCTAGTTCCTTTTTATAGTTTATATAGAGATAGGGTCTCGATAAGTTGCTGAGGATGGCTTTGAACTAGCAATCCTCCTGCATCAGCTTCCTGATCCACTGGGATTACAGGTGTGCATCACCAAACCCAGTAAAATATAAAATTTTTTAACAGAGCAAACAAGAATGTCCTATTAAAATATCAAAATTTAACAACTGAACTAAATTGCTGGGTTTTTGGAAACTGGCGTGTGCACAACTATAGAGTCATTCAATAGTAAGTCAACATATTTATTTTACCTGATGGTAAGTTGGCCTTTCTTCTTTTAGCTGTAAGTAGGAAATCAAGCATTGTTTTATAATTTTCCAGAGTCAGTTTTGCTGTTGGCAATACTGTTCCTGAATTATATAGTGAGAACATATTAGGATCACATGATCGGAAACTGCAAAGGGAAAAAAATCACATTAAGAAACAATTTAAGCAACATGGAATGAAATCTGTCAAATAAAATCTATTTTTACCTTTTAAATATTTTGAGTGCTCTCAAATTTTATATCATAAAATATTTTAACACTTAATAAAAATCAAACATTTTACCATTTCATTTTTAAAATTATACAATATAATCTTGACATTGGGAATTTTAACATCATTATCTATTTCCCTAAAAGTGCCCTTGAAGATGGAGATGAAAGATCTATACTCCCCCTGTGAGTGCTGAAACAATAATTTTTGTCACATTAAAGCCACCTAATTTTAACACAATTCAGTGAAGAGGCCTACTATATAGAGCAGAGTGTTCATAACCACTGTTATTTCTTTTAAAAAATAAAATTTAAACAGTAAACAATCTTCCATTAAAATTGCTATGTTCATATATGAACACACCACCAGTGAAACACGACATCATATATAACCACAAGAATGGTATTCTAATTAGAATAAGTTATACTCCATGTATGTATATGTCACAATACACTCTACTGTCATGTATATCTAAAAAGAAAAAATTAAAAAGGATTGTAAAAAATAAAATAAAATGTACAATTGAGTAATTAATTTAACACTGAGTATACATTAACAGCTTTAATAAAATGAAAGTTATCAGCAAGTTACTCTGACACAAATTTGATCTTTGTGTTATTGTACCATCAAGTGATCATGGTTAAATGGTGATGCATGATTGGAAGCTCCAAGAAGATTTCTCCATGTCCACAGAATAGTAAGGAAGCCAATCCTTTCCCTGGCCTGGCCCCAAGAATAGGTCACTTGGTGAGTTAACTGCTTCTTGAATGCAGATCTGGTCCACATAGGAAAGGGATCTATCCACAGATGTTTTTGTGAAAGTGAATCTGACAGTGATTTTTAACCAAAATACTGGAGAAACTGACACCAGAATCAAGTTCACTGTGAATTTCGACCTACATTTTTTTCTTCATTGAATTATTGAAATAAATACCCTCTTAATTCATATCCCTGTCTTCAGTCTTTCCTCTCTCCAATCTATTTGATATATTGCTGCCAAAGAAATTTCTTATGACAGTCCTGTTCAAAAACCCTCAATAATCTCTTTGTGTATATAAAGTAAAGCTCAGATTTAACAAAAATGGAAAATTCTCCATGATCTGGTACACACTTACTTCTCTAATTACTGCACACCACTCTTCTCATATGCCCTAGATTCTAATCAGACTATTTGGACACATCCTATGTGTCCTACCTAGGCTCTGACCTTCGCTCTTCCAACTATCACCTCTAAACATCCTCACAACTATCCACCATCTGCACACTTCTAAACCTGCTTATCCATCAAGACCAGGACTGCTTGTCCCTTACATGAAACCTTTGCTGTTAGGTCCAGCTAGTGAAAAGCCTATTATAACAAAGACTTCATATGTACTTGACCTTCTACCATTGATTGCAATTATTGAGAATGTTTATGATAACTTTACCAACTCTAACTTGTGCATCCTATTCATCTTTGTATGTTCATTGCACCTAACTCAGTGCTTTGTAGCTAACAGGTAATCAAAAAGGTTTTGTTTTTAATGAATGATTGACTCTCTATCACCTTTCTAATGGTGTTACATATCTATCTTCAATTTTTATCTTCCATGTTACATATCTATCTTCAATTTTTATCTTTCACAGCATTTAGCTGAACACATTCAATTAGAGCTCAGAAATGTCTGTTGAAATAGCTATAGAAAAGCTTACATCATATGAGAAAATAAGGTCTCTATTTATAGAGGCTTCAAATATACCTCTAAATGAAATCAAGATCTGTCTAGTGTCTGCTAATACATACAGTTATAATACAATTCATGCTAAATTTCTCTTGGAATTATCCTTGCCCTGAAAACTATACCCACAAACACATTCAAGATATATGCAAATTAACACAGCACCTGTTTGACAGAATAGATTCTGAGATTTTTAAAAAAATGTAAGAAATGCACCAATGGCCAGTATCAAGATATTCTGTAAGCCCATTGTTATAAATATTGAAGGCTTGAATATAGAAACACAATCCATGTTCATGAGACTAAAAATGTACAACTGACTGATAACATACTATACCTGACCATTGTGTGTGAAATGCCAGGTTTCGTCTTCGTGCACTCTCCTAGCTTTTGTAAAAGCAGGTTGTAGTATGTGATTGCCAGATACAGGTTCATCTGAGCTCTCCAGGGCATCTCTTCAAGAACTATTTGATGAAACCTTTTTCTTTTAATATAATCTAATATTAGAGGATTCATGTGAATCATCAGGTATCGTTGTGCTATTTTTCTAACATCGGGTCTCTTATTTCTGCCAAGGGAGAAAGCAGCTTTGGAATTATACAAAAACTTCCAAACCCTTAATAAAGAATAATGATTCCAATTTGTACAAAATACATCAAGAAGTCACTTGACTGCCCTTATGCAAAAGTTTCTGGCTTATTTATCATTTGCTCAGTGGTAAAAATGTGAAATAAGGTAGAAAGGAAGGCACAGAGATAAACACTAGGGACAAAGAGACCACAGAGTGCCTTCAACTCCCCCCCCACATGTTTCAGCTCAACCAGAGCTTTTCTTTCATAACCAAATGCCCACTGGGATAAGACAAATAAATTATGATATAATGTTCACATTCATCAACTAACTTCAATATTAAATGAGAAAATCACTTCTCTGTATTGGTCTTTAAGGAAAAACAATCGAGCAAATTTTTGTCTAATATTAGACTTGCAGAGGAACTAAAATATCAGACAAATATAGACTAAATAACTTCATATATGCACATTCAATATGCTCCAGAAAAAAATTCAATTTTTAACCAGTAGTTAAAAAGTAATGCCTATAAAAACTCAAAGTAGCCTAACTACTTTTTTTAGAGTAGTTATGCAGAGCATAACCTCATTTCTTCAAAACACTTTTATCCATTTATTTGGTACCATGGGTAGAGTTGCTCCCTCACTGGCCTGTACCATTCTACCTGATTTATATTAGAGAAGGGAGAGAAGAAAAAGAAGAAGGAAAAACAGATGCCAACAGGTAAGTTCAAGTACTCTGCTCTCTTACACAGATAGCATTCTGAACCTGAAGATAAAAGGAATTAGAAGATAAAGAGGAGAGAGGAAAGGCAGGCAGGCAGGCAGGCAGGCAGACACGCACTTGCAGCAGAGATGCAGCCATGTGAAGAAGAAAGGATGGAGAGAAGCTTCCTTTGGGCAAGCATGTTTTACATTACCCCTCAGTTCTAAGTGTTTGGGATTTTGTTGATTACTTCCTTTTAATTCCAGGTTTCTGGTGCTTTTTGTTGTGCTTTGCTTTTTTTTTTTTTTTAGTGATATGCTAATGGTTTCCCAACAAAGATGAATTGTTTTAATAAGTATTGTGAAAATTAAAAATACCATTTCCAAAATAAAGATTACTCTTGTATTTATATGAGGAGGCCAAACTCCTCAAAATCCTAAGATGAGCTGAGACAATTAGCTGCATCTTTCCCACCACTGAGGGTGAGCTAGTTCAGGGAATGGGTGAGAAGACAGGCTTCCTGCAGGTATCTTGGCACAGAACTGACAGACTCCAGGGAACTTGGCTGGGAACTAACTGTCAGCCCACAGAGAATGCAGAATGCTTCTCCTTCTATCACCTGACATTTCTTAACATTTAGGGGATTCCAACAACCGGATCTATCACTATGGAGATGGTCATCTAAAGTCCTACAAATTGCAGAGCACTAAACCCACACTCACACACTCAAACACCCATGCATGCGCATGCGTGAAAAACTGCTGTAATCTCAATAAGGTCATTGGATTATACCAACATCAATTTCTTAGTTGTGACACTGTATGAAAGTTATATAGTTACCCTTACAAACTAAGTGAAGGAGAGATGGGGTAAATTTCTTAATAACTAGGTATAAATCTACAATTATCTGAAAATAATAAGTATTTTTAAATGCATGTTACAATAAGTAAGTTCATTATCACAAACTATTTAATATTGAGGTCTTAGTCTACATGCTAGACAAGAGAAAAAAGAAGAGGCTTGAGTTTTAGAAAGAAATAAGAAAAACTTTCATTATCTGTTCACAGCATGACAGTCCACACAAAAACCTGTATCTATGAATAAATTATCAAGTTGTTTAGAGGGTGTGCATCAAAGTTCTATTATTACTATACAAAGACTAGGATAATTCAAAATGTAATTTTAAAATATTGCATATACTAATTTCAAAAAAACACTCCTTGATGTAGCTGGCAAAAGATGTTTAATACCTTTAGGGGAAAAATCATAGAAATGTAAATTTATTAAAAGGAATTATAATACCTAAGACCATGGTCTATCTATTAGAAGATAGACTCAATATTGAGATTGAGACTAAAATTACAATATTGAGATAGGCTCAAAAAAAAAAAAAAAAACAACTTCCTAAACCAGTGTATCTATTCAATTCTATCCTTATCAAAATCACAATAGAATTTTGAATATTTGACAAGCCATCCTATTTTGTAAAAGATTATCCAAGATTTACATGAAGGAAAAGAACAAGCTAGAGAGACTTTCTATCAGACAGCAAGATTTAATTTAAAGCCAATGTAATTATGATGGTGTGATATTAACTTAAATGTAGATAAATAGAGTAACAGAACAGAAAAGAGAGCTCCAAGCTATCTACATGAATACTTGCTAAAGGACAAAGTTGACAGTGACAACAGAATAGAATATTCAATAAACACGGACACTTATGTCATAATATAAATAAAGAGAATGAAAGAATTATCAAGAAAATAATAGGCAAATGCAAACAAAAGAATAGTAGAAGGGGCTCTATTAATATCTCTGTGGTGCAATTTAAGATCAAAATCACTAAACAGTAAAAGACATTATATAATGAAGGTGAGATGTATAAAGAATTATAAGAATCATAAATACATATTCATAGAAATAGCAGCTGAACATTTTGCCATGGTAAGTTTGATAATCAGAACATTAGGTCATGGATATAGCCACAATGGCACACTGTATGGCAGTTCCTCGAAAATAAAAAATACAAATGCCACATTGTTGTTGTTTGAATCTTTCATATTCCCCAAAAAGCTCATGTGTTAGATAATGCAGGAATGATCAGAAGTGAATGATTGGATTATGAGAGATGTGGCCTTGTCAGAGGATTAATTCATTTGTTGGATTGATGTCTGAATGGACTACTGGCTGGTAACTGTTGGCAAACTGAGCATGGCTAAGGAGAGTGGTCACCAGAAGCCACAGCCTAGACTTTTATCTGTCCATGGTGCCTCTCTCTCTCTGCCTCCTCCCCCACCTCCCTTGATCTCCCTTCACTGGTTGCCATGAGCCGAGAAGCTTTCCTGCCATGAGTCAGTGAATCATGGATTACTCCTCTGAAACCAGGAGTTCAAACTAAAGTCTTCCTCCTCTAGGTTGTTCATGTCAAATATTTTGATCCCAGCAACAAAAATGCTGATTAACATGTGATCTTGCAATCTCATTACTGAGTGTATATCCAAAGAAGTGAAGTTATTATATTAAAAATATACCTGCACTCTCATATTTATTACAGCACTATTCATAATAGCCAAGATAGAGAATCAACCTACATGTCCATCGATGCACGAATAAACAAAATGTGATACATATATACAGTGGAATATTATTCAGCCATTTAACAATAATGAAATCTTGTCATTTGTGATAGCATGGATGGAATTGTAGTACAGTAAGTTAAATTAAATAAGCTAGACCTAGAAAGACAAAATCTGCATGTTCTCACTTATTTGAGGAAGCTGTGGGGGGGAAACGTTGATCTCAAAGGAGAGAGCATAATTGTGGTTACTAGAGACTACAAAGTGTATGAGAGAGGAAAAATACAGAGAAAGGGATTGAACAATAGATCCCAAAATACAACTAGATAGGAGGAATTGGATTAAGTATTCTAACACAATAGGATAACAATAGTCTATGATAATTTATGATATGTTTCAAAATAACTAAAGGTTCCCAGTACAGAAATGATGAATGTTTGAGATGTAAATGCTATTTCACTGATTTGGTCATCATACAATGCAACTAGATAGGAGGAATTGGATTAAGTGTTCTATATAACACAATAGGATAATAGTAGTTTATGATAATTTATGATATGTTTCAAAATAACTAAAAGTTCCCAGTACAGAAATGATAAATGTTTGAGATAGAAATACTAGTTTCACTGATTTGGTCATCATACATTGTATACATGTATTGAATTACTGTACTGTTACCCATAAATATGTAAAATTTTATGTGTCAGTTAAAATTTTTAAAAAAAATTATCAGGTCCTCTGATAATTAAAAGTAATTTATATTTGATCTCCTGACCCCACATCTACATTATTGCTGCCACCAATTATTCATAGCCAATTACTCTATAGTATATCATCTGTTTCATTTATTTTATAAAATTTATAGTAAAATTTTAAACTGTCTTATTTACTTGTGTGTTTACTTGACTACTATTATTTTTCATTAAAGTAAGCACCTTGAGGACAGTGATTTTATTGTTTGGTTCACCAGTGTGTCCTTAGTACCCCAAATTATGCCCAACTCAGAGCAAAATCAAATAAACATTTATTGAATTAATTAATTAGTTAATACCTTTCATTTTCTGGAATTTCCAAAATATATGGATTTTTTGAATAAAAATCTCTTAGAGTTTCCTTTTTAATGTTTCTTTTCCTTGATGATATATCTGTATTCTTAAAGAAATAATAAATATGTTACATATTAAATTTAAACTTTGAACACAAAAGAATAATTTATTTATACTTTAATGATTATATCTTGACATTGAAACAGGGTGGTTTCATTAGATCTTTCAATTAAAATTACTATCAAAATTAACAAAAGTACTCCAATAGAAATGTTATTATAAAAATATCTAAATGATAACTGAATAATTTACAATGTAGTATGGAATTATAAAATTATGCTTGTTGGTATTTCTGTCTCATATTATAATAAGTTAAAATATAGTTAATCATCTTTAGATATGTAATCTCTTAATTAGTTTCATCAATTAATTAAAATTCACAACTCAAAAGAAACTTACTCTTCCAATCTCTAGTACTACAGCTTTAAACTTCTTTGAAGGTACATTTGCCTTTTTATAAGCAAAATTGTCCCTATATTTTATTCTTCTTTGTCCAATTAGGGATTCATTCCTCCTAATACAAAAAAAGACAGTCAAAAAGCTCTTTTAAAATTTGCAAAATTACCCCAAAGTAATAAATATTTAAAGCATGTTGATATTAAAATTATTCAAGAAGGTTATCCCAAACTGCTTGTGTCCCATGCATAATTAGACAGTGATCTCTGTTCATCAAGAATAAATGGCCTCTCAAAAGAGGAAAATGTAAATACATGCAATGAGACCTGATGTGTCTATAAGAAAAGGAAGAGTGGAAAGCACAATGTGGTAGAACGGAATTGGACTGAAAATAAAGTAACATGGACACTTCTCTTTATAACTGAGACAAAAATGTGACCACAGACAAACTATCACTGTTCCAACAGATTTCAATATTTTTTTGTTCCATCCTGTGCAAATTCCCAGCCACTATCACTTTCTAAATACCAACAGAAGTTAAGCATTTCAGATAGCTGTTGGACTTTCTCTCATCCCCAAGCATCTACAGGAATTCTTAAGCTTATTTTCTCCAGTGGATTCCACTCTCCAAATACTGTTAAGTCTCTCATTATACTTCTAACATTCCTGAAATTTATATATTTTTATGGAAGTTCTCTTCCTTTTGCAAGTACTTGCCAGGTACAGCATCCTTCCATAACATGACAAATGGGATCCCAAAACTTAAACTGAATAAAAGGTGGAGACACATCAATACAAAGTTATTAAATGACTGGATGGGTCTGAATAGCTAGTTCAAGGGGTTGAAATATAGTGTATGATCCAATTCCATCTTGGTCCTGGTAGAAGCTGGCCTCTCAACTTTAATTTTTATGAAGATGGTAATGGATCCTGTGATTGACTGGAACTCCAGTCCAGTTGCAGAAATCCCATGAATCTCCCAGTTAGTTCACATTCATTCTGGAAAATGTTTTAGAATGCTTGGACCAATGATTACCGAGAATTTAGGTACTCATCCTCTGCAACTTCATCCTAATACTGGTTGTCTGCCATTTACCAACCACATCTATCTCTTTTTTATGTCCTCCCTCTCCCACACCACTGAATACTTGATGGTTGTTATGTTATTCCAGAAAGAAATGAGAAAGAGGGGAGGTTAAAGGTGCATACATTTAGGCTACAGTCTTACCAACCAGCTCTACATCTACCACCATGCCCCCCGCCCATGCACTGCTACCTTCATCCATTGAGGACATCAAATGATATTCCTTGACCTCTTCACAGCTCTGTGGAGTTCTGACTGATAGCTTTTTGAATTGTTTATGGTGTTTTGATAAGTTGTATTTTGCAACTTTCATGTAATCACACTAGTGATCTTTTATTTCATGGCTTATCGATTGTTTTGATTACTTATATTAATACTGTTTCTAACAAAAAAGTCTCAGTGGCTCTCTGCCTATTATTTCACAAGCACAACTCTATTACACTTTATCTGACAGTACAAATCCTCCTTCTTTGTTCACTTTTCAAATAATTTTCATTATTCCAACCCATTCTAGATTCTTCTGCTTGGAATTTTATTGGAATTGCATCAAACCAACAAATTAATTTGAAGATAACAGGAATCTTTAAATTTTCAGCAATATTCTGTCTGCCAACCAATCTTTTTAATAATTATTATGTTTTAGTAGAGTTGTTTGGTCTCCTTTATGTTAGTGTAAGTACCCTCATAATTCCTGATAAAGTTAAGCATGTACTCCTTAGAAATGAGATCATTTTTGTATTACACCTTCTAGTTGTTATAGGAAAGCTATTGATTTTGCATCTAAACATCTCATAAAATTCTATTATTAGTTCTAACGGTTTTCTATTAATTATCTTGAAGCCAAAAAAATTATTTGCAAACAATAACTTCACTGTGGAATTCAATCTACAAACATTTTTAACATCCTGTGATGTGATAATCATGAAAGTACTAATTCTAATTTCTATTTTTTAATGCACTGGCAATAACTTTAAAACCAGTGTCAAATGACAGAAAGAATAATTCCATGTTACAGAGCTTATTTTAACAGAAAACATTCTTCTAGAAGTACAGCGTTACCATAGATTAGGTAGAAAGAAGTGATGGAAGGGAATGGGATGGGATTTGGGGATAGGAAAGATAGTAGAATGAAACAGACATTATTACTTTATGTATATATGTGACTACATGGCCAATATATTTCTGCAACATGTACACTCAGAAAATAGAGAAATTATATCCCATCTATGTATGATATATCAAAGTGCATAAATGCATTCTACTGTTATTTATAACCAATTTTAAAAATTAAAAAAATTTCTTCTAATCCTAATTTGCCAGAAACCATTGTTGAATTTCACCATGTTACTTTTTAGCATCTCCTAGAGGCTCCTTGTTTACCAGTGATAATTTTATTTGCAAATTTCCTACTATATTTGCACTGAGAATAAAATCTACATTTTCACTACTCATCTTACATGCTAGTCTTTTATTTTGGACTTTTGCTTCTAAATACTTCCAGGTAAGATTGTTTCATTGTTTTCTGTTTTCTATCCTCTTTTTATAAAGCTCTGTTATCAGAGCCTGCTGGACTCAATTTAGTAGAAAACTTAATACCCATGTTATGAAATAGCTTTATATGAAAAAAAATTATTCATATCTTTAAAATACAAAAGAATTACCCTAAAATATTTTGAAGTAGCCAAAAATGTTTACTGTTTCACTCAATTCTGACACATTTTTCCAAATAATCATCACTTTTGACTAGATTTTTAAATTTATTAATATTAAATTGTGCATACTATTATCTAATGTTCATTTAGCCACTTTCAAATTTATATTTATTTTCTCCTTGGATTATTTGTTTTTCTCTTATTCTTAATATGCTGTCCATATATTTACTTAATACATTCATATTCTTAAAGAAACAGCTTTAGCAGTTATCAACCGGACTGTCTTAAAACCAATTTATAATTAATTTCAATTTTTAAATTTTTTCATTCTCTTAGATTTGTTTTATTGCATATCTAATTTCTCTTGTTTGGGAATAAACCCAAATAAGCTAGACAAGTGTAATACCACTTAAGCTACATCCCTAGTCCCTCTAATTTCTTGACTTTGATAAAAGTTCACTTATTTTTATTCTTGCTTTTTAATAGAAGTTTCCAACGCTGAAGAATTGTCTCTGTCTTTGGGTGCATTTGATACTAAGGGTTTCTCATTTTGAGGGTGCTTCAAAGTGTTTAGTCTCCATTAGCTAAACATATTAAATTAATCTTATTAATTATATTATGTATATCTTCTGTGTCTTTCCTACTTTAGGGCAGGTGAATCACAAACTCAAGGCCAACCCAGTCACCTTAGAGAGACCCTACCACAAAATAAAATAAAAAGGAATGGGATGTAGCTCAATGACAGAGTGCTTAGCATTCATGAGACCCTGGGTTCAATCACAGCACTACCACCACCTCCAAATAAAGAGGATTATTCTTTCAGTATTACCAGAATAACTGATAAACTGGGGAAAACTGAAGTTAATTCAAGTCCCCATACCAAAATAAATTTTATACATATTAAAGAATTGAACTTAAATCATGAAATTTGGAAAAATGAAGTTGCATATTTTTTCATATTGAAAAAGACAGAAAATTTCTGTGTACTAGAACTTGTTAGGCATATAAATAGATATGTAGTATAAAGATATTAGTAGTATAAAGATAGTAGTATATCTTTATACTACTATCCAATGTGGAAATCAAGGTGTTGCATCCGCACCTCTTCCTATATTCCCTGACTTGGTGAAGAACAACCTAAAACATGGGCTCAGCTTTGACAATTGAAATCATTACCTTTGTTTCGAACTCAGTTATACTGCTCCATCTCCATCCTCTGGTCTTTTATTATGCTTCTGTTCAATGCTTCTAAGCCACTTAGTCTGTTTTCCCTTTTGGAATATCTATAATTATTAGGTTGGACCTTCCACAGTCAGCCTTTCAAATTTCCCAAATTTTCCATTTTCACATTGAAAATGTCTTCTGATTTTCTTTGGTATCAACAGTATTATTTGAAACTTCTAAATGCCTAATTTTGATTACATCTTTTTTAATTGAATGGAACTCTCCAGATCTGTCCCATTCTCTGATTACCGTGGCTTGTTTCATTTCACAGAAGCAATTTCCTCTTTAATCTCTTGGTCTAATTATATTTCTGTGTGTTTTTAAATAAATGATTCTCCTCTCTTTTGCTGCCATTTTCAAAACAGATTTCATGTTATTGATATTTACTTTTTTTTTTTTTTTTTGCA
>NW_025999853.1:14327941-14339315 GCF_001458135.2 Marmota marmota marmota
CTTTTTTTTTTTTTTTTTGGCTGTACTGGGCATTGAACCCAGGGCTTGCACATGCTAGGAAAGAGCTCTACCATTGAGCTATATCCCCACTCATGTTTATATTAATTGAAATGGGATGAACAGATCTATTCCTAGTTGTGAAAGAGAAGCCCACTTGTGAAGAAGACACATTGGATTTATTTGACATCTCTCATAATTGGCATGAGACATGATCATATTGTTTGGGAACAAAGACAATCATTCAGCCTTAGAGAATGAGAAAGACAGTCTAAAGCTATCTATTGAGGAGCTTCTCATTCACATACATAAATGGAAGCCCCAAAGAATGGCTCTGCTCATTATGATAGAGGCATTAGAAGCACATGACAAACAACCAAAACTGGACTCTAACCCTTATGTGAAAGGGAGCTGATAGATAGACGGATGCTATTATCCATCCTAACCAAATAGCAAAAGACAATCTATTTCCTGCCTGAAATCTGAACATGGTCTAGTCTCATTTCTTAGTGAAGTTGTATAAATATTTTTACATTTAGTCATTATTTAAATGCACACACACAAATCTTCACTCTCTCCCAGGTGATAACTGCATACACTACCCTTTTTCATCTACCCCATGTATTTGAAAGGGACAATGCTGCTCATGTTTTTGGAAGTTGTTACCATGCATAAAACTGATATTACAAGTACCTTTTCAAGAAGTCAAGAACAGGAATTGTTATCTCCACCAAAAGGGAAAATTTTTCATCATTCAGGCATTTAAGCATAACTTGCGTAAAAAATTCCAGGAATCTAGGTCTGTGCTTAAATTTCATAACTATAAAAACAAGAAGTTCGCACACAGTTACCAATACACTTAGTTCTTGGCATTGAAAGTTTACATTTTAATACTAGATTAATGTGATGTGAGCTATTGTTTTTTCTAAGATCAACTTATCCTTTACAGTCTATGTTTAATTTATTTTCCAAAAATCTCAGTGCTGAGAAAGATTTCATTAAAGTCATTTCTAATATATCACTAACTGCAGAAAAAAAAAATACTGAGAATTGTCAAAACCAGTTGTCGTAATTTTTTCTATATTTTACTCCAAATTTAAGCAATAATGTTGCTCTCTTCATTGATGAACTTAAAAAAAAACACTGGTGCATTTTCTTCAATGCCCTCATTTTTATAAGTTTCATAATAACTGTTCACTACCAAAATAAGCCATCTTGAAGGTAGTCTTTCTAGTCTTTAAATAAGGTACCCATTTAAGTCTCTTTATTACTTGGCAATCAAGAAACTGCATTATTCATGAACAGATAAGAACCCCCAAAATTCTGCCTAGAACAGATGAAGTCTTTATATAAACAACAGACACAAAATCTACAGAATAACAACTTTCAGTGGGAAGTCAAGTGAGCAGCACACAAACATCAGGTCACCTACCTTCTTTCACAGCACCTTTCACCGACCAATTTAAAACCACAGGGTAAAGAAATATAGGGTCTTCTGCTCCTGAGAGTTCAGCCGCAACATCTAAGGTTTAAGAAAATTAATAAGTTGTAGTTCTGTTTAACATGAACAACCAAAAATAAAAAATTATTTGGAGGGGATGGAAAAATAGGAAATACTCAAATATTCCTTCTAAATTGTATCTTAAATATCAATTATAGCATTAAATTTTGAAAAGAATCCAATGATTTCAACTATTTCATTATTTTTTTCCAAAAAGTTAAAGGTTCACCACCAAAACCTAACAATTATATTAATTCCATTGTAATAAAATTATATTTAAATGACAGTAAAGTACCACATAGGTACTAGAGCCAGACTGGGTTCAAACTCTAACCCTGACACTCTTGAATTGTGAGACCTTGGGAGGTAACTTAGTTTCTCTTTACTTAAGTTTCCTTATCTTTAAAATGTGGCTAATAACAATACTTTCCTTAAATGATTGTTATATATGGGATAGGCTGAGTTTTAAAGTGAATAAAAATACTTAAAATAGTGGCTAGTACACAGAAAACTGTATACAAAACTTATTTTTATCATTGGTGTTGTTATTGAACTGTTTACTTAGTAATCTCACATTGTGTTTCTCATTAAAATGTTTCTGTTGGTATCTGAAAATTAGTTCATGTTTCTAAAACATTTTCTAATTTAAGGAATTATACTTTTTAGGTGCAACAAGATAATTAGTTTTTCCAAAACTTGGTTTACTAATTATGGAAATAATAAGCCACTGGGTTCAATTTATGAATTCAGCTTGAAACAGGCATGGAGTATATGGAAAGAGAGAGGGAAACAATTCAGGTAATTCAGAAACAGTATGACCATCAAAGTACAACTAAGGCACCCAGTAAGATAGGTGAGGGAGGGACGTGCAGTTCTACAGATATAGTCTATTCCCAGAAGACCTTGGGTCTAAACAAGGAGCCTCACACATGGGAGAAATTTGGGTACTCTCTTGTTCCTTTAGAATATTATATATATACTATATTATATATAGTATATATACCATATTATATATATATACTAACCAACATCGGAAACTAAATCAGTCTCCCAGGCAGATTTCCAAACTGCAAACGCCTAAATACTAATTGTTCCATTAACACATTAATCTATTTTGAAATTACTACAGTACAAAGACCCAAAATTAATCTCTCTCTCTTTCTGCTCTAGTAGGCCAAGGTTCAAGCCACTTACCATCCCTCACACTACCCCATCCTTTCTCAATTGCATCTTTGCTTTCAGTAATTCTCAATTTTGTGCCATCCTACCCCCACCCCACCGCCAATGCTTTTGACATTTGCCTCTTGGTTGGTTGTCACAACCAGGGGTTTGGTGTGTTATGCTTCTATGAGTAGAGGCCAAGGATACTGACCAACATTCTACAATGCCTAGGACAGTCCCCCACTACAAAGAACCAACGGGCCCAAAATGGCGATAGTGTCAAGGTTTAGAAAACCTGTTACGGAGTCAGAAGACATGGGCTCAAGTCCAAGCCAGCTACAGAACTCTGAATAAATCACTTAATATTCATTAGCCACATCTGTAAAAGGCAGTTAGCAATTCCATATTAATAAGGCAATGTTAGGATTAATGGCATAATGTAAAGGCACTGTGTAAACCTTATTGGGTTTACCTAACACTAATCTCATTTTAAGCCCTTTAACAAAATATTCTCCCAGTTTAAGAAAATTGCTGCATAGACATATACAAAAGAGAATTTTACATTGTTTTATCAGTTTGAGTAGGTGTGTCTCCAACAAGGTCAATTGTTCATTTAATTTTTCAGGCAACAATATCTGTTGTGGCTTCTTAGTTTTTACAGATTTCTTAGATGAACCCTAGAAATATTGATTAAATGTCAGAATGCTATAAAAACTGTCATTCTCAAACAACTTTCTTCAAATTATTCCTTCATATTTGGTAGGCAAAACTAAGATATACATGATTAAACAATACCAATTAGTAATTAATAATAATAGATATTATGTTCTAACTAAAAGCCAGACACTGTACCAAGAGTTTCATAGAAAGTAGTCAAAGCTCTTTTATTAAAGCAGATGAAGATATGTCTCTAAAAGTCTTTTCAAAAGAAAATCCCTAGGCCGTGTATTCATATATGAACATAGGAAAGTTATATCTGATTCATTCTACTGTATTTCCCATCCTAGGCCACCCTCAGGAATGTATCCCTTTATTCGTTTTTTCTCAGATGGAGCTTCTTTACAACTAAGCTAATTGCCTTTGATACTCTGCCTTTCACTGAAATATAATGGGATCTGTAATTAGTGGATTAAGAACTGGCCTGTCTATACTCAACTCCCCATCATGTTTTCTCTGTCTCAGCCTACAAACTGACCTCTCTCTCTCTCTCCTATTCCCAAACATCTTCCAAACCTTTTTAGGTTTAAAGGGAACTTGAATGGCTCTAATGATTTCAGACTCCTTACAACTGTCCCAACAACCCTAGTCAGAGGGAAACGTCACAACCTTCCACTGGATCAAGAGAGTGGTGCAAGGTCCTGCCCCACAGTAATGTAAAATGAGAGTCTTGAGTTAAAGCCTGGACAATTTAAAGGGGCTAGCTGAATGGACTCTCAGTAAACACTGGGTGAAAGATTCCAATTGCCAACAGCTTAGTCAAAACTCTCTCTAGACCAAACAATGCCATCACTACCACCAACACCACCACAAGAGTGGTGCATTAGAATTTTAAAAGTCTCCCAATAATGGAGTGGTGCTTTGTGGAGCTTTTTTGGCTAACAAATGCTGACTTAAAAAGTAATCAAGTAATCAGATAACACTTTCTTGTTTTCTATCTCAAAATATAATGGAGATAGAAATGGGGATAATCTCAAACAGGGCTGGAGGCAAGTCTCTCGACCCAAGTAACAAGGGGCTTCAAGTAATTCCTAGCGTGCCTCAGCTACCCCAAAAAATCAAGTAACATTTCAAAACTGGATCTATAAAAACATTTAACACACATAGTTTCAAATAAAGGCAATAAAGCATAAGTTCTTACAAGAACCTTGCTTAGGAAGCACATATTAAAAATTAGTCTCAAAAATTAGCAGTCTCATATAGAAGAGAATTCAGGTGTTGCAATGAGTTTCAGAAATCTACTTTGAACACAAGCTAAAAAGCTCAGATGTGTATTCACTATATTCAGTGACCCACCCAGAATGTAATCTTAGATTCAAAAGGGCTTTTAGTCTAATGTCCAGCTGGGTGTAGGAAGTTCAGTCATCACCTAACTGATGGCCAGTATTGTAATAGTGACCATTTGGCACACTAACATAGATGCTCCGTTTATTTTCTTGACCACAACTCAAAAACAAAGAAACAACAACAAACAGAAAAAGAAACTCCTACCTATATTACTTTTCTTCTATGTGAATATGACAAATCAAAAATAGATAATTTTCTAATATGTTTAATGATACTAAAAGAGCCCTCTAAAGACCCCATTAAATACATGTGTAAAAATGAAACCAAAAACCAATTACCTCATCTGGCATTTCTTCTGGATCATTCTTACCAAATAGTGACCTGCACTCTGTTGTGATGTCCAACATCTTTTTTCCATAATTTATAACAATTGCTGCCAGATCATATTCCTTCCATGAACGTAGAATCTAATTAAAAGTAAGTATTAGTTATCTCTGTTGGATGCTTTTGGTCTGTTTTCAGTGTGATACATCATCTTTCATAAATTTGAAGTCCTATAAGTTTGGGGGGTCTAAGAACCTCCCTGTTTTTGTTAAGGAAACTGGAAGTTTACCTCCAGATTCTATTTCCCTAGAATTCAATGTGCACTATTTTAAATGACCTAATAACAGGATCTCATCAATAATGAATTCCCCATCTCTCTGGGTCAGATGGCCACATGCCCTTTGGTACATTAACTATTTAAAAAAAAAAAAAAAGCCATGTTGACACATTTTTGGAAACATATAAGCATCACCTCTTATTTTGAATTGCTCTTTGTTAGAAATGGCACAAAGACTGACCTTGTGGTATCTTAAGGGCATTTATGTCAATCAATGATTTCTAAGATATCTGGTAGAGGACTGGGCTAGAGATAAGTTGGTTTGGGCAGATTCTCCAAGGATACTAGGGGAAGTTTACACTGTGATCAAAGAGGGAAAGGCCTACCCTCTCATTCTCATTTGCATTTCCTAGTTCCAGTGGTTATTCTCTGGCCTTCTCCTACTCTGGACCTACCTCAAATACCTCCTTTTGTTTTAATCTTACTAAATGTGGAGCCAAATATATGTCTGACACCACATTTCAGGACTTCATGCCTTCCTACCTTGTCATTAAGCCTGGGCTCTAGGATCAACTCCAAAAAAGCTTCCCTGCCAGTAATCTGGTTTGTATATATCCTGCTGTGCTCATGAGTCTGAGAAAGAGGACACATTAATCGTGAGCCTGTGGGGTAACTAAAAAAAGTATAAATAAGTTTGCATGAACTTGCTATGTGTAGATGTATTCTGTTGAGTTGAGTAAGTTAGTACTTAAGTAACAACTGTTACTGCCTATGCAGGGAAGGGATATATAAAGCTGTCAAAAAATAATGAGGGGTTGTCTAGACCTGATGGGACCTACCTATTGTTAAGAAGTGGAAATATCTCTACAGAACCAGGACAATGTGAAAAACTAACGGAGACTGTGGAACAGACTGTGGGAAGGAAAATGGTGAAATAAATTTTAAAAAGCTAGATAGGGTTATATCTTACAGTAAGTACCTTGAATGCTTGGCACATTGGTCCAATCTCATTTAAAGGAAATATGAGAGGGGGCAGGTTTTGTTACTAGAAAAGGAGCTAGTAAATTTTGCTCTTCCACTCTACTTAATTTTGCTTTCTGATATACTTATAACCTGAGCCTAGAAAGAAACTGCATAACCTTTTCCCTTATTTCTATATGCTAGTAGAAAATAGTAAATGATAAGGGGTTTTTCCCAATGATGAGTAATATAAAGGAATAATTCTATTCAGCATACCAAGTGATGGACAGAAGTCAAAAGAATACCAGATGTTTAATGCCCCAAAACTTTTAAAAAACGAAACATTTAAGAGGATGAATCTCAGAAGTGGCCCTTTATTTGGAATTCTGGTGACTTTTTTAGAAGGAAAAAAAAAAAAAAACATTGCTGTTTAAAGAAAAAAGATTAAGCCATGTGAAAATATAACCGATTTTTTTTTAAACAGAGCAATGAAAAGAAGCAGAGCTGTTTGACTAACTGCCCTTTATAAGCTCTAAGACAAGATCTATTATTGTTAACAGCTAATAAACACCTGAAATCTGGGACTCAGGAGCAAGCCAGGATTCTGGAACTGCAGGCCAGGCCAAAAGGAGCTTCTAGAATGGCAACACTGAACGTATCAACTTCGGACTAATCCAGTTCAAGTAATAATCCACTGACATTAATTGATTCTTTTTTAATGTTCAAAACACATTTAGGGTCTTCCCTAATAATATCACTTGAATTTCAGGGATTCCTTAAGTGAGGGAAGAAGCAGGCAAGGTCTTGGATGGCAAGTGGAAGGTGCACAGGGTCATTCCCAACACCCCTCTGTACTAAAATCTGTCCAAGGCTGAGAGAGGCAGTATATGAACTCAAACATGGTCTGGAATCCTATTTCCACTAAGCTGGTACCTTCTGCTGTCTTCATCAGGGAGTGCCTAAGCCCTTCATTTCTCCTCAAATCTCTAGAACTCACAACTAGTGCCTACCTCCTCACTGTCAGAAAATGACTGCTTCCTTTCCCTGCTCCTCTCCACCAGTATTCAAATGTTTTGAGTACTCAGATAAGTAGAATTGGCTTGTTGGTTGGTTGGTTTTTAGCAGAAAAAGTGCAACAGGCAAGTGGTAAGCTGGCTTGGAATAATTTCTGCTTTCTTCAAGAAACATGTCAGAGCTCCTGTTAGTTATATAAATGTACAGTGAGTAGCCATGTCCAGTGTCCTAGAAGGAGAGAGCAACCTGGCCCTCCTGTATTTGAAAGAGACACCCCCACCACACCCCCATTTCCTTTATGGGAGAGCCTGGCAGGGAAGGTCAAGCAGATGAAGATATTCTAAAGAAGACTAACCCTGGAAGGAGTGCTCTGGGCCCAGTACAACACTAATTGATATGCAAGTGTAATTGCAGCAGTGGAAAAGGAGAGGGGTGCTTTCTGGGGTGCTTTCTGACAATGAAAGAACTGACACAGCAGGAAGATTGTCAAGACTGGGAAGGAAATAGGAATGGCAGAACAGCTTGGGACTAATCAAACTCTCCAGTTCTTCACCCTACCTAGAGTTTGGAAGCAGGATTGGCCACTTGTACTATATGAACCCTTGAGATTCTTAAATAACCCTCTTCCCTTCTCATTCCACATACTGTCCCCAGGTGACATCATCTATTTGTACTGAATATGCTAATAACCTCCTTATCTTTATACATATTTGGCCTCTCCTGTACTCCAGGCCTACTGGACACTTCTTTGGACATCCTGTAAACCTCAAAATTCAGTCTGTTCAAAACTCACTATCTTCTTCCCTTTACCACACAAAGTACTCTCATCCAGGATCAACAAAAAATTGTTATTTATGTCCAAGTGCCCAGGCAAGGTAGCTGGATATTACAGTTGACCTTTCCCTCTGCCTCCTCTATACCCTATGTTTGATAGGTGTCTAGCTTCTCAATTCTATTTCATAAGTTAACTCTTGAATCCTTTCCATTTTCTCTACCTCCCACTTTTCCACACTTGTTTAGTTTATCATTTCTCGTTTTCAAACTATCCCCTGACTCAGGTCTTATCGCTCTCTAATTGGTAGCTATTGTTCAAATAGAATAATTCCTTTTTTCCTAAATGCACACCTAATTACATTATTTCTGGGTTTAAAACCCTTCAATGGCTCCTGTCTACCTCAGAAGATGGCCCTTCATCTGTTCTACCGTTTAAGGCAACTTGAATATTTAATCATATAATCCTGTATCTGTCACTTATTTTTCTATATATCTATATGCCTATATAGATATATATATATAATCCTGTATTTGTCACAGATTTTAATCTCCACTTACTGTGTCTGGACATAAAAAATGTTTTAACTTATAGGTAATTAGTTATCTGTGTTTTTCTGTGTATTCTGAGCCTTGTTGAAGAAGGTGTCCCCTGATTCCAAGGTCATACAAATGTTCTTGAATGCATCTGGACCTTATTTGTGCTGAGGCAGAGCTCTGGCTTTTTTTACTTTCAGAGGAATAGTCAGTTACATCAACACATTCCATTAAATCAACTATTATAATAAACCATTATTTCCTCAAAGAACCAAATTGCTAACTTTGTCATATATTAATTTCTTCTGTAGACTTGGAGCTATTCCTGGATCCTCTAATTCCTTCCACTGAACTATCTGCCCACTATTCTGTTAATGCCAATTTTTTTATTAAAATGGCCTTATGGTAAATTTTAATATCTATTGAGAACTTTTAAATTATTCTAATAAGTTCCAGAGAAACCCTATTGGGATTTTGATTAGAGCTGCATTAAATTTAAATGTTATTTTAGGAAGGATTTACATTTCTATGACAGTAAATCTTCCTCTTCGGGAACTTGGTATGGCCTGCCATATGTTCAGATCTTAGTTTATATCCTTTGATAAGACTTCACAGTTCTTTTATTTAGGTTCTTTGACACTTTGTTAAGTTTCAAATATCATGTATTGTAAGTTTCTCCATTCTAACTACTAGTAGGGGAAAAAAAACTATCAGTTTATAAATGTTTCACATATAATCATTTGACACACTGTCTTTATAATTCTAATCATTTTTGCTAGCTTCTCCTGGGTTTTTGAGACCTTCATAATTATAAATAAATTACGCTTTCTTTCCTAATATCATATTTTCATCTATTGCATAAGAGAAAACCTCTGAATATACTAAATCTCACTGTTAAAAGTCAGCATTTCTTTTCTATGCCTGATTTTTAAGAAAATGACTTCAGAAATTTGCCATTTAATATGATATTTGCTATAAAATTTGGGTAAATGTCTTTATCATTGTTCAACAGCTTCCTTCCATTCCTAACTTATTAGAAATTTTATTAGAAAAGGTTGCTATGTATTATTAAATGCCTCTGTGGCATTTTTCATATAATCTTATTGTTCTCCTTCTTTAATTTGCTGTTATAAAAAAATTGAGTTTTGTTTTAATTCAGACTTGTTTTCTTTTTCTTTTCTTTCTTTTTTTTCCTTGCAGCCCTAGGAATCAAACCTAGGGCTAGCCTTGATCTTTAGTACTTAACAATGAGACAGCCATCACACTGACAAATGACAAGATGCCATCCAGGAGCAGGGAAGGTACATGACAGATTTGAAAGACACTATCCAATGCCTTTATTTGTCCTGATAAATGTTTGGGGACCTTAACTCTTACTTTGTCTGATATGAAAATTGCCATTTTCCTCCTTTATTTTTGTTTGCATTTGCTCAGTGCCTTTGTCTATCCATTTATCAATCAACATCTGTCACTTTGTTTTATGCAAGTTTCTTCAAGTGATAAACATTAGAGCCTGACCTTCTAGCCCGTCTGGCAATCACTGTCTTCTAAGACCACTCACACTTAGAGAACCGAATAATACACTTCTATTGATTCCACCAAAAATACTATCTCCTTTTCCCTTTTCTTACTTTTACCTAATCATCAGTTTTCCTCTCTCCCATTTTTTCCTGTTCTTGTTTCCTCTCTCTGATTCTTCCCTGTTCTTTTTTTTCTCCCTGTCAATTTGGAACTCCTACTAGGCTTTAAAGTTCTGCTCAGAGTAACATGTTCCCAATAATCTTTAAATGTGTGTGTGTGCATGCAAGTGTGTGTACACACACATATATATTCTATCAAAGAAAATAACAGTTTTATGAATATGTGTGTTTATGTAAAAATAAGTTCATACAATTGTAGTCCACAAATCCACCTGCTCACATATGCCCCCATCCCGAACAGGATGCAAATTTTAGTCTAGGTTACAAATAAGTTTTGCCTTCAAGGATGACTCTACTCTTTGAAGAATCCCTACTTAGCATTTATATTACAAAGTGCTAGTCATGTCATTATTGTCTATTTAATTTTAATAATACATATATTGCAAGATTCAATGCTCTCATTATTCCTCTCTTTTTTGTCTTTCCCTGTCTTGGGATTTCTGTTCTGATTCAATTGTCATTTGATAGAGTATTTCCCCAAGTGTTTTCCTCAGATAAGTACCAGGGCAGAAGACTTCAAATGCTTGCACTTCTGGAAATGTTTACTTTTGCCCTGACAAATGAATGATATCTTTCCTGGTTATTAATATTTGAACCTTAGTGTTCTTCCCTCAGGACTCTACCAATGTTGTTTTTGGTGTTTTAACTTCTAGAGTTGCTGATAAAAAGTTTGAAGATGAATGATTTCTTTACATCGCAAATAATCTGTTCTTTGGGTCTCAAACTTTTAAATTTGTCTTTTTCTCTTTGAAGTCAGTAATTTCACCAACATCTCTCTGCCTGGGATTCAGGAAGCCTATTACCTCCATTTGTTTCTTTTTCTACCCCCAGACTCCTGTTATTTTCATGTTATGACTTCTAGATCTGTACTCTAAATTTATTTACCACCTCTAAATTTATTTACCACCTCTGCTCTACATTGTGAGGTATTTCTTCAGCTTCCAGATTTGATTTGAGAAATTTCATTGTCATATCTTCAGCTGTTTAATGTTTCAATCATATATCAGATTTGTTCAATTACATTTTTATTTCAGGAGGGGGTGTTTAGTTGGTTGGTTGGTTGGTTGGTTGGTTTTGGACCATATGTCTGCTTTCCCTTGAAAGTTTTGTTTTTTATCTCACCCCCCC